>NC_137908.1:17211657-17214157 GCF_963457725.1 Sprattus sprattus | reverse complement strand
GATCAGGACGGCTATAATGGTGAGTGACGGGCTGTCACAGAGTGGAGACCAGGTTTAGACAGGATTTCGTTCCAACCATCTGGATCTGATACTTGGTACAATTTGTGGATCAGGTGAAATAGTTGATGAGTGAGACCAGCAGCGCCAGCTTAAGGCTTCCATTCTGAACCTCTACACCTCTGACTACAGCATACTTCAATTAGAGCATTCTACTACAGCATACTTCTTTTAGAGCATTCTACTAGAGCATACTTCTTCTATTTCCTTTATGTCGGTTATCATTACATTGTCATTACCTTAGCTCTTGGCTATTCACCATATCATGTGTATCCATTCTGATGTGGAATGTCTCTTCCAGATGTAGCCATTGGTTGCCCCTTTGGAGGGAAGGATGGACAAGGGCTGGTCTTCATCTTTAATGGACAGACAACTGGATTAAAGGACACACCCTCTCAAGTGTTAGCTGGCCAATGGGCTACTGGGGTGCTTCCCACAGGGTTTGGTCACTCCATTCAAGGAAACAAAGACCTGGATGTGAATGGTTATCCTGGTGCGCATCTGCTTATTATGAATGACTGTGCCGTCTCATGAGCAGACCTGTAGCAATGAGTCAATGCTAAGCTAATGCTAAGCTTTTCACCTTGTGAAAGTCAATGTAAAATCCCTCTGAAAATCAAATGTGCCTATCATTATCATGGTTTTCGATCCCAAATGTGTTCTTTGCCTATCAATCAAAAGATGTCACTCATCATCAGTTATTTATCTGTGCCTATTTCTGTCTAGATCTCCTTGTCGGGGCCTTTGGAGCAGACAAAGCAGTTCTGTACAGGTATATCTCTTCTGCATTGATGTGTATAGGCATGACAATGGATTTCCCTTTTTGCATTTCTCACACTTAGCTGTTCTCCATCTCAGGGCTAGACCCATTGTAAATGCCTCTGCCACTTTGGTAGTGCAGCCTACCATGATCAACCCAGAAGAGAAGAACTGCATAGTGACCAATGAAAATGGAACCATCCCTTCATCCTGGTATGTCAAAGAAAGCTTTCCATGGAACTCTCTTTGTTTGGGATGATGGTGGTCATGGGTACAGATATGCGTATGATGATGGTGATGATGGTGATGATGATGATGATGATGATGATGATGATGATGATGATGATGATGATGATGATGATAATGATGATGAACCACCATTACCACTATAACACTGAACCATTCCAAGACAAAGGACTTTTTCTACTGGCAATTGAAATTTGTATTGACACATTTATCCAGCAACTTAAGAGTTAAACACCTTAACAATCAACTGCCTGTCAGGCTTGTAAATGGAGTTTTAAAATGGGATCTTAGAGGGCTGCTTTCACTCTTGAGATTGGGCAAGAATTCCACAACATGTGGCGGAAATGCAGTCTGAGATCTACAGTCATTAAATAACAGTTGGAAAATGTCAAAGAGTCTGCTTAACGTGTTCCAGCAACCTGTCCAAGTGTGGATGGAAACAAGAAACAAGGGAGGGAGCACCGAGCATTCTCTCTCTTGAAAGTCCTTCCTCTGCCGAAAATTAAGTCAAATGTGGAATAATTTGAGATTCATCAGAGAGAGGGTTAACTGATACTGGCTGCCATCACAGATCCAGTTTGGTTGGCTTCCTGAAGGCTGTGTAAGGCACCAGTATGCAAGAGGAGGAAGAGGCAAAAGACGTTCAGTAATAGTCTAAGTTGATCAGGACTATGATAAGCACATCAGATGTGTAATGAGATAGAACAGATAGAGGGCCGCCTTTCAGGATGAAAGAGATCAAATCACACATTTGTTTGGGTCAGCCATGTGGATTTGCTAGTGAAGGAGCTTGAGGTAGAGCTAATGCAAGGTGTTGGCCTGCTGAGGGACATTGGTGGATGTACAGGTTTGGTAGTGCGTTGACATCCTGAGCCTCCGGTGCAGCATCAGTGATGGTCAGATTGTGCTGACCCACAGGGAGAGGGTGGAGGAGTTTGGCCAGGAGAACCAGCATTCGCATTGTATGAGAGACTGTTTGGCTTGCATGGACTAAACGTCATGACAAAGGACTACGCCTTATTTTACACACAAGCACGTGCACACACACACACGCACACATGCACACACGCACACACACACACACACACACACACACACACAAACACACACATACACACACACACACACACACACACACACACACACACACACACACACACCCACATACACACACACACACGCATAGCAGTCCCCTCCAGTGTGTTGTCCAGCTTGTGAGAGTGAGTTTTTCCTCACCCTCCTTATGTAAACTGTTTTGTGGAGCCACAGTGCTCAGGGTGTGCCTCTCAACATCAGTCATCACTGAGAAGGAGTGTAACCCTCATTTTTGTTACCCAAATTCCTCAGTGTCTCATGTAAGTGGTATATTATCCAGCGGTTCTTTTCTGGGTATACAGTTTCGTCTTGGGTATTCGTGTCAGGATAATAGCCAATCTAA
>NC_137908.1:17199157-17206657 GCF_963457725.1 Sprattus sprattus | reverse complement strand
TGATGGGCAGGATGAGAAGGGTCTGTGAGGATGCGTTTAGAGCGCTGCAGGCAACGGGAGGAGGAGATGGACAAGATGTCGGGCAGCTCTACTCCAATGATCCTTCCCGCTGTTTTAATCAGCCTCTGGATGGCTGCCTGCTCCGCCTTTGTACAGCTGTAGGACCATACATTCAGGCAGTATGTAAGCACACTCTCTATAGCGCAGCGGTAGAAATTGTACAGCAGCCTCTGAGGAAGGTGTTCTTTCCTCAACTTCCGGAGGTAAAAGAGGCGTTGCTGGGCCTTCCCTAAAACGGAAGCTGTGTTTTTGACCCAGGACAACTCCTCCGTCAGTGTCAGACCCAGAAACTTTAGAGAGGTGACACGCTCAACCTCTTCACCGTTGATGTAGAGTGGGAGATGGTGATTATGCTGGGAAGACTTCCGGAAGTCAATGATCATCTCTTTAGTTTTCTTAATGTTGAGACTGAGGTTGTGCTCAGAACACCAGACTGCCAGGTTTCCCACTTCTTGCCTGTAGGCAGCCTCATCGTTGTTGGAGATGAGGCCAAGCACTGTTGTATCATCTGCAAATTTGAAGATGTAGTTGGATGGGCAGGAGGGAGCACAGTCATGGGTGTAGAGGGTGTATAAAAGTGGGCTGAGCACGCAACCTTGTGGGGCGCCAGTGCTGATGGTCAGATTTGAAGAGTGATGCTTCCCCAGTTGTACACTCTGTGTGCGTTTGGTCAGGAAGTCCAATACCCAGTTACACAGTGCAGCATTGAGGTTTAAGTCCTGAAGTTTGGAGATGAGTTTGCCTGGAAGGATTGTATTGAATGCAGAACTGTAATCTATAAAGAGAATACGGATGTAAGTGTTCTTTAACTCCAGGTGCTCCAGTGCAGTGTTAAGCAGCAGGGCTACTGCATCCTCTGTAGATCTGTTCGCTTTGTAGGCAAATTGGTGTTGATCAAAGGAAGCTGGTGTGATGCCTCTTATGTGTTTCATGACCAGCCTTTCCAAGCATTTAGCAGGTATGGGGGTGAGAGCCACTGGCCTATAGTCGTTCAGGCACTTGACTGCAGTCTTTTTTGGCACAGGTATGATGGTTGATGCTTTGAAACATGGGGGGACATGTGAAAGGGCTAGAGAGCGGTTGAAAATGTCTGTAAATACCTCTGTCAGCTGGTCACTGCAATTCTTTAGTACGCGGCCTGCCACACCATCTGGTCCTGCCGCTTTCCTGGGGTTGATGTTTTTCAGGCAGAGTCTGACCTCGTGGGGGGTCAGAGCGGGTGCAGTATCGTCAGAGGGTAGGGGCAGAGGCAGCTCACCATTGTTGTCCCTGTCAAACCGTGCATAGAACTGATTCAGCTCTTCAGTCAGGGTAGCACAGCTGGTCTGGGGGGCTGACGCAGTCCCTTTGTAGTCCGAGATAGCTCTTATTCCCTCCCATACTTGTCTCGGATTGGTGTGAGTGTGGAAAAGTTGCTCAACACGTTGCCGGTGTTTGGCTTTTGCAGATTTTATGCCTCTTCTCAGTGCTGCCCTGGCTACGCTGTACACTGCTGTTTCACCTGATCTGTAGGCTGCATCTCTGGCCTTCAGTAGTGTACGCACCTCTCTGCACATCCATGGCTTTTGGTTGGGGAACACTCTCACAGTCCTCCTTCTTGTGACATTGTTCACACAGAAGTTGATATAGTCCATTACTGAAGATGTGTATTCCTCCAGTGCAATTTTTGGGTCGTCAGAAGCCTCCAGGCTATTAAATAGTGTCCAGTCCGTGCTGTCAAAGCAGTCCTGTAGCTGAGGGATGGCATCCTCATTCCACACTGTTATGGACTTGGTGGCAGGTCTTGTCGCTCTGATTCTTTGTTGGTATGAGGGGTACAGGAACAGCGAGAGGTGGTCAGACAGGCCTAGGTGGGAGTCAGACTGTACTTTGTAAGCCTTAACAACATTAGTGTACACCTGGTCTAGTGTCACACTGCCTCTGGTTGCACAGGTCACGTTTGGATGGAATGTGGGGAGCACAGATCTGAGATTGGCACGGTTAAAATCCCCAGCTACAATGAAGGCGCTGTCTGGGTGTTTGGCCAGTCTTTTACTGATGTAGCCGTGTAGCTGTGCTAATGCTAGTTTACACTTAGTTTACACTGAGTGTCCTCTCTACGGCATAATGGCCACAATAAATAGAAATGTGTAGATGAAATTGGATTTCAATTTACTCATGTCATCAGTCTGAACAATATCACTGAGGTTTGGTGTGGCGATTCAGAGATGCCAAAGCTGTTCAGCAGATTTAAAGTTGTATAAGAATGTTCCGATCTATAGATTTTTATAGGTTGGGCATGAACCAGCAACTAGGTGTCGCCCTGATGTGGTGCACACCTGGGCAGGTCTGGGTGAGGTATGGGCCAGATGTGTTCAAAATGGCGCTAATATCAGAGACAAATCAGCATACTACATTTCCCATCTCTCAAACATACTGTTATAGTAACATGGATGTTTATGTACATGGCTTTGTTGTTGTTGTTCTTTGTTGTGTATGTCTGTACATTTTTGTCGAAGGGTTTTGAGTGTGTGTGTATGTGTTGGGGTGGGGGGGGGGGGGGTCGTTGTTACGGTGGTGCACAAACACAGAGAGAGAACTGACTGATACTTTTGGGCGGGCCGACCTGGTGCTTGGCTGGAGGAGAGCTTTGCCATCTGGTAAAGATTTGTTTATATATGTAAGCCATTGGTCTGTGTGCTTGCCCAGTGAGAGTGTGTGAGTGCACGTGCTTGTGCATGTGTGTGTGTGTATGTGTGCATGTGTGTGTGTGTATGTGTGCATGAGTGGGTGTGTGTGTGTGTGTGTGTGTGTGTGTGTGTGGGTGTGTTTTTTGTGTGGGTGTGTGTGTGTGGGGGGGGGGGGGGGGGTATATGTATGTGTGTAAGAGTGTGTGGGTGTGTGTGTGTGTGTGTGTGTGTGTGTGTGTGTGTGTGTGTGTGTGTGAGTGTGTGTGTGGGTGTATGAGTGTATATATGTAAGAGTGTGTGTGTGTGTGTGTGTGTGTGTGTGTGTGTGTGTGTGTGTGTGTGTGTGTGTGTGTGTGTGTGTGTGTGGGTATATATGTGTGTAAGAGTGTGGGTGTTCCAGCTTACAGCTGTGGTTGTTAGTCTTAAGCTGAAGACATGAACATAGTGCTATCATATGAGGCTTAAGGGGGAAAGGAACTTTGTGTGTAATGTGATATCTGTCACATCCTCTAATGTGATTCAAATTTACTCTCACTTTCCACCCCCTCTTTTTCTTCCTTTCTTCCTCCCTCTTCCACCCTCTCTTCATCTCCCTCTGTCTCTGTGACTTTCTACTCCAGTTTCTCACTAAACACACTAAATACTAACACATATATTCCAAGCTCTATTTATTTATCTTCACTCTGTTGTCTTGACAGTTTTTCTTTTCATTTCTGAGAAGAAAAAAAAAATTCTGTTTGATCCCTCATCCTGTTCCTCCTTCTCTTATTTCAGTCAAGTCACTTCTTCCCGCATTTCAGTTTTGTTCTGGTAAAAAATCAGTCATCAGGTTAGCTGGCACTTCCAGGCAGGCAACTCCTCGTGTTGTTGTCCAGGGTGAATGATCACCATGCCAACCAATCGTTATGGAAATGAATTGAGCGGTCACCGTGCTGACTTTGCCGTCTCGCAGCGTACGTTTTGCTGCATAATGCTTTCCATATGTGTCAGAAATCCAAGTCATGCAACAATGGGCTCATAGTACACAATACTGGAGCCAAAAAGAGAGGAGTGGAATGGAGGGAGAGATACAGAAGGGGAACGAGAAACAAAGTGATTCAGGGTGTTTATAACTGTGAGCTGTCATTCACTAATAGCCATTCCTGCAAACTTTCCATAAATACTGTTGAGTGTCCATGTATCTGTGTGCTTGGTATCACTGTGGAAATCAGTGAAAAGTGGAGCTGATCTGTGATTTAGAGGCGTAATGATCTCCCCTGTGTTGGCAGCTCACAGGAGAGCACTCCCATTCTCTTAGGTAAACTTGAAAACCCCATCCGTCCATCAGGGTGGGAACAGCTGCCCTTTGTGTGTGCGTTTACAGTAGTGACCACAGATCTAAGGGTCTGTAATTACAGACTTCAGAGTGTGTGTGTGTGTGTGTGTTTGTGTGTGTGTGTGTGTGTGTGAGAGAGAGAGAGAGAGAGAGAGAGAGAGAGAAAGAGAGAGAGAGATCATACAAAGGCTTCAGTCACTTATCAGTAGCCAGGGAGTTATCCTAAACCATCTACAATTGCCTCTAAATGATAGTAGAAGTGAGTTATTCAATTATTAAGTTCTTAAGCGATTGCACACAACACGTCTGTGTTGACGTTCTACACAGTTTGTTTGATGGACTTATTAAATGTGGTGTGTGCTCACCAAACATGGTTGCTCTTTCAGTAGTATGGCTAGGTTATCGTACAGATAGCAAATACATTTACTTAAGGGAGATCTCACCAACAAGTGTACTATTTTCTGATTTACTCATTTTCTGATTTACTATTTTTTCGACTTATTTTTTCCTGTGACCAATCGAAAGGGGTGGCTTTTAGTGCCTCATTACAGCCAGACTGCTTTATGATCTCTGATTATCGGACTTGGAATGAACCCAGTGAATAGCAACACTGTTGGAATGTCTTTTCTAATCAAAGACTCCCAAGCCTGGGATACACACACGAATGAAAACATATATACAGACACACAAACCCATGCACACAGACTCACAGATATCACTCTACCCAGTTCATCGCAATTCCATGGTTGCTCAGTGTATGAGACTGTTGTGAGACTATTTCGAGACCATCAGTTAGACTTGTCACAGTACTTTGTCATTGGATTGCCCTTTTGTTGGAGCTTGGTCCATCTCCATTATGAGCCCATAGTGTAGGACATAATGCACTGACTGTGGTCTCCCAGTTGGAGTTGGTGTACCTGTACTGAGGACCCTGTTCCTCTCTTTTCTCCTTACAGGCTCAGATTCAACTTGACTGTGGAGATGACAACATCTGTGTGCCGGACCTGAAGTTGACTGTTAAGGGGTAAGGGGCTGTGTGTGTGTGTGTGTGTGTGTGTGTGTGTGTGTGTGTGTGTGTGTGTGTGTGTGTGTGTGTGTGTGTGTGTGTGTGTGTGTGTGTGTGTGTGTGTGTGTGTGTGTGTGTGTGTGTGTGTGTGTGTGTGTGTGCGTGCGTGGGTGTGTGTTTGTGTGTGCGTGCGTGGGTGTGTGTGCGTGCGTGCGTTCGGGGTGCGTGCGTGCGTGCGTGCGTGTGTCTGTGCATATGTGTGGTATAGACAGAGGTATAGAAAAAGAGAGGATAAGAGATGACAGGAAAAGGGGATGGAGGTAGCGAAAGATGAAAGGGGGGTAGCCTGATGTTTGTTAACCCGGAGAGCAACATTGGGTGGTGAGGGTGAGAGGGCCCGTTGGCTTTGAAGTCTCCCTGACTGCCACTCCTTGATTAAAGACGCCTGCTGGCATTCCACAGAAAGTGCGCCAAGAATTCTCCACTTGCCTTCGTCTGCACCAGACTCACAGACCCCCCCCCCCCTTTCTCCAACCTAAACAATGGAAAAGGCCTAATTTCTTTACGCTTATCAGTCACATAAAGTTGGACGGCGCTCAAATCAGAGCTGGAGGAAAAATAGAGTAGCCATTCACAAAACAGAGATGGATTTGTGGGTTATTTTTAAAAGCGCGAGTAGGGAAATAGACGACCTTGCCAGTTTTGTTAAGTTTTGTCAGCAGGGGAGGTGCACTTGGAACGGGAGTCGGGATTTAAACTCGTGGACTGAGCCAGAGGAGCAGTGTTTGGGTCTGTTTCCTCTTTTAGTGTGTGTGTGTGTGTTTGTGTCAGGTCGTGTTTCCAATTTCCACTGCTATGAGCAACTCCGTCCCAGACCGGTCGCCATGGTAACCACACTCAGGTTTATATAGTTTATATTGCCTCCATGTTCTTGGCCTTATGTGACTTTGGCCTTTTTCTACTGAAAAACTACGAAGTTTATCCTTAGTTCTTCAATTTCCCCCTCTTTAAAAAGTCGCTCAGTAAAGTCGATACATTTCTACAACAGAATGCTACATTTTAATTGCTTGTTAAACACGTGAAGCGAGTTGGAGTTCCATTGATAAGCTCCACATATGTTAGCACGTAACTTGCACCTCCCCCAACCTACAAAACCCACAAAGCCCCGCTGCCACCCCCCCTAACCCCCCAGCCACCCTTCTCCTGCCGCCTGCCCCAGGGTAATTGGAATCAGCTGCATGGCATCTCTTAGGGAGGGAGGAGTGCCGGATCAATGGTTGGAGGAGAGGAGTGATAAATATGAGGAGAAAACATGAGGAGAGAAGGAGAAAACTGAGGAGAGGAGATCAGAGAAGAGGAGAGGGTCAAACCAAACCAGAGGGGAGTGCAGTAGGAGAGAGCAGGAATCGCGAAGAGGTGTGGGTGAGAAACAAGAGGGGCATAGCAGAGGAGAGGAGAGGAGGAGAGGAGAGGAGAAGAGAGGAGTAGAGGAGAGGAGAGGAGAGGAGAGGAGAGGAGTGGAGTAGAGTAGACTAGACTAGAGTAGAGTAGAGTAGAGTAGAGTAGAGTAGAATAGAGTAGAGAAGAGGAGAGGAGAGGAGAGGAGAGGAGGAGAGGAGAGGAGAGGAGAGAAGGGTAGGAGAGGAAAGTCGTGTGTAGGGAAAAGGGGATTAGGGGAGAAGCATAGAGGATGGATGTTCAGAGAGGCGCTGCAGCGGGTGGCAGCAGGTCAGTGTGTGCATGGGGTCAGGAGTCTGGAGTGAGCCGGACTGGAGCGGAGAGGCCAGAGGACCACAGGACCACAGGAGGGCCTCCACAGCTCTCCGCTCTACTGCCTGCATGGATTTATGACGGACAGGGAAGTGCAAAAGGTGAAAGGGATAGAGGGGCTTGTGGAGGAATTAGTGCAGGCCTGTGTACTGCATGTATGTGTTTGTGTGTTCATCCATGTGTGTGTGTGTGTGTGTGTGTGTGTGTGTGTGTGTGTGTGTGTGTGTGTGTGTGTGTGTGTGTGTGTGTGTGTGTGTGTGTGTGTGTGTGTGTGTGTGTGTGTGCGTGCGTGCGTGCGTGCGTGCGTGCGTGCGTGCGTGCGTGCGTGCGTGCGTGCGTGCGTGCGTGCGTGCGTGCGTGTGTGTCTGTGTGCAAGTGTGTGTGCGTGTCTGTGTGCAAGTGTGTGTGTGTCTGTCTGTGTCTGTGTGTCTGTGTGTGTGTGTGAGAGAGAGAGAGAGAGAGAGAGAGAGAGAGAGTGAGAGAGAGAGAGAGAGAGAGTAGGGTGAAGGGGTAATATTGAATGTTTATAGTATGGTGCATGGCCAGACAGTGGGGGACATTTGGCTTCCCTGGTAGTAAGCAGGCGGCCTGTTTAAGTAGGCTTGCAAGTGTGTGAAATTGTGTGTGAAATGATGGCTGCATTCTACCCACTGTATGTGGAGGAGAGGGAAGCGTAAATC
>NC_137908.1:17181657-17194157 GCF_963457725.1 Sprattus sprattus | reverse complement strand
CAGAGCTGGACCAAAACGTTAGAGAAACAATAACAACTAGCGAAAAGAAAACCTGTCTGACTGAATGGCTCTCCTTGACACTTGTCTCCCTCTCTGTGTGACTTTTCTGTGTCCGTTGTCCCCAGTCCTGTTGGACGGTGCAGTGCTGGAGACTGCAGTGCAGCGTTGGGGTGCTGCCCAGAGGAAAGAGCGCCATCCTGAAAGTGAGGTCGCGTGTCAGTGCAGAGACCTTCGTACAGGTGAGAGGCACCTTCACTCCCCAGACATCAACACTTTTGGCATTATGCTTGAGACGACCATGACAGTAACACTGTTTTAAGAGGAAAAGGAAAAAGACATTTGGTATGGGAATGGGAAAAGCAGCATGTCTATGTGTGCAGGTATAGATGCAGAAACAGTATGTTGCAGTGGAGAGGGGTTTATGTGTTTTCTCTGCTGCCTCCCTATGGCCAGAGTTAGCATTTCACTAGCATTCCATACTTGCCTTTTATACAAACAAGAGCTGCTTTATGATACTATAGGCTCTTGTAGCTCTTGGTGCTAACAACACTAAGTACATTTATGAAAATGTACGTGCAAACTGTTGAACGTTTTGGACAAAAGTATGTGCTAAATTAACACACTTGAACGTCTGCATTTCACCCGTTCGACCAGTCACACTTTGCCAGTCATTTGAATGAGCCACTAGAGGTGCAGTTGAAGCCATGTCATTTATGATTGCTGTCTGTTGCCTCTGCAGAGAGCTTACAAGCAGTACCTGCTGGAGTGCATGTTGGAATACAGAGTGGAAAAGATGCCTTACTCCATACTGCCAAAGGAGCACCCAAGCGGATCCACCAAAGTAAGTTTCCTTCTTTCCCCCCCTCTCTCCCTCTCCCTATCCCTGTCCCTTTCTCTCTTCCTCTCTGATTCTCTCTTTTTTTTCCTGTGTTTCGTGTCTGTGTTTCATTAACAGCATACTGGATCAAGAGTGGTTGTATTTTAAATGTTAATGCTGTCTGTATGCTCTGATCCTGTCTTCTTGTAGGTCGTGACCCCAATAGTGTGGGGTAATCCAGAGAACCCATATGCTGTACCCCTGTGGATAATCATCCTAGCCATACTGGCTGGACTGCTACTGCTGGCGTTGCTCATATACATTTTATACAAGGTCAGAACATGTCAACCTAGCTTATGCGTAGAAGCAAAATTGTATTCAGAGAAATGTTTTGTTGTTGTTGTTTTTAATACTAATCTCTTTTTGCAGAGTTGGCACCAAATGGTTCATTGTTACAAACATGAATATCAATGTGGGCAAACAGAAAAGCTGGTTTAAAACAGTGCCACAGTTATTTTGATAAATCAACCATTCTTAACTAGATGATGTAGTTAAGGGCTGTGCTGAAAAACTCCACAGAATATTTCATAAACATAAAAAACAATGTTTTTTATGTATATATTTGCAAGCTTTCCAGATTGACTTGTTCATTAACTAAAAAAGTGCAAATGTGTCTTACATGCCAACTTTATGCTCCCCACAAAATAATGAAGGACTTCATGAATGTTTATCACATCGTCTCTCTGCAGCTGGGTTTCTTTAAGCGATCTGACCCCTATGGTACAGCCATGGAGAAGGCACAACTCAAGCCCCAGGCTTCATCCGAGGCCTGAACAAGATCTTCGGAAACCAGCACTTTAAGCACAGCAGGCAGTGAGAAGAGGAATCCAAGCTCCATGAGGGAACATAGCACAGGCTGATGTGTTAAACCTGTGTCTGATGAACACACTGCAACCAAAGAAGGACCAGGCAGGTTCTACTGCACTGCACTAAAGGCACAGACAGAAGCCAGTTCTGATGCAGGTGTGACTGCTGTGTTTGTCAGTGGACTGAAACCCCTGCCACTGCTAACAGACTACATTAGCCGATGATTAGGCATGGGGTCAGCGACCTAATTTTACAGGATTGGACTCTTTAGAGCTTCTCCCCCTCAGCATTTATATAACCTCAATGGCACGTCATCAAAATAGGACATTGATACCTGGCAACCCCAGTGGAAGCACTGATTTAGTTGTCCTCAGAAAGGCACATTTCTTTTCATGAAACCTGGAAGTCATTCACGCTTCACACGTAAATTACAAGCACAGCTAAATTATGCGTACTTGAGGCTTAACTGGTTGTGTATGTATGTATCGGTCTCATATATCTGTTTCAGTAGAACTGGAAAAGTGAATTGGCTAGTTATTGCCTGTGGTTTCCACATCCAAGTTTCAGTAAATCTCAAGTTTTCGCTTTGTACCCCAGTTATTGTCAGAGGTAGAGTTTGACAAACCTTGTTAAAACCCTGGAGAGCAGGCCTATAGCATCCACGTGGTCCAATGTATGCTATTGTAGTGATGAAGCCAAAGAGTCAAGTGACTGTGTGTTTTGACAATCGAGAGGGAGCCATGATGATGGACCATTGAACTTGGAACAGCCCATAGGATCAAAGGGTTCATTGTCCGAGTTCTCCCCCCTGCTTTTAGATAGTCGCACAGAACAATTTTGCAGATATTTGTTTTCACAACCTTGAATGTCCCAAAGCTTGCAGTAGAGTTAAGAATTAGCAGAAGGGAAAAAGTGAACATTACTCTGCTAAAAGCTTTTTTTTTTTTTTATTGAGACAACATTCAGGTTTTGCCTTTGCATTTTTTGCGTATTTACTTTGGATTGTTCTGTGTAAGGCCAAACACACACACATTAGCTAAGCTGTGTCCAACTGTCACACGCTATCCACACGTCCCGTCTGCAGTTTCCAGTGGCATGCTTTTCAGTTACATGGGTTGTCATAAATGTCCAGGGAAGACTACAATATTCACAACCGGTCATGGTATTCCTCAGGTCTTAAAAACCCTATTAACCATGCACTTCGCCTATTTGTTCACCAAATGATATAGTTAGATCAGTGTTTTTAACACACCTTTATACTGTATATACTTCAGTTTGGATTCTACTTGAATATCCTACTACTTATGAGTACTGTATGTATTTAATATGCTTAAAGTCTGTGTAATGCAATAAGATACAAAAAAAAGACTACAAACACATTTTTATCGATGAATTACAGTTCAGACACATGATTAAAAAAATATGCATCCTAGATAAGCTACCAATATTTTGAGAGCAGGGAATTAAGACAAGGAACAGACAAATAATGTCCATTTGAAATTGGCCTTCAATTGTGCAAATATGTTCCCAGAAAAAGCCATAAGAATGAATGTTCTACCTACAATACAGCCCTTTGAATTCCTCACATTTAGTTAATTTGTTCATGTGTGGGTATATATTTAACATGAAGTTCTTGACTCTGCAACATCTAATTTTTTACATGTAATCGTGTTTATCAGAGAATTCTTCTGCCTTTTTATTCTGGTCCTGTTGGAGTTGTACATTTTTCGCTACTGTAAGTGAGGAAAATATTTTAATATACTTTGAAAATGGGTCATTGTTTTGTTGACAAAATATTATTGTCCCACATTGGGATATAACAACGTTTTATTTTGGTGTTGTATATAGCTGAGAAAATAAAGTGGTCTTTTTTTACAATACACAGTACGTAATTTGCATAATTTCTAAAGGAGATAAAAATGTGTGTGTGTGTGTGTTTTGTCTATGACTGTTAGTGAAATAAGAATGATGGCACTAATTGCATATTCAAACTCAAAATGGAGGTATATGACATACTCACAGGACTGAAAAATGATCAAATGAAGTTGTATGACCCTAACACCAAGTAGAACTTACTTCAGGCCTACAAGGGACAAACAGGTAGGTAACGTGATTTGATCAAACCAAGGCCTAGGTATAGGTCCTGATGAAAATATCTGAATATGTTGGTGAATGTGAATAAAGGGCACTTTGGCAAACAAGAGGCTAGTTGTAGTGTTTTTTTGACAGTTGGTCCTGGTTTATCACGAATTGATTTGTAGGTTGACCATATTTGAGTTTGAGAAAATAGGACATAGCATACAGATGACCCTGCCCCTCCCCCCGCGAAGATATTTTGCCATCTTTTTCATACAGATGACCCCGCCCGCTCTCCCCCCGCGACGAGGTTTTGCCATCTTTTCCACATGCAGATGTCATGTGCTGTTGTAAACAATGCAACTGGTTGCATTGTTTACAACAGCACATGACATCTGTGTAATGTGATGTTGTAAACAATGCAACTAGTGCCTAGTTGCATTGTTTACAACAGCACATGACATCTGCATTTGGAAAAGATACTAGTTTCTAGAAGAAGCGGCAAGGTGCTCCGTGTTGGTAGATTGAAAATGGCGAAGTATCGTACCAAATGCTCAAAATGGTCGTCTTTGGAGGATATTTATCGTGCATCTGGCAACAAAGAGAAGGAGGTCGACCAGTGACAGTTCTTTCAGTCAGAGCTCGCGCAAGAAGGTGGAACGTAAGGGGAATATCCCTTCCAAAAGTTGTAAGGGCGTAAAAACTAGTTTGTGAAAGACCCAGAGAAACACAAATATCCAACGAGACAATTTGGGAAGAGGTCTAGAAAAGAGCATTTGTCCGGGTAAAAGAGGACGTCTGGTCACCCTATGAGGACCACTGAACCTGAATTTTTGTACAACCCCAAAGCACTCGACTCTGCTGGATCCTTCCAGAGCCTTGACTACCTCTGGCTGTTCTTAAGCTTACACTCAATGCATACCAGAGCTGAATTTTTGCCAGTCCAACTAGATTTCTTGTAAAACATTTTTAGTTTGACACATACAATTATCATCCTTGACAGACGATAAAACAGACCTGCAAGCACCACGGCACGTTTGTAACTTTGGCATGGGTAATTCTGTATTCTTCCCGACCAACAGGCGTCACTGTTTCGTGGACGAAGTAGTTTCTTCGCATGCTCGTCGTTTCACATTAGCTATCGGTGGTAATTTGGACTACCTTTGGTGCTCTGACTGTAAACATGGAAAACAACATACAGTAGCTGCTAGTTGTCATTAACGCTTGATAAAGACACGACATACCAACTGTCGGTGTCTTGCTATGAGCCCAAAACTATTCAGAAACTGGAGTATTTATGAACCGTCTCTTCGCAGATAATAATTTCGCAATTGAAGATAACGCGCTTGTTGATAAACGGAGGTGGAGCTGATGTTTCATAATAACTATTTTTAGAATAGGTGATACTTTATGTTTTATGATTTCAACATTTAGTTACCGCAGCACGTAGCCTACTTCTGTCTTTGCTGGGATCGTTTTTACTGTGAGTCCTTTCGTATTCGGTTTCCCAATGGCGATTAATAAAACATACATCAGCATAGGCTATGCTGCTTTCGGCATGGCTATGGGATTCTCCGCTTTTCTGGTGTGGAATATTGCATATAAACAGCCATGGACAGCATCAATGGGCGGCTTATCAGGTAACGTCTCAATTTAAGTCAAACATAGTTTGTGAAACTGTTGGTGAATCTTAGTTTTCAAAATCATAATCTATCGTTAGAGAATATGACTTTTAAGGGCTCTAGAACTCCACATACCATCCCACTTGCTTGCCAATGTGTCTGCATTTTTGTTGAGAAAATGAAATGTTTAGTCATTTTTAAGAAAGGGTTTGTAAATGGTTTCCCAATATAACTATGCATTCAGTGAACCATTAATTGGCCCTGCAAATATAAATTATATTTGACACTTGAGAAACAAGTCAGAGACACTGTTTTTGGAATCAGAGCTCCCAATATTATATAATTATTTGATGTCTAGTTAGTTAAGCCTAAAACTATGTAACCTGCTGTAGTCTACTTTTAAGGCTTTCCTCCGTACTGTATTGGCAGGCAGTAGTATAAATATATTTTGGTCTCTGCGTGATTTTGGTCTGTCAGGGAACCACAGAAGGCCTAATTAGGTAAATAAAACAAAACTTGCTTACTTAATTCACATACATGAGTAGGTTTTGTCTCACATGGCATGATAATCTTATGATTTAAGTTTGTCTGTAGTGTAATTTTTATGTCAGACGCAAAACTCCTTTCTTGGATTAATCATGTCCAATCTATGAAGAGATATAAATCTATTCGTTTGATCAGATCTGCTGGCCTGGCTTGACGGCTAGACTAGTGTCTCTATCAACACATTACCTGTATCCATAAGCCTATCACCCTAGGTGTGATCATAGGCTACATTCGGCAGTTTGCTATCAAACTCATTGGTCAACACTGAACAGAATGAGTGCAGACTGTTAGGATGTCATTATCAATTCTATGTAAAATGCAGGCCATCTCTAACTAGCATTCCTATCTCTGCCAGGCAGTTAATTAACATCACATTATAGTAGAACTTTGCTCTGGGTGAACTTTGAGATTTTCCGATATTCCTCTGGAGCAAGATGCGATTGGGCAAAGGTCAGCCTCTGAGGTAAACCCACTGCTTTAAGTTTTTGATCTCCAGATGTAAAAAATGTAGTCTAGGGCCGCTCTTTGACTATGACAAATCCTAAATTAAGAATCTTGGCATTTTATGTAACCCTGATATTAAATTTGATAAGAAAGTAAATGCTGTTAAGTTGTCTTTAAAGTTTTAAGCAAGGTCAAGCAACTGTTTTCTTACATACATCCCCGCTGTCCTCCTAGAGCACGAGGTCATCCCATAAACTGCTGCTTTCCATTCCAAACAGTCGTATGAAGCGTAACGACATGTTCGATCAGCCCCCACCATTGAATGCTTTAAATCCAGGCTAAAAACCCACTGGTTATCTGTGGCTTTCTAGGTGTTTAGAGTTGTATTTATGTGTGCTTTGTCCTTGTCTTTGTGTTATTTGTACATTTCTGTACTCCTTTTCTACGTTGTGAAGCTCTTTGGTCAACTGCATTTTTGTTTTCAAACTGTGCAGTACAAATTAAATTCATGTTTTTTATATTGTGCAAAAACAATGAAATTGCTTCTACGCACTTTACAGAGCCCAGATCCTGAACCAACAAATACACTTGACTTGACTTTCTTCTGTGAGCATGTGCTAAAGGTTTAACATGTGACATTCCAGTTTTTTTTACTAACAAACATACAAGTTATGCTGATCTGTCTGATGACTGTGCATTTTTACTTTTGGACTGTAAATCCCACACTGGCCATGACTAAGGACTTTATTGTGGCTACCAGGGACAGAAAAGGTGGGCTTTGCTATTGCGAAAGAGGAAAATATGAAGAACTGAGGCAGAAAAGGAGAAGTAGCCTAACTAGTGTGATTATGTGGGGAAACGACAGGAATGGGGTGACACGAGCTGAAAAGTGTGAGCTGAGAAAGAATGACACAGCGAATGAAAGTGCCATGGCTGGCAGAATATTCTTTGCTGAGCTGGTATCACACACACACACACACACACACACACACACACATATACACACACACACACACGCAGTCACGGAGATACACATCCTAACTAAAAACAGACAAGCAGAACAGGTTGCACATGAGTAAACATCAGAACATGGTGTTCTGGTGAGGTAGGTGTATCTCAGCAGAGATCAGTCTGTGACATGTTTGTTTGAATGTGTAATTGGTGAAGGGTCATGTTTCCACAGAGAAAGTGAATTTAAATGTGTGTTATACTGTGTGTGTGTGTGTGTGTCTGTGTCTGTGTCTGTGTCTGTGTCTGTGTCTGTGTCTGTGTGTGTGTGTGTGTGTGTGTGTGTGTGTGTGTGTGTGTGTGTGTGTGTGTGTGTGTGTGTGTCCAACAGGTGTGCTTGCCCTCTGGGCACTGGTCACACACATCATGTACCTGCAGGATTACTGGCGGACCTGGCTGAAGGGGCTCAAGTTCTTCCTCTTCATCGGGGTCTTCTTCTCCCTGCTGTCCATCATCGCCTTTATCACGTTTCTCTCAGTGGCCATCACACGTAAAGAATGTGAGTGTCTGTCCCTCTCTCTGTATATCTCTCTCACCCTCTCTCTCTCTCTGTCCAGTTCAGATTCTGAAGTGCATTTTTATTGCTAAACCAGTCAGTACAGAGGATTAGAAAAACAAACTAGGAATCAAAGTCTCTGTGTGTAGACATACATAGACTTAAACATCCGTAGAACAAACATAGATATTACAGAACAAAAAAGCAAACAAAATAAAAAATACTTACCTCTTTATCTCTTTCTTTCCCTTATATTCTCTCTGCCTTAACTTACCTCTCTTCAGGATATTTAAACAGTTGAGTTTAAGCAGCTCTCAGCAGGGAGTGCGCGCCTGGTAGATTGCAGTGCATAGTAACCATAGTACCTTCCCAAGGTGAAAACAAACAGGCAGTGCCCCCTGCCAGCAGTGATTGGTCATTTAATGGACACATTTTACACTATAACACATCATTGCTACGAAAGAAATAAAATATGACAGTAACTTTTCAGCCTCATAGGACAACTTTTTAAACATAAATTCGATCTGCTGAACTGCTTAGATAGTGGTTTCAATCTTTATCTGTGTAAACAACATAAAAACATGTACTTGAAAGGCACAACTAGACTTCCATGCAAAGACCAGTTACATTAACAAAGCTCTTTATGCAGGGTTGTGTTGTATTGGTCTGTCTTTAGTCAAATTCAAACAATGTCTGTTTTTCATTTAGGGTGAAGGTTCTCTGGCATCCCTTTATGATTCCGGGGTTTGCACTAAACTACAGCTCGCGTGAAATTACATATTTTGGTCCCAAACAAAAGGAATCCGTCTTTGAAAAACTACACTCAAAACTATGAGGGCCATGTCTGTAAAGTCAGTGGTCATCAATAGCTGTAGCTCCACAGGCAGTTACCAGCTGTTTTAGTCAAGGCTTGGAATTCCATTGGGATTCAGTAGTGTTTTGGCATGAGCAAAAAGACACCACAAGGAGATTTACACTGCAGACTTGGTGAACATTTCTGTTCCATTCACATACTTTCTGAAGAGGCTGTTCCTCACTTGCATGGTAACAGAGAATATATATGTATCTTAATCTTAGATGCTTATGTGAACACCTGAAACACCATAAGTGTGATATTACACACCCTTGCAATGCAATACCATAAGGGATTGGTGTCATTAGTTACTTTGTCATTTCTACTAATCCCCTGTAGGTGAATGGACCACTCTTTTTGCATGTCATTTAAACATGTTTGTGTGTGTGTGTTGTCTGTAGCTCTGAAGGATCCCAACAGCCTGTTCCTGTCGTGTGTGTGGAGCTTCATGTCTCTGAAGTGGGCCTTTGTGCTCTCGCTCTCTGCCCATCGCTACCGCAAGGAGTTCGCTGACATCTCCATCCTCAGTGACTTTTAACCACGCCTGACAACAGACACACACAAACACACACACACACACACACACACACACACACACACACCAGACCATACAGTGAATACACAACTTTGTATGTCCGTGCACTTACACATGGACCTAGCTTCATTTGGGGTAACTAGAGACTGGAATGGCCGATTCAAAGAGAGAAATATGTGGTAATGTGGGAATGAATAGGTGAAGATGTTGAGAGCCCATAGAATTTCTTAATGTGTCTTTTTCTATCTTCCCACCACTCCCTCTCTCATGTCCTCATCTTCTGTCATAACATGGATGTTTTTTAATGACTGGATTTTAAGAGTCATCTCTAGATGTGCAATTGCGATATGTTTGATGCGACTGTATGCTTCACTTAACATCACAGCTCTTCATGTTATTTCGGCCAGTTTTTTATACAAAACCACTCAAACCAGATTTGTCTGCATCTGAGCTTAAATGTGCATTTTTTCACTTTGTAAAAGAGGATCTCTCACGAGGGGAAGGAAAAAAAACAGAACAAAAAACAATAGAACCATTTTATCACTGGCTTGGCTTGTGAAACAGTATGTTCACCACAAGAGGGTGCTGCACCATTCTTTGTTTCTTAGACCAATTTGTGGTCCATCTGTATACTGTCAGCCATCACAGACACCGCAGCCAAGGTAACAGAACAAGCGTCCCAGTCCCCACTGAGACACGATTGCACTTTATTGCCAGCTTGTGTCACAGGGCACGTGATGGGTTCCTTGACCAACATGGAAAGCAAATATCTGATGTCAGTCAGTGCGACCAGGAGGGAACTCTGAGGCGTTCTACACGTGAAGCTTTTACCATTTTAATCTCTGTACAGATGTGATTTACCAAATGTTCACCCAGTAGCTGTATTCACTTGTTTTGCTCTCCTAATGATGGGGGGACTAAATCATGCTGGGATTTCTCTGATTGTGACTAAAGCATAATGATTTACGGGGAATATTGGCATAGCTATTTGTCAAAGAGCTTTTTTTCCGTTTTTGTTGAGTGGATGAGTTTGTTTGACAGAGATTATCTGAAGAGAAATCACAGTAAGGGAATTCTTTTCTTCTTTTTTTTTGTTTTAATTTGTAGCATTTTAAGCGTTGTTGTTTGAAGCTGTTGTTTAAGATGATCTTTGTCCGAGTGATGACATCATAAGAGTAATGTTAAAGGCTTTCTTCACACAGTTGAATGTGTGATGTCACTCTGCGGAGGGCACTGTGTCCCAGGCCTGGAACCTATGCGTTGGCCTCCGACAAACTGAACATACAAAACAACCAGTATGCATGCCCCTTATACATACAGTAGCCACGACTGATTTTTACATCTGTCTTTACTTGTGTTTATTTACAGAAATGCCTTTGTAGTAGCATTTTAATGTCGTTGTTTTTAACTCATGTCATTACCAGGTAAATATCTCTGCGCCATTATGTACTGTCGTAGCCAGAGCCAGCTCCATGTATGATATTGTGTGTATGTACAGTCATACGTGTGAGAGGCACACTAATAAAATTTACCTTTATGAGAGGAATGTGTGAGTAGAATGTTATATCATCCAACCAAAATTCTGACTTTGCTATATAGAAATTTGCATATCTTATATAATAATGTTTAATGCTTTATTTGGTCTGATCAATCAGCTTTTAACTATATATTGATCTGAGTTGATTTCTCTAAATAATTTGTATGTTTACCTTTTGTTTTGGTGTTGTTGTTTGGTGGGAGTATTTAATTGTTTCCACCTTCACTGTCATCCATACCGCTTTTATATATTATCATATGTAATTGTATGCAACAGTTTAAGTGGACCTGATCTGGGAAAACATCGATGTGACTGGATTACTCTATACTTACTCTGTGTTTCCTGTTTGTTGGTCTGTTTTTGTGTGCGCCGCGGTTTTCTTTCCCTCTTCCCATTACTGATGATCTGTCACTGAGCTGGTTTGGGTCAGAGGCACAGGGGTTATTATGTGATGTATATCATTTGATGTTCAAAGTGACTGCACCATTGTTATGGGCTGAGGTTTGGGAAAAGAGCTTTACTGTATTTGTAAATGGACTTATTTCAGTTCGGTGGTAGATAATATGTTGCAGTGTCACATAGTCATTTCACGCTATTGCCTTTGTTAAGATTGAAATATGGCTCTCTACTAACGAAGCCCCTGAGAAGATGTAGGGTATTTATCCTTTAAAAAAACAAACAAACAAACAAAACAAAAACATTGTCTTGTGAACTACGTCTGTCATTGATGCTCTTTGTTTCTTCTGATCTGTGTGTCTCGTCTGCACCATCAGTTTACCATCATGGCAGACTCAAGTGGTGTATTGGTGGCATTGATGAGCCGGACGTTCTGACATATTAATTGTACAAAAGTATCAGCGAGGGGAAAGGGATGTTTTATGTGTCCAACATGCTTTTATATTAGGTTGAAATTCAAATGTAAAGGTTAAAAAAACCTTATCTTTTCCACATGTTTGATCCATTACACTCAGGATAAAAGCCTTAGCCAGTTTTTGTAAGGTCGGGACAGTCTGTTAATGCACACAAACATGAGTCATGTGAGGAAAGGGAAATCTCAAAGACGGCTATGGAGACTGACTTTTACCCATCATTTGCTCATTAAGGAGGGATTATTTAATGGCTGTAAATTAAAGGTGGGCGTTCATTAGTGGTTTGATCACGGATCCTCGCGGGGAGGCAGCCATTATGCGGTTACTCTAATCATCCTCTTTCATTTTATTGCACAATTCTGGTTAATTATTTCTTTTTATTGCATTATGTTAGTGAGTTTATGGGCCCTGAATGTCGCTGTGTACCGTGATAGCTTCTGTGTTGTTGTGAGGTGTCCATAGCAAAACTTTGGTCGTCAGGCTGATTATGCAGATCTACAAGAATGAGGATGAAAGCGCAGAGAGTTCCATCATGGTATTATAGTATTAGGGTTATGGAACAGAATAGGAAAGAAGCGTATTATCTTCTTTTCTGCACATGGCCCTACAGGTGTGTGTGTTTGTGTGTGTGTGCATGCAGATGTGTTAAAACCTTTCCTAGTCTAAGAAAATACTGGCAGGGGGAGGCGGCAAGACAGAGATCAAAGCAAGTACGCAGGAAGTTAGAAATCATCTATCATCCAGATATATTTAGCATATCCTACATTAAGTATGTTAAGAAGTTGTGTGTGTGTGTGTGTGTGTTCACGCATATGCATGTGCCTGTGTGT
>NC_137908.1:17161657-17176657 GCF_963457725.1 Sprattus sprattus | reverse complement strand
TGTGTGTGTGTGTTGCATAGTGGTATTGGCACCTCCCTCATTTCCTCTCTCCTATAGGGTGAGAGTTCAGGGGTCGTGGCAAGTCTCCATCCCGGGTGTGTCACTGAGAAACCAAAACATCATCATTACCAAATGGCCAAATTCCTGATCTATTTCACTACCATAAAGTCTGTAGTACTCTATTTCTTTTTTTACTGTAGTTGATGCAATTGGTATATTCCAGTCTAATGTATCTTTTGTTAATGTTAAAAGATGGGGACTACTGCTTTATTATGTAAAGAGGAGAAGTATAAGCTACTCACAAGCAACTTCGGGCTACCAGTCCAGGATCTCAGACCTGTTCACCATCGTGAACAAGAATCAGACAAACACAATTTTGAAATGTAATTTGAGTTGTTAAATTAAGTAGCGGCTCCTGGTCAGAAAAATAGGTGGAGTTGATTCAATATAGCAGTATAGTTTAAATTCGTTGTGCACTACGCTTTCTTCCTTTTTTTGTTTTTGTTTATTTTAAATATGTTTTGTTAGGATGTGGACATATACCAAAATATAAAAATATGTACCAACATATACCATAACTAACAGTAGGACTAGAGCTATATTTATTATTTTTATTTTAAAGAATTTGAATGCAGCCAGTGCATTCAGTTGTTGTTGCTTACTCCCTGATGTCTCTGTGTCCTTATTTGTCCCATGGTTCTGTCTGTGTTGCATGTCTCTCCCATCAGTCACCTCCCTGAGGGATTTATTCCAGTGAATCATTTTGCACTTCGGGTCTTGGATGATTATGGAGAACTCTGCAAGAAACAGTTGAGTTTCATCATCCCTGGAAACATGCTGACTGACTGCTGATCCGAGATCAATTCCGCATTTCTGGGCAGAGGAGTGGTCGCAGTAAATGTGTCAGATGGTGAATATTTGCTTGAGCATTACAGTGAATCACCAGAGCCAGTGTGTTAGCAACACCGTGAGACGACTTTCCAGGCCAGGTGTGTGAATTTAAATACTGCCTGTTTATCAGTGAGATAGACGAACGTTAGATCATCCAAAACATCATATAGCCAACATATCATGCTCAAACTTATTCTATGGAATTCAGCTATCCCTATTCAGCTATACCATGCGCACTCACTCACTCTCTTTCTTTATCTTTTTCTTTATCTCTCTCTCTCTCACACACACACACACACACAGATGAGGTAAAGATTTGAGACTGTGAAAATCGAGATACACAATTCTTTTAGTTTGGGATATAAACACCTTCTGTGCACAGTGACCTAATATCAAACTTCAAAATACAGACTGCACAGATCCTTTAATATCTTCTAATAACATGTATGTGGTGGCCCTTGAGCCTTAAGACAGCCTGGGGTTTGGAGGGGGAGACCAGGAGAGGAGAGAGATAAGCGGCACTGGGATAGCAAAGTGCCATGAGAGAAATCTGGAACTCATAAAGTTCTGACAACTTCTGTATACTTTGCCGTGGCCCGCCTGATTGGCTGACACGCTTTCGCGGACACCCCTCCCACCCGCTGCCAATAGGAATCCATTTCCCGAGTCACTCCTTTGGCCAAGCCCCACCCAGAATGGAAGCATCTGACCAATGAGAGGAATACGGCAGATGGGGGATATAAAGGCGGTGGTGATGCAGGCCAGGTTTGTTTTGCCCTCCATTTGCAACTTGAGGCCGTGAGGGAGGACTTCTCAGAGAAGACAGAGAGCAGACAGATCTGGAAACAGCTGGTATGAGCGTCCACTATTGAACCTATGCCACATTCACTCCTATTGGTTAATTAGAAACCTTTACTGAGGGCTGCATGCATCTAAGTGCACCTCGACCTAATTGAAAGCACATTAAAACTACAGAGAGATAAAACAGAGGAAAGACTAAGGAGTAGAACCATAGAGGAAGACAGAGACAGAAAGAGAGAGGGAAAGACGGAGAGCAAGAGAGCAACGGAGTACAGAGGGGCGATGAGAGAGGAGGTGTCCCGTGTTGACTCCCCTGAGGGGGGCATGGGTGCCAGCGAGGAGGAGCTGGAGCGCGCCTCCAAGAAGTGCCCGTCCGGCGGCCCGGTCCGCAAGCGGCTGCCCTCGCCCAAGAAGGCCTGTGTGGGAAGCGGGCGCACCGCGGGTGGGGAGGAGAGGTCCTCGGCCAGCCCCACCACTCTGGTCCCCAGCAAGCGGCCCAAGAAGAGCCCCTCATCAGTCGCGCAGGTCACCATGGGCACCACCATCTCCATATCGACAGTGATCGCAGGGGGCTCCCCGCTAGACCCCAATGCCCCACTGGAGGACCTGCACACACAGCGCGTCATCGCCAACGTGCGCGAGCGCCAGCGCACGCAGTCGCTCAACGACGCCTTTGCCTCGCTGCGCAAGATCATCCCCACGCTGCCCTCGGACAAGCTGAGTAAGATCCAGATCCTTAAGCTGGCCTCGCGCTACATTGACTTCCTCTACCAGGTGCTGCAGAGCGACGAGATGGACGCCAAGCTTGCCAGCTGCAACTACCTGGCCCACGAGAGGCTCAGCTATGCCTTTTCGGTCTGGAGGATGGAGGGAGCCTGGTCCATGTCTGCAGGACACTAACCACTCTCCTAACCCCCAACCCCAAAACTCCCTACCCCCCACCCACAACCCTTACCTTCTCCTTGTCTACCTACCCCAACGCTCTTACTTGACGTATTTTGCCTGAAAACTGTGTCTCTGTAAAGAACTGTGTCACTGTAGGCCACAACTCACCCCTTCGGGCGTAACTAATTCAACTCCAAAAGTCCTTTCAGGTCTGTGTAAAAATTCTCATTTATTTAAATCAACTGCCCGCTCCCCCCCAACACCCTCAACCCAAACTCTGATCTGTCTGTTGACTTGCCCCATCATCCTGTCCTGGGGCCCCACAGCCAGAAGTAAACCTGCCAGAGCTAAACCCTGACCCCTTTCCACTTCCACAACCCCAGGTTCTCCCGCTCCCTTTGTCCTCCTTTAGTCTCTCTCTCCCTCGCTTTCTGTCTTCTCTTCATCCAGCTCCCCTGGGGAAACCATGCTGCAGACAGGCAGGTATGTACCTCATGCTGTTTTCCATTACTGTAATAGAGGGAGAGTCACTCGTGTCAACAGAGAGAGAGAGAGAGCGAAAGTGAGACCAGCCGTTTCTACAAAACAAAATAATTTTTGTTTCTGTTCTTTGTAGTTTCCAAACTTTTGCAAAATTAACATATACATTCACATTTCTCAAGTGTCATGTCAGGGAGACAAAAATAATTTGCATTCACCCCTGGGTTTAGTTCTTGAATTATTCCCTTTTACCGTACTGAATAGATTTAGAAAATTATAACGAAAATTGATAGAATCTATTAAAACTCTCAGAGATAAATTAAGCATGCAAACCATTGAGCTACTACACACTGGAAAATAGTTCATAGATAAATGACATAAATAACGCTTAGTACTAGTTGTAGGACATTTCTCTCAAAATACATCACATCACAAATACTTACTGTGTGAGCCTAAATGTATTGCTATTATGTCGTACAAATTGAAAAAGTAGCTGACTTATGTTAGAATGTTACAAAATTACAAACCATTATCTCAAATTCAAGCAACTGCCTAGTAACATATTTCGATGGCATTTTAGGTAGTGCTTTTAGCATTTACAGATATCCGGAGTGTTTTGTTTATAAGAAAACAAAAGTCTTGGTTTAGAACATTAATACATTTGATATAGCGATTTTTCCCCAGCTCAAACATGTCAGATGGCTAGATAGGCGAGCTCGTCCAGTCTCTAGCTGCTTCTCTGATCAGGGCCTCACATCAGGTTCAGTGTCACTCAGTAAGTGCCTGCTGGGCCCAGACTAGCAGGAACCACTAGATTAAAACCAGTTGTGCACCATTAAGTGTATGTCTCTGTGTGTTTAGAGAAGAGAAGATGTAAATGTGTGTGTGTGTGTGTGTGTGCGCGCGTTTGTGTGAATGTGTGTGTGTGCGTGTGTGTATACACATTTGAGCATAAATAATTAAATACATTGAATTGCATGTATAAATACATGTAATTGTGTGTGTGTGTGTGTGTGTGTGTGTGTGTGTGTGTGTGTGTGTATGTGTGTGTGGCAAGTTTTCTTTTGAATTCAAGTTAGTGTTGTATACTAAATGCTTGAGAAAGCTGTTAAAAAAAATAAAGTGTTTGGATAATAATACTAGCATGTGTGAATTTCAGATGATTGCTTTGCAAAAAGAGTAATTTGCCACGCTATCATTTGTGCTCTTAAGTGGTTTCGCTGAGTTTGTAAGAGCAAGCTGAGGAAATGTTTTGTTCTTTTGGAATACTGTTACTTTTTAATCAGTTCACAGAATAACTTGGTACATATGGTTTTTGAAACCACGTTCTTCCAGTGAATATAATGTTACGGGCCATGAGAAGGAAGACCAATTCCCCCCCCCATTTTTTTATTTTTATTTATTAGTAATAATACCTTTTTCAAGTCTTTTATTGAGATGTATTTTTGTAAATGCTTCTTTTTTTTTAAATGGGTTTGCATGCTATTTCTGTCTACTCACTTTTGTCTTTTTATTCTCCGATGATTTTAGAACATTTGGAAAATCCTTCTGCGCAGACCTCCAACAACAGATCTCCATATCCACCTGCCTTCCCTAATCTGACTCCCATCTCCGAAACCCTCTCTCCATCCTCATCTCCCTCCATTCTCGGCCTGCGGACAGAAGTCCGTGTCTGGACAGTCCATTCGGTAACTCTTCCCGGATATCCTCCAGAACATGCAGGACAGTGTCACCCCGACCCTCTCTTGTACCCACACTAAGGACATACAAAGATCCCATTTCACACAGGCTGTGTTCTTTCAACTTCATTGTACATGGTGAGAAATGGACGGAAGTTTCTCAGTCCTAACGGGTATCACTGGACGTAACCCAGACAAGAAACAAATTAATGAGAGACCCTAAAATTTGGGTTGAGAAACAAAATGTATAGATGTAATGGAAACATGGTAGCCTGCAGGTTTGGTTGCCGGTGGCAACGACAGTAGGTGTTGGTTGCATGCTGTTCTGACACCACATCAAAGAGACACACCTAATGAATGTTGCAAGATGCGAATAAGCTAAAAAAAAAAATGGGGAAGGGGGGCAACTCTTTCTATGTGGGCTTTGATGGGGCATTGCTATCAGTGACAGACTTGCTGTGCTTCAACCAGTTTCTTTGTATATCTTACTATATTTTGAGTAGGCTCAGAAGACTGAGCGTACTACATTTGTGTTTATATTGAGGCAATGTGGCTCTGCAAGTTTCAGGCAGTTTTTCTGCATGATATTTTTTGCTACGTCTGTTTGACAGGGCTTGATCATCAAGGGTTGACAATACCATGCTTCAAACCCCAAACGCCACTGTGAACACTATTGAATGCCTCGAGGGGACGTCAACGCGGTCCCAGAACTGTGTCACAGAGCAACGTTTAACAATGGGTTGTGAATACAAGGCTAAAAACCCAAATGTTACGGGGTTTCAGACCCATAACAGTGGATATCTCAGAAGATGTGATATATTTGTTTTATATGAGTGTGATAAAGGCCAAAAATAAAAGCGCACACAAAATCAGGGACAAACATGGGTTTCTTTTTAATGGAGGGAATTAGTAGAAAACAGTATAAAATGTATAGTCATTCTCACCTGTACAAATACATTGCATACATCCAATAACATGAAAAAAGTTAAAAGATATCATTCTTTTGTCTCAGAAAGCTATTTTTCAATGGATAATCTTCCAGTTTTTTTTAAGGCTACCTTTACACAGGTTTGTCAGCTTGATTTGAGGCACATGGTGGTGCTTTTGGTCTCCTTGAGCTATCTACAATTCTAACCAAGATCATAACAAGAGCATTCCAATTGCAAGATCAAGAGACACACAGTTTAGTCTCACACACACAGAAACACACACTCACTCACTCACAGGCGAGATGGTCTGAGCAAACACGGCTGGGTTTTCTCTTGACATGTACAGCAAGTCAACATCACCAACTTACTTAATGATCAAACAATCAAACAAACACAAATATACTATACACAAACATAAGACAAGGGGAAAAAATAAAACATACAGTATGCACAAGGGCATCTTTACCACAACAAGGAAAGTGCTACTATCTCATTTTTATTTGGGGAATTCAGGGAATTCTATTGTTAAAATCGAGATACCATGGACATCTGATTCAGTTAGTTGCTTCTCAGTGCTAGATCCAGAGAAACATTGCCCACTCACTGATAAACAAGGAATAGGTGAGAAATAGTAATTTTCGAAGACTCCGCTGGGCACATATTCTTTTTTTTATTTAAGAAGCAAATATAAAACATTTACTTAGTATTAGACTAATCTAATAAGACATTCATTGCCTGGGTTCCTGAAAAGCACCATTAAGTCATTTGCCACACAACTACAAAACCTATGGGGTATGAGAAGCTTCCATAGCACATGATAGCACCTCTCATGGCAGTCATACTGAATGGGCCCATAGAGATTTCATTATTAGAAGGGATTTTTTCAAAAGATACTTTTTTTTTGTGGAGATATTAAAAAATCTTATGATCAGTTTTGGTGCAAAGGGGGGAGAGAGCGGATGGATTTCTGCTAGGAATGTAACTTGAGTATCGGCCACATCAGAGCACGGAGATCAATGCAAACAAAATGTGCGAGACGTCAAGTTACATTCAGGTGCTCAGATCTCAGCTCAGGACGAGCCTCAGCGGGCCCAAAAACATTCGATTATGGGGCGAAAAATGAAAAGCCTTGGGAAGGTGAGACGACGTTCAGGGTTAATTCCATTGCTGCGTTCCTGGAATTCAAACGGGGGAACGGAGCCCTCTCAGACCCCTCTCCCTCTTTTATGATTCCAAAAGAATCGCCGATACGGACTCATAACGGTTCCAGATGATGGCTCGTCCTCAGCTCTCTCTCTTAATCTATTTCTCTCTCTGATGTTGCTGACTGACCGTGGCCCGAGAACAAAAGCAAGCAGGCCATCTCATTGTGTCGTCATCGGCTACACGAGGGCAAGGACGGAGTAAGGCCGAGGACATGTCCGAGGACACCCTAACATCTTGCGATGAGACACTGTCAAACAAGGCAACTGGAGAATGTCGAGCGAGTGTCATCTCGGAGATGACAACAAAATGAGAGACTGTTCAACAGCTACAATGTCCCACGAGCTGTGCTGCGTCTAAGGAGTATGTCATTAAGGCCTCAAGGTCTAAATATGCTTTGCGACTAGCACCGAACCCAACACTTAGGCTAAGGACACACCAAACAACATGCAGACAGAAACCCAACAGTATCAAAAATCACTCATTGGTCCACAAATGGAAACTCTATATAAATATATACTTTAAAACAACCTTCAGTACACACACGTATAGGCTGTGAGGCTCACATAGCTCACTGGTCTTGTAAAAAAAAAAAAAGAATATATATATATTTATATATATATTGAAGGAATGCAGCCTCAAATAGGTACATACTGTAACATGGTAGGCATATACGTCCACAGGTTAAAACACTGGTCTTCATGGGCGAGATCTAACATAAAAACTAAATTAGTTTCAATCAGGAATATAAAGACATATTCGGCAGGATGTTTGTGTGCTACGGACCAATTTTTTGTTAAGACAACTGGAGTGCATTTTCGTCAGTGGACAGGATCCTGTGAAGTCCAGCATGTCATTGTAATGCAAGCATCTCAAGCTGGTCTCATTTTTTGAGTTACTTTTTTTTCTGCTTGCCTGTTTCATACTCAAACTCGAAATTCTTAAATCGCTGGCAGTGGAGTTACAATGAATTGGAAAAAGAAGTTACAGAGGTCTCTTGTTTTTGAGGAATAATTCCTTAAGACAGCTGTGTGTTTTGGTTTTTGAGGAAAAAAGGAATGACTAAAAGGCATAGTTTAAACTAACAGCTCAGTACGAACAGGAACGTCTATTTTTGTTTACTTCCTGAATGCTTTCTGGAAAATTCCTTCATAAACTCCACCTAATAAAAAATGCTTCATGTCTTACATCAGGGTTAACTCCTCAAAACAACCCCAGGACAGTATAAGAGAACTTCAACACAGTGCTCAATAAAATGGTTTCATTTAAAAAAAATAAACAGACAAAAAATAAACATTTGCTTCACTTCACAGTGAGGAAGGCACCGTGTGTGGCATTGGGATCCAGCATACTGGCACTTCCTTCTTTGGTTTCCTTCGATACTGGTCACGCCAATTTAATACTTCTTCCAACCTTGACAGTGCCCTGATGGTCAGATTCTGAGCGTTTGGCCAAACTGCTCCAAACCATTCATTCCCTCTACCGCCACCACTATTTTAATGGTGTGATCAACCAGGTCAAGGAAGGAGAGCCACTGTTGGTGTACAACACCTTAGCAGTGAAAGAAGCACTAGCCATGAACTCAGCCCACATCTCTTGTGTAGACTACCCAACAGAGGAACATCTGTTGTACCAAAGGGCATCACCTTTAACCCTACGACCCCAGGTATCCTGTGATCCCCCCGTAATCAAGTGGCCACAGAATACAACCCCAATATATATCAACCTATATGACAGTTTGAAGACTACCAGTATCAAAGAGCGAAAGCTGAAGGAGTGAAGAGTAGTAATCAAAGAACTCTTAAGTTTCACAATATTTCGACATTAAAACTGAATGTCCCCATGTCATTATTTTTTTTTAAAGAATCCCATATTACTGATTCAGTCTTCTTTGTCATTGCTGGTTTTTAAGCTTATACGACGGATAGCAAGGCACTGAAAGACATTCAGTTGGCTGCAGGTCTTCCTGCAGGAGTATCCCCTGATAAGGTGAGGACAGGCATCAGTAGACGGGGGGGCATCCTGGGGGTTGGGAGAGACGGCTGCCTCCTACATGGAGTGGTCGGGGTCATGTCCCATGTACTCATGATGAGCAGAACTGGAAAAGAGAGAAAGAGTGAGAGAGAGAGAGAGAGAGAGGGAAGAGAAAACAAAGCTTAATTCTTTTTCATTTATGTTACGTATATAGAGCAACAATCTCCATACGTGTTGGCAGGATACCAAACGCGGAGCGCATTTTGAACAGAGAGAGCAAAGAGAAGATGGGGCAGTGGAGGAAGATGAAACGGAGGCTAAGCGTAACGAGGAGCTGCAGCGGGCCGAGGAGGGGAGACACATGTGGTCGCTCGGCGTCCGTCCTCACCTGCTGTTGCTATGGACGCCCACGGTGAGGGAGGCAAGGGCAGAGACGGCGTCGCTGGCAGAGTCCCGCCTCTGTGCCTGCAGGTAGGACATGTCCACAGTGTGGGCCAGAGCATTCACAGAGCGCCAGTACGGCCCTGAGGGACGGAGAGAGAGAGAGAGAAAGAGAGAGAGAGAGAGAGAGAGAGAGACACAGAGAGGCAACTCAGTCCGTTGTTTCTTAGTTCTTGTCTTTAAAAAAATATACGCATAGAGAGATATGTAGATAGATATAATATACCTGTCTTTTTTATAAAAAGTGCTTTGGTAATACTGCATTTAGTTATGATCATGCTTATAAAGCTCATTTTAATTTAAATTTTAAATTGAGAGAGAGAGAGAGAGAGACAGAAGAACTGTAAGATTAATTGTAACAATTATATCACTGCAGATATCAGCTAAATTATACAAACTACATTGTTATATACGTATATATATCAAATATCAAATAAAATGTATATATATATGTCGAGTAACTTTTGTGCACACACCTGAAAAATCACACAAGTGTGTTTGTAAATGTGTGTGTGTGTTTGTGTGTTTGTGGGTGTGGATGTGTGTGGGAAGGAAGGGTGTACACTTGAGTGTATGCGAGAGCACACACGCACACACATGCACGCGTGTGTGTGTGTGCAGCCTGTGTGTGTGTGTGCAGCCTGTGTGTGTGTGTGTGTGTTCCGAGGTGCGTGGGAGTGTTTCTGCACCCACTGCATACGCTTCACTCCTGCCCTAAATGAAGGGCTTAACATTCTTGCGGCTTTGCAAATATTTGTAATTAATTGAACAGCACTGCGCTGACATTTGTGCGCAATCAGGAGGAGGATGTTGGGGAGGTCGTATGCCAGAGGACGGTTTGAAGTTAATTAGACACAGGAGAGACACAGAGTAGGGGGCAGTATATAGAAGGGTGGGAGACGACAGACTGACTGAGTGAGTGAGAGAAAAAGAGAGAGAGAGAAGGAGAGGCTCCAAGACGGAAGGACAGATGCTGGAATGGGTTTGCAATGGGTAACATCAGTGCATGAGGAGGGGAACAGGGCAGAGAAGCAGCGCAGTGCACACGCAGTATAACATGGGGGCCGTGTGGTAAAGGATTAGTGTGAGACCTAGGATTAGTGTGAGAATGAGGGTTAGTGTGAGACCGAGAGTTAGTGTGACACATAGGGTTAGTGTGAGACCAGCGGTTAGTGTGAGACCGAGGGGTTATGGGTATGGGCATGGGCATGGGTACAGGTAGGGGTAGGGGTATGGGTACAGGTATGGGTATGGGTACAGGTAGGGGTAGGGGTATGGGTATGGTTATGGGTACAGGTAGAGGTATATGGGTCAGACACTCACTGTGAACTTGGATCAGGCGCTGCAGGGAGCGCACCCCGTTAGCACAGGGCCTCTGCTGGAGAACCTCCTGAGAGAGGAGCTCCACCTGAGGGAGAAGAGCACAGCCAAGTTAGACTCCATACCGCCACACACACACACACACACACACACACACACACACACACACACACACACACACACACACACACACACACACACACACACACACACACACACACACACACACACACACACACCTACATACAAACACAAACAGTCAAATTATTCACACCGCACACACCACATACACACACAGGACACATTCCCTTCACACTTAAAGAATACAACAAGGGTCTTCTGGAAACAGCCATATGAGCTGATGAGATGTGGCAATATCACTCACTAAGGTTCACTCGGGTTCTGCTGACTGGACACACAGAGCTCGAACCTTTCACATGATGATAACCTTTGTGCGTGTGTGTGTGTGAGTATGCACACGTCACGTTTACACATATACAAGTGCACATATGAAGGCGTGTTTCTGCATGGACGTGCATGTGTTAACTATTTGCGTATGTGTGTGTGAGTGTGTGTGTGTGTGTGTGTGTGTGTGTGTGTGTGTGTGTGTGTACACATGTCTATGCATCAGCAGTGTGTGTGGGTGTGGGCGGTGGCCACACGTGCATGTGGCTCTGACCTCGTTGCTGAGCAGGGTGCTGACACAGGCCTCAGATGCGTCGCAGATGGCAGTGAGGTCATGACCGCCCTCCAGTGCCAGGACCACGCGACCCCCGGCCAGCTCCATTAACTTCCGGGTCAGAAAGCCAAAGCCTGGGGAGCAGGTGGAGACAGAGGTTAGCAGCGGCAGCAGCAAGGACAGGTTGGCATCAATGAGGCACGACCCAAACTACCTCACGATGGCTAATTCAAATCCCTCTCATCACATTTCCAGTTATGTTTGTTAACTTCAGTAGTTCACCAACCCATGCAGAAGTAATTGTTAACATCTGATATTCCTGTTTCATATTTTTGATTCTAGATGACAAGTGTAGCGGCAACAAGTTAACTTTACATAACTGTGTAATTGTGCAAACATGTAAATGATAAAGGTTGCTTGGGAAGAGAGTAATTAGCAGGCGACTTGAGTGGGGGACAGCATGGCTTCTTATTAGGCGGTAAATCTTGCTGATTGGAATGGAGCTCGAATAACACACCATATTCACATATTTGGCCATGATTCAGACAGCTTGCACTGCCTTCAAAGAAGAACCAACGATTTGTCTCCTTGCATGAAATTCCATTTCAGGGAAATTGCAGGAGAGAGCTAGAGCATTCTCTGAACCCACTGAAGTGCCAGATTATAGAGAGAAGCAGAGAGAGAGAGAGAGAGAGAGAGAGTGAGAGAGAGAGCGAGAGAGAGAGTAGGCCTATATAGCAAAGATATATGTCATCTAATTACAGGGATCATGAACTACATATCATATAGTCCTGATACACTGTCACTTATATGCTTTCACTGAAAGACTGCACAGTGATAGGCTAGATGTCATTATCCACCAAAGCTTACAATATTGGGCTTTTCCATGTGTAAAATGCAGTTGTCACTAACCACAGCTAAAGTAGCTAAGTTGGATGTAGTGAGTGCAACTGTAGCAATTGTGAGCAGTTCCCAGTGCTGTAAAAGGGAACTACCACACAGCGGCACCCTGCTGAGACAGTTGGCCAGGCTTGGGCTCTCTCAGATCCAGTAGTGAGAGGGAGTTAAGTGGGGTCTGGTGAGGAGAGGAGTGCTTACATTTGGCTGAAACTCGGTAGCCCCCCAGAGCTGCTGTATGGCCCTCCACAGCATCGAAGCCAGACGACACCAGCACCATGTCAGGAGCGAACTCATGGGCAATGGGCATCACAACCGTCCTGCAGGAAAAAATAAAGAGGGGGATTATTTAGGGGGAGATTATTACAAACCACATTGAAACATGGAGAGTGAGGAGTACAGATTTGCAGATCTAGACTTACTTGGCTGGTCTAAAGCTCAGGAAGAAGACCTTAGCTTCTCCACACATTTTCATTGGGTCACACAATGCAGCAGAAAGCCTGTTTGCATTGTGTCTCAAATGAATCGCTCTATCCATCTTTACGAGAGCAGAATGCGACGAAGCTTGCGTGAAAATGTATAGTTTAAGCAGGCCATGACCGTCAGTTTGCACACTAATCAGCTGATACTAACATAAACATCACATAAACATCAATCATTTTAATTATCCGTTTCAGGGTGGTCGTTTGAAACCTGCTGCAAAGGCTAGAACGATAACTGCTTACAGCATGTGCCGATCAACCCTCATCAGCAGCCCCTCAGCACCATGTCCACCTGCATGAGTGCAGGACATATGACCGTCCACCACTGTGGCTGCTGACTTCAATCCACTGAAGGGAGGGGTGGGGGGTGTTGCGTATGTGCCTGCCTGGCTGAAAGTGGATTCCTCTAAACAGAATCGCCATTGCCAGGTAGCACACATTGAGAAATGTAGTCAGAATTGTCAGAAGAGGCTATTCGTCCTGTTTGATGAGAGTGGTGACTGAGACGGCAGCTATCGAGTCGACTTCACTAGGCCACCTGGTTGCAAGACGCTGGACACAGCGATCTCCACAGACAGCATTGCAAACTGACACACAATGCAAGAATACTGAAGTGGATCGATTTGCGCAAAAATGGCACCCAGGCTGATGCAGAAAAACAACAACAAGCGGAGAGAATCTCCAAGTCCTCATTTAGCTCCCAGAGTACTGAGGTATGTGTGGTTCAGACCAGAGATGCAGGTTGCTCATATCCATGCACACGCCAAATGAACTTCATAAGCAAACAAAGCACTTAGGGAAAATAAAATGCCCTGGATTGTGTTTTCCAACGTGGCATTTACAAAACAGCAAAGATCAGCTGAAACAGGTTAATTTTGAGAATACTGTTTGTACAATAATATGCAGATGTGAAGGCATGGATTTTTTTTCTTTTTTCGGGAGGGGGTGGGCTGTGTTAGGCTACCACATCCTGTATCAGTGTATGCCCATGAAGGTATGGCTGCAGACTTGGTGCTCATGTTGGGATTGGCGTCTAGAGGGCTTCTGTAGTCCCAGGGTGACCCTAAAAACCAGAGATGCACCACGGCTGGGTCTCCGAGGTATAATAATTCCAACCAATGATTTTGATGAGCGCGGTGAAGTTTTCATTTTTCTCTTTCCTTTCATCTTCCCTTTCCCACTCTCACTCACTGTCTTTCTCTTCCCCTCTTCCTCTCAGTCAGTCTCTACCCATCTCCTTCTCTCTCACTCCTTCCCTTTCTCTCTCTGGTTCTCTCTCTGGTTCTCTCTCTCTCTCTTTCTTTCTCTCTCTCGCTCAGACTTCAAAGCGCCTCCCGGCGTCTGGTTCCCATTTTCAGCTCGTCTCTCTTCGCACGTCACTGACGGCCGGCATCTGGGATCCATTTGCCTTCATTACGCTGCCTCTTGTGTTCGCCGAGCGAGCGAGCACACCGACCCAGCGCACCCCCCACTCTCATACCTTTCCCTGCCCCCACTGTGCAGACCCTGCGGCCAACCCCACCCCCACTCCGCCACATATACCTCCCTTCTATACAATTTACCCCCCCCCCCCCCCCACACACACACACACACACCAACCAACCCTCCCCACCCACACCGCCTTGTTCTCAACAGCACCAACAACACCACTGTGGCCTCCCACTGAAGGTCTCCAAACTTCTCTTGCCACTCACCACACCAAGGCAGGGGTGCTCAGTACTGAAGCATGAGCCCAGCCCAACCGAACTTACATGCCTCCGCTCACTTGAGTTTAGCCATTCATTTACACCAACTTAAAACTGATCATGCATAATATATACATTACACAATACAGAACCACGAGTGAACAGGCACAGTGGCATGCCCAGTGCAGACTGTGCCTGCTAATCAGTAGCTTATGGCGGGAGGGGGAGCCACTGCACATAGCCGCCATATGTACTTATGGTTGCTCAGTTCCTCTCACTGGTGTCCTACTAAAACAGCTCCCCATTAAAGTTAGCCGTGAGTCTGTGGCTTTGAGCGCGCGGCTTTGTACCTCTGAACGCTTTGAAAATGCCCCGGCCACCCTCAGCCACTCTGCACAATGAGTACACTGGCATTCTATTCACTCACACTGCACAACTGGTCAGAGCTGCAAGCCCCGCAACAACAGAAAATGCGTGCGCGTGCATGTGTGTGTTTGCATATGGTGTGTGTGTGTGTCTGTGCGTGTGTCTGTGTCTGTGTCTGTGTCTGTGTGTGTGTGTGTCTATGCATGTGTTTCACCCTCCAGTGATTTAATGTTTGACTTTTTGAAATACAGCAGTCCGTGTGTGCAGCAGTGTGTATCTGTTCGTTTG
>NC_137908.1:17139157-17154157 GCF_963457725.1 Sprattus sprattus | reverse complement strand
ATTTTACTTAGGTATTCCTTCCAGGAAGTCAGAAGAAGAAAACATTTTTAACAGCTTCTCACAAATTATCTGAAGAGGGCACATGACAAGAGAATCACATAGGTGTCCTTAGCTATATTTCTCTGTGTGAGTGTGTGAGTGTGTGAGTGTGTGTGTGTGTGTGTGTTTGTGTGTGTGTGTGTGTTTGTGTCTGTGTGTGTTTGTGTGTGTCTGTGTATGTGTGTATGTGTGTGTGTGTGTGTGTGTGTGTGTGTGTGTGTGTATATGTGCATGGGTGTGTGTGTGTGTGTGTGTGTATGTGTGTGTGTGTTTGTATATGTATGTGTGTTTGTGTGCCGTGCCTTACCTGGCTGAGGGGAGAGTGCTGAGGGAGCCTCTGCAGGGGCTTACGCATGAGGAGGCCGTGGGGGTGGGTGGGGCTGTGGGTGGCAGTCAGCGGCTCGGAGCGGGTCCGGCCTAGTTGCTTGTGGGAGCTGGGCCCCATCAGGCGGTCCATCAGAGGTGGGTACTGCAAGGGCACCGACGCCAGTGTGGGCACTGTGCAGTGACAGACGGGAGAAGGGTTTAGCCGACCGTGCAAGCCATGAATAACACAGTGCAACTAGGGCGTGTTTGTGTGAGGTGTGTGGTACTACTGTCACTGCCTGTAGAGGGCAGCAGGAGCACGACAAAAGACAAACCTTTATCTCTAATCTGTGTATATAGGTATATAAGTGAGTGCAGTTTTGTGTACTAATGTATGTTTGTGTATGTGTGCGTGCGCATATATGATTCTGTGTTTCTGCAGGTGTTTCTCCTCTGTATGTCTTTGTATTTGTGTGTGTGTGTGTGTGTGTGTGTGTGTGTGTGTGTGTGTGTGTGTGTGTGTGTGTGTGTGTGTGTGTGTGTGTGTGTGTGTGTGTGTTGTCAAAGAGAGAGGGGCTCAAACCTGTGATGAACTGTGTGTGCACCAGGCCCGAGGGCTCCAGGATGAGGACAGGCTGCAGGCGAGAGGACAGAAGGCCACTGATCTCCTGGAAGACAGAGGGACGGATGGAGGGATGGAGGGAGGGAGAGATGGAGGGAGAGACGGGAGGAGATACGGAGGGAGGGTTACATACACCAGACAGCACAGCTCAGGTGTTGGGTGCTCATATTGATGAGCGGAGCCTCAATGTTTAAATTACAGATGCAAATGAAAGGCCATCTGTGCTAATCGCCTCTGGCACCCAACTCCTGATCCAATGTCTCTGATTAAACAGTAGAACAGCCTGAGACCTGATGGCAGCTCCAGTTACCAGAGCCATGGAAAGTTCTGGTAAACAAGAGCAAATAATTGCCCCTGGTGCCTCAGGCGTGACAGAGGGGGGAGAAGAAGAGGAGAGGAGAGAAGAAGGCAGTGGAGAGAAGGGGAGCAAGATGACTAATGGAAAGATGAGAGAGGAAAAGAGAAGAGAAGACACAAGATGGGACAACAAGAGAAGATACGAAACGAGACGAGTCAAGACGAGACGACAAGCGAAGAGAAGAGAAGAAAAGAGGGACTCACCTCAGGGGCCAGTTGGGTGGGGAGGGGGAGCACTCTTTCAGGCAGGCTGTCATTGGACGAGCTGCAGTCAGAGACTGGAGTACTACTGCTGCTGGGAGATGAGTCTGCTGTAAAAACACACATACAGAATTTGTACAGTGTATTTCCAGTAGATTGTCAACATTAAGAACAGGTTTCTAATGATGGTGATAGTAACTGTACCCAGGCCATCTGGGTGTCTGTGCTTGCTTCTTAGGGGATTCTGCCTTGGGCTGGGCTTCCTTTTGGCCTTCACTTTCAGGATGGGTTCAGAGGCTGAATACACACACACACACACACACACACACACACACACACACACACACACAAATATTATAAACAAATATTATACACATACCACAAAATGGCACACCACAAGAGCTGTTTGTCCACCATTGAGAAAAACGGCAAACAAAGCACTTCCTGAATTCCCTCATTTCTTCCCACTGGTTATTTCCAGCAGGACAACCCAACACGGTGGCCCATATTTCCATAAACAACAACAGTGAGCATGACATTACCACATTGCTATTGTTCCCTTCATCCGCATAGGAACATGAGCCTCATGAAGTTTTACAGTAATGTGTGTACCTAGCTTATCTTCCTCCTTAGATGGCTCCATATAAAAAGTCATATTGTCCTCAGAGCAATTTTTATCTCATTACAATGATTAGTAATTCACTGTGAAACCCTATCGGTCTGTGGGAGCTGAGGGGAAAAAAAGAACAGAGGCTGTTTAGAACTTGGATTCATTCATATATTTATTCCCTATCTCCAACCCCAGGCCCTCACAAAGGCATCAATCAGAGGTGACTTGACCCGGACACAAGTCAGGGTTAACACCTTGGTATTGTCACACAGCCTCCGAGCACAAAAGAGAAGGGTGTGTTTGTGCTTTAGCACACTCCGTGAGACTCACGTGGGCCAGCTGGACATTAGATAACACAAAATCCCACAGTGACAGAAACTAGCTCTGTCACTACATCTCATTTACACATAAATACTAGGATAAACACACACATACTACCTACACATTCACACATACCCTCGCACACAGCAGAAGCCTCTGGTTAGATACATAGTAGACATTGTTCTCACTGCTCTCATTTTACCACACCGATGTTATATAACTGTCTTTCTTTTGTCTTTTCTCACTCTTTCTCTTGCACCCTCTCTCTTTTAGCTCTTCATCTCTCTTGCCTGCAGCCTGTGGCGACAGATATTCTGTATATCTTTTTTGAAATGGTTCCTTAAGTAACCTGAGTTTACACAGGAGTCTTTGTCTTGTACAGTGCTCAAGTGCTAGACCCCACAAGGATAAAATTACTCCATTCAATCTGATCTCGCCTAAACCAACGTCATGTACTCTGAGAATACATACTTTACCATTGCACTCCCAGTCAGTGGAAATATACTGTAGATGGCATGCTGACAACCACTGTGTGTGTTCGGTGTGTGTGTGTGTTTGTGTGTGTGTGTGTGTGTGTGTGTGTGTGTGTGTGAGTGTGTGTATGTGTGTATGTATGTGTTAGTGTATGACACAGAGAGTGAGTGTGTGTATGTAAATGTGTGTGTGTGTGTGTGTGTGCGTGTGTGCGTGTGTGCGTGTGTGCGTGTGTGCGTGTGTGTGTGTGTATGTGTGTGTGTGTGTGTGTGTGTGTATGTGTGTGTGTGTGTGTGTGTGTGTGTGTGTGTGTGTGTGTGTGTGTGTGTGTGTGTGTGAGTCTCACATGTCCTCCTGAGAGTCCTCTCCTTTCTGTACTCGGGCTGCTGGGGGACAGGGGGGCTCACCAGGTGACATTTTGGTGTCATCTCAGGGTCTGGTGCCAGCTCCCTATGACACACACACACACACACACAAACACACAAAGGGAGAACAATGACAGTCAATCTCGGCTGAAACTCTGCAGCAATTGTCATACCACTTTATCAGTGTACCCAGCGAACTGCGACACACCCTGAAGCTCCTCTCCATGGGAACGTTAGTCAAGAACACTAGGAGCAGGCAGCATACTCTTCGCTGTGCAATCCTGCAGACCACTCTGCAACACTTCCAAATCATCTGCATTACAATCATGGTGAGTATGCATGGATTTCTCCACTGAGGTAAGTATGCATGTATTCATAGACAGACCATTTCTCCACTGAGGTGGGTATGCATGGATTCATAGACAGACCATTTCTCTACTGAGGTAAGTATGCATGGATTCATAGACAGAGCATTGGTGTATAGAGTGGGTCTGTTTCAGGAATATAAGTATGCAGTGCATTGCTAAGGACCAGCTTCGAATTACTAACATAACATGCACCCAAAAGTCACTCAACACACACTGAGTGCAACAGCTCTTTCATATTTGCTTACGCTCTGCTGAATGTATGTTCTCAAAGGACGGATGCATGTCTGAGAGCTGACTGAATGGTGTAGAATTACTGCATGCAGCGGGGGTGCAGACTCCAGCTTGAGGAAGAGTAAAACACAGCCCAGTCTAATGTGTTAGCAGGGCTGCCAAATCTCACTGTCTGAGTATGTGCCACGCCCTATACATGCAAACTATTTCTTATCAATTCATCTCATTCTCAGTGCAAAAAACCCATATTGCACAGACACAAACACACACACACACACACACACACACACATACATACACGTACATTGGAATGCAATGTGACTCTAACACCAGTAAATCCCTAAATGTTCTCAGCCCTGTGTCGACCACCTGAGTGCACTAATTGGAACAGGCCTTGATAAGGATTAGCTGACCCGCACAGTGTCGCAGTAGGCTTGTCAACTCTGCAAGCCCAAAAGAAGGGCACCGGCACAGGTGGAGGCCTGTGTTGCTGAGCGTGTCTGACCTGTATCCGCGGGGCGGGGTGCTGAGCGGGGCCGAGCTGGTCCTCTCCAGCTTCTGGAGGATCTTCTGCTGCAGCTTCTGCTTCACCACCGCACTGGCCACCGCGCCTGTCAATCAGAGAAAAACATTGCTCTCTAGGACATGTCATTGGCCATCGCACCTATCAGTCAAATATACACACACTCACACACACACACACACACACACACACAGCCATCAGGACATGGGGATTGTCCAGTACCTGTCAGTCAAGCATAACCCAACCCACTGCCCTCAGGATGCAGCCCTGAGTGCTGGTCATACTTTGGATGTTTTGCAAATGGGTGCTGGGAGTAAGCAGTGGATCATCAAGCCTGCACTGCTGAAAACAACTGAAAACAAGTACAGGAAGAATGTACTATGTAGAGTGGATGACTATCTGGTTTGTCCTCGGACGCCCCTGTTCATATTTGACACTCATTTGGATGTCTCAGCTGTCATATTAAAACCCTGGCCGAGGCCGAGGTGGTGGGCTCGCGTGACTGCAATCTGAGGGGAATTTGGTTTGTTGGTCTGATGATCTGCTCGGAAGCATTCCTTGACAATCGCCCTCTTCCTACAAGTTCTTTTTCGTACAGCATCTCTGCGTCGTTTCAGATCGTTTGCCGAGATAGTGAGAGAGGGAGAGAGAGAGAAAGAGAAAGAGAGAGAGAGAGAGAGAAATAGAAAGAGAGAGAGAAAGAGAGAGAGAGAGAGAGAGAGAGAGAGAGAGAGGCACAGTTGTTTGGTGGGTTGGCCACTCTCTTGTGCTGAATAGTTTTGAAGCAGGATATACACCTCCTTGGAATCACAAGCTCCGGCGTCAGGAATTCCCCCCTGAAGCTGAGAGACGGGGCGAGCAGGGAGACAGAACGACCTCATGCCTTCCTCTGAACCTCCCCCCAAACACACACACATGCACACACACACGCTAGGTCAGAGTGCACCTCAACGAGATACAATAGAGGACAACACCCTTCTATTAAAAGGGTCAGATTGTTACTAAGACCAAGAGTTCAGTCCTACCGGTAGATCTTATTTGAGGTTTAGAATAACAGCATCAGAATGCCATAAAATAAATATCACCATAATATTCCATTTCAGGAGTAGAATGGTATGAGTTGACTATAATGGTCCCATAATACACATACTGTATGTGGCATTAGAGGAACTCACAGTATGGGGATTCAGAGCTGTCAGATGTCAGAGTTGGATCACGCCCCATCAACTAGGGTGTTTATGTAGAGTTTTCAGCAGTGCCCTGAGCCTCAGTTAATGTGTATCTATATAGAACTGCGACTATTGATAACACTATATAGAGAACATAAAACTAGACGAGAGATTGGTAAGAAATAGAAAATAAACATTACTGATCATTACTGTTGCAAAACAAACATTAAGTGGGAGATAACGAATTTGTCAACACAATAATGACTGTCTAGTTCTGTCATATCTGTAAAAAAAGAGAGAGGGCTAAGTCATGGTTTTAACATCCACATATATTCCGAAACATTACACAATGTCAGTGTAGAGTATATCCTATGTGCCTGTTTAAACCATGTCGAGTCCAGCTGCTGAAAAGAAACAGCCCTGCTGTGGACGAGGTGCACCAGCCCAGCAGATGCACTAGCTGCAAATCAGACATTTGCATGTAGGTGGCGCTGTAACTCACTCTGCTCGCTGGGGTCTTTGTGCAGGATCTGTTGCAGCTGTTCCTGCTCCTTCTCTTGCTTCCGCTCCCGCTCCCTCTCGTTCCATCTCTGCTGTCTGGCGAACTGGAAACAGAGGCAAGGGGGTTGAATGGTGAGCCGCTTGATTAGAACGGTGTGCTTGTGCGTGACCTTTTGGTGCTGCACATTACACGCATTGCTTCTGTTATGATGCCTGTTGCTAGCTGAGCACCAGACACAACAGGTATGTGCAGCTGGATTACTGTAGCCTGTCCAACTGGCCAACTGTAAAATGGTGCCTGTCAGTGTTACGGGGTGACTGTGGTTTGTTACCTGAACGTGATACTGACAGCAGAGAGAAGCAAGACTGTACATGCTGTTGTGTGACTTGTGAGTGGCTTGTGATTCTGACTCAACCTTGTATCAGGACCTTGTATCTGTATGTAAGTGTTTTAGTGATTAGACCATAGCGTAGTGTGTTATTTCTGCAGTTTGAATTGGGCTTGGGGCTTAATGACAATCATGAAACTGTACTGTGGTATTTGTATTGCGATTGACTGGTGATTGTTATCTGTCTGTGCTGTGGAGAGCCCAGCCCAGCTCTGTGTACTGTATTACCTGCATGTGCTGCTGGGCATACTGGTTGCAGGGCTGGCTACTGAAGGAGCTGTAGATGAGGGGGGACAACATGGCCGCCTCGCCACCCGAGCGCCTCTGGGTCACGCGCAGATCCATGGGAACTGAAGCTTTCCGTACAGGAAACACAGGGCCGCTGCCTACTTCAACATCCGCTAGAGAGCGAAAGAGTGAGCGAGACAACCAAGAGAGAGAGGTATGGAGATAGAGAGAGAGAGAGAAAGAGAGAGAGAGAAAGAGAGAGGGATGTGTTGATAAAAAGATAGGGTGTGAAAGAAAAACAGAGAAAAAAACAATTCAGCTGTTGCAACCATTCCAGCATTGGGAAGTACACCTCTCCAATTCACCTTACAGTGGTCAGCTACCTGACCGAGTTTCATTCGTACTCAGAGCTAGCAGACCTTTACAGAAATCCCAGTAACAAAATCTCAACCCCACTCCATGGGCAACTCACTTCCCCTTCTCTGCACAGCCCACTGACACCGATCCTCTCCTTTAAGATCTCCCGCACAGTTTCTCTTGAGGGTATCAGCTATCTGGGGTTAGGTATCAGTTGTGTTGTGTTGTGAGGTGTGGTGTGGTGTGTGGTGTGATTGTGTGGTGTGGTTGTGTGCTGTATGGGAACGGCAGCGCTTACTCTTAGCCATGCACACGGCACTAGGTTAGATAATTAAAAAGGGCCTGATGGAGAATGTTTTGTAAAAGCTGCAGCGCTAATGTTTTGCTGATGACAGAACACAGTGGCAAGCAACATGGCAAACTTTCAATTGGAGTGTGCCCTCCTTAAAGATCTATGTTTTAGGACTTTTTTTGCGTGATTCAGACCGACCTCCGAATCTCAAGATGTACTACTGAAGCGTGATGATAATGTTGACACGGGGTAAAGGCTATCCAAATGTGTGTGTGGTGGGTGTTGTTAAAGTGTGTGTGTGTGTGTGTGTGTGTGTGTCCATTGTGTGCTTTCTTGACATCAACATTCTCCACATCCTCCTGCATAAAGAACATTTGGCTCTTGTCCAAAAAGCTCTCAGGAAAACAAGCATAAGACTACAGAGAGGAAAAGAGGGGGAACGGGGTGCCACAGAGGACCGAAAAAATGGAAAGAATGTGAGAATAAAAAGAGAAGGGAAGTGGGGAAGAAAGGAGCGGATAAGAACAGTGTTTGCAGAATTGGGGTCAGATGCATGAATCTTTCACTTTCATAAGTTTTCTCGCATGAACCAGGCTAAATTTAGAACCTACATACATTCTTTCTTTTTCTATCTCTTTCTTTCTCCCTCTCTCATACACACACAAACACACACTGTCTCTTCCTTTCTCTCTCTCTCTCTCTCTCTCTCTAGCACACAAACACACACACGTATTTTGGTTCGATGCCATCTTTCTTTATGTGACACAGGGGAGGAGGCCTTCAAAATGTCAGTGATAGCACAAATCATAAATCATGATCCACTGCCATTCTTGCCCATAGCCAAAGCGCCTTTGAAAGCACTGGACTCTTTAAGACACCAACAAAGACATAAGCTGGACCATTTTTTTGGTTGCTGTTTTCTGGCTTGTAATGCCACACCCTCTACTAACCTAGGCATTCCACATGTCATGTTGGCTTGGTGTGAAGACCAATCAAAATAAATAATAAAGACATCCATTCAATGGCTTCTAGTGAACCCTGTAATCTGGGTTTGTAGGGGTAGAAAGGGTCGGTGGATCTGGAGTTTCTTGTGAGCCGTGTCTGTAATAAAGTCTTGTCCCTGGCGCAGGGGTGAAATGGGATCGCTCACACAATAGAGAGAAAGCCTAGTGAAATGCTTGGCAAAAAAGACATGCAGTTGCCTTAGGAGGAAATGTACCTTCAGAATACCAACAGAGTGTAAAATGATTCAGGTCCCACAGGACTAGTAAGCCCCTTCTTACAGTAAGCCCAGACTGCTGACTGGAAACGAGAACAAAACAAAAAGAAAAAGCTCTCCATTCTTCTGCCATTCACAAAAAAAACAAAAAAAAACACATGAAGTGAAAGGTGTTCCGTGTGAAAGCATTTGAGGATAAATGTGATTTATGAATTAAGCCTACCTCTCATCCTCTGCACCCCCCTCTCCCCCCCAACCCCACCCCCCTCAAAGGGGGCCTGCTCTACTGTATGTCAGGTATGTATCTCATACTGCTCAGTTTTCTTACACTACAATCACAGTAAGAATACAATTCATTGCAAACAAATAAAGTACATTAATGGAGCTCATGTCCCAATGCTGTGCAGTATCTGCTGTGTTTCAAGACAGAACCACAGGATCTCGGCAGAGTTCTAAAAACAAATCATCTCAGAGCCATGCAGAACTGCCCCCTTACATATCTCAAAGCAGAAACAGCACAGATACATCACATGGAGTAGCGAGTAGCCAGTTTTTACTTACTCCACACTGCCAATGGAGTAGAAGCTCACTACCTATTCCATTTTGTTTTTGCTTACTTCCTCAGTGACACATTGAAGCATCCCCCATGAGTATTGGGTGTCGTAAAAATATTGATGCGAGCCGAGGCACAGACACTCGCACATAGACACACAGGCAGCAGGCACTGGCGCAGCCCTGGACGCGTTGCGCACGGCTGACTCAGTGGCTGAGTAAATGTCACATGACTCATGGAGCTGAGGGAAGTGCATTGTGTGTCGAGCGGCAGGGCTCCGTTTCCACTCCCAAAGGAAAAAAACAAAACTCACTCGACAGCTTTGCTGTCAGCCATGTCATTCACTCACTTACCCAGTTATTCAGTCAGTCAGCAGACATACTGGGTCTTTCCAATTGATGCAACCATACCTTCACCGCATCATGCAGTGTCATTCCAACCTGCACAGGCTTGAGGTCAGCTGTATGGCTCACAGTAGTGCGCTGAAGCATAACATCAGGCCTGGGCTAGCACCCTATACTGCTGCTGCACGTCTTACAATACACAGACTTCTTGCTTGCTGATACAGACGGGACACTGCAATAACTTTATTGTTGATAGTTGGGGTAGTGTAAGGTTTTATCTTGGAGAATCTGTCTTTATCACATCAGAGCCATTTTTGTAAAGTTTGTGACAAAATCAAGCCTTAAGACTTTTTTTCAAAAGTGTGATATACCTCTCTGTCAAGAATGGCTCGCTTCCAAATGCTATCATCTCTCCCAAATTTAGGCTTCCAATCAGCTTTGTACGTTCAGAACTATGCTGGCTACCGCTGTTTTTCTTTCTTTCCTCTCATTGTTATCCGGTGTAGGCTGTGTGACCACAGCGCAGCACTCACCTCGCTGTGTTACCACCAAACTAAAAATGGTGCAGATTGCCATGGTAACCTCACAAGGAAGTGCTCTATTAAAACACAAGCAGGCATACGAAAAAAAACAGCCACTTCCTGTTGCTAAAGTTAGTCTGTGTTTGTCTCGTTGAGGCTGATTTATGCAAGTATGTTCTGCTATTTTCATCCCCTCAGTTCCCTGACCTATTTGCAGAAGTGCCTCCTGTTTATAACTGTAGTGCTATTGTGCCACAAGTCAGTTGTTTTAGCCGAGTCAAAGTAACTCTGAAGAGTGAGAATGTTGTGGTCTTAAGTTAAAATACATTATATGAGGGGTTATTTATAAGCTGCAAGCTTAAGCATAACATGGGCCTCGGTCAGACTAAGAACACTGCAGTCAGGTCTCCCAAGAGTCCAGAGTGGCATATTACAAGGCATTCATCCAAAATCCAAGCATGTTATTACCAGACACATATTTTCTCATAATTAAAATGGCTACTGTCATTTGTATCGAAACCGCCTATTAGGTTTATGTTGCGATTACTCTCGGTGAAAGAACAATGTCCCTGCCAAGAATCCACATACTTAAAAAGCCAAAGCAGCTCTATCTGCACTTTCTGCATTGCAATTACTGGCATATTTTACTGGAGTTTTACTTCCTTGTCTGTATTTCAGTGCAAATAAACAAATCAAAGAAAGAGGCAGGACAGAAAAGAGGATATAGTAGATTAGGTCTCCTTATCTATCATTAGTTAATAAATTAGTTCATATGAAAATACATTAAGATTAACTAAATATGAGTAATGTTAAATAGCAAAATTCATGGATTGTTTATATTGAATAATGCATTCCACTGCATAAATATTATGTCCACAGTCTCTTAACTAATTTGTTTCTATGCATTAGTTATTATTATTTCTAGCATTAGTAGTTATTAGTTAGTATTATTATTAAAATTGCAATTATTATTATAGTCAGGATGAATGAACAATAAGTAGTATTAAGTGCTATAGTTACTGCTTTATTAATGTTAACTACTGCATTTAATTACAGTTTTCCAAGCGAGCCTTAATGTGTTAGCGAGACAGGTAGCATATAGAAGAGACACAAGCCATGTAGTCAAGAGGAGAGGTGAGAGGAACAGAACATGAGAGGAGAGAGAATGACACCCACATACTCTCAATCACACAAACACACACACACACGCACACACACGCACACACGCAAACGCACACGCACACGCACACACGCACACGCACACACACACACGCACACACAAACACACACACACTCGTCCACTCCCGACACAAGACAGCACGGAACCCAGTTCCACACAACCCTTGCAGAGGGCCTGACCCAGGCAACTCAGCTTCACTGCTAGGGTTACACACAGCCCTGCCCAGCTCGGCACAGCACACATGAGTCACTGGCACACTCCCCTTCACAGCTTCCTCACTATCTCCACCCTACAACTCCTTACAGACACACACACACACACACACACTCCCCTCCAAATTTCAACTCCCACAGACACATACTCCCTTTTCCCTGAACCCCCCCTCCCCAGTACAGCAGGAATCCACAGCTGTCAGGGACATTCAGTCCCTCTGCTTCCGAACAGCTGGAGAAACCATCCCCTTCCTCACAGCATCTGTTTGTGTGTGTGTGTGTGTGTGTGTGTGTGTGTGTGTGTGTGTTTGTGTGTGTGTGTGTGTGTGTGTGTGTCTTTGCCAGTGCATCATATTTATAGCGACAGCCATTTGTGCACATGTGTTACAATGTGCCTATGTCCAAAGTGTTTGTGTGGTGTGTGTGTGTGTGTGTGTGTGTGTGTGTGTGTGTGTGTGTGTGTGTGTGTGTTTATGTGGTGTGTGTGTGTGTGTGTGTGTGTGTGTGTGTGTGTGTGTGTGTGTGTGTGTATTTGTGTGTGTGTGTGTGTGTGTGTGTGTGTGTGTGTGTGTGTGTGTGTGTGTGTGTGTGTGTGTGCGTGCGTGTATGAGTGTGTATTAGGGAGGGGTTAAATTAACGTACGGGAATGTATATTTATAGTATCTTGCTTTCTGTTCACACAACAGTTCGCAACTGTGTCATTTTATTTTGTTTGTGTGGCATGTACGAGCATGTGTGACAACACTGTATGTTTGTGTAGTCTATTAATAGTGGGGGCCAGTTGCTGAACATTTGTGTCTTAATGTGTGCTTGGCGTGTGTGAGTGTGCATGCACGCAAGAAAGGCTTTATGTATGAATATAAATCAGTCCTTAAAAATATATTCCTAATGGCCGAAACTGTTGTTGCCCCTTTGGCCCTTCCTACATGCTACATGTGTCTGAGCACAGGTCAGAAGTATATACTTAGAGTATGAGTAACATGTGTCTGAGCATAGGTCAGAAGAATATACTTAGAGTAAGAGCCTGTTGTTGCACAGTTGTGTCTTGATGTTTTTTTTAGTGCTCTGAAACTGAGCCTGGACAAACGGTGTCACTGTACAAAGGGTGTGGGTGCATGTGTTTGTTTACCTCTAAACTAACATGTTAGTGTTGGCCAGTCGCTCTAAGTGTGTGTACTCAATTCTATTGCAAAGCACCTGCACGGCCCTTTGCATTCGTTGTAACCTTCTGTTCGTCAAGGAGGAGACTGCAGGTCTGTTCAATCCAAACACAATGTTGACAGAAATCTGAGAATGGGCTCAACCCTATGATTGGTTAACTGATGGTGCAACATTTCATACATGTTTTCAGTCCTCCATAACGGGTCAAACAACCTCTGAGGTGACATTTCTTCATAGTTTAAAACGCTTTTGCGGCATGTTCTATTCTCACTTTATGCCTCTATGGATCAGACTACATTCCAGTATCACTCTCATTCTCCTTAGTCTACATCACAGATCAGTTTCTTCTTTTATCTAAACTAGTGTGTCCTCTTCAACCCCAAGCCCTGGAGCTAAGCAACTCAACACACAAACAACACAGCACACTAGAGCACAACTCAACACAGAGTGGCATGACATTACACTCAGTTACAGGATTCAACAAATATATCTGTGACACTGCAAAGAACTGTGTGTCTCTAAAGCTACAGCCCAAATATTAGCTTCTGATGGCACTGAATCAAGGAAAAAATCTGACTGCAATTCAGGTATAGTCACTCAAGCTATTATAAACAAGCACTTGAGCATATCCATTGCAAGGCACTATGGGCAATTATGAAGAATGAAACGTGAGAAGGGGGCTCTAAACTCCCATGGACTACTATGAGCCGATACAAATGCCTTTTGAAGCCTGACCATCTGAACAAAGGTGATTGTAGAGACCAATAGGAGATCAGACTACATCGTCAGACTCCCAATCTTCATACGTGAAACCCTAGCCTCCTTAACTTCCATGACCTCATCCAATACGCTCATGCACACGTAGAGAGAGAGAGAGAGAAGGAGAAGACAGATGACATATAAAAGTAACTGCTTGAAGACTAATTGACCAACCCTAAGGCATCAGCATTATAATTTTTTGTTCACATATTTCACATTTTGTCATTATCCTTACCACGTCCAGTAGCCCAATTGATTCTAAATTGATTAATGAGGCCCCTTCTTGGTTTTAATTGGTTGGCCACACTTTACAGAGAATAATAGTCTCTGAATTAGACAACGTTTGTTCGACAATTTAAAAGGTACAAGTGTCACGAGTCTTTACAAAAAAAGAGAGTTCTCCAACGCTTCATGGCACTTTAAGAGGGAAACATGGCGACAGGGGACCCTATGACTTTGTTTTCAAATATTCTGTTTCGTTGTATTCGTTAGTCATTTTTAAACAGTGCCTAAAGAAGGCCTTCAGATGATTGTGGTTGTGTGGTGGTAATTAGTTAATGCTCCATATATAGCCTAATGCCTACATGTAGGTTGTAAATGTCCGTTTTCGTGTGCATCACCCTTGACGATGGGGTAGCATTCCGTGATGTCATCTATAGATGTACGAGAAAACGAGTGGGAAAATTATGCATTCCGATTAATACTGCGAAGACGGCCATTTAACATTTAACAACTTTATCTCCTTCAAAACGAAAGCATTCGAGCTTCAATATTGTGGCAGCTACAACTTAATTCCAGTGTGAGAAGTAATGCACTCAAGCCTGCTTATGTCTACTGTGGCACTGTATTATAGTCTGAAATAAGTTGCCCAACTAAACTAAAACAGTTTCTCTGATGTAGCGATACTTAACCTAAATGCCAGTGGATTGAAGCAATGTTGTTATCTTCGGACGATTTGCAAACTTTCAGTAGATAGTTACGTTGGTTATAATAGTCTTTACAACAACAATAGTCTAAACAATAGTCTAAAGCTTTTTTTTTTTTTTTTTAAACACGTTAACAAAGAACTGATGCCCTTATCAAATTGTTCACAGAAACACCTTCGAATTTATCCGAACTTGTTTAGACTGTAATACATTAGGTTAGACTTAGAAAGTGTTGATCGTATTTCAAAATAGAAGTCATATCGTCTACGTACGTGTGTAGGCGACCGGAACAGATCCAATTTTAGTTTGATGTCCAGAAGTCTGTGTTCCAGAGTTCTTCAGAAGACCCTCCTACGGTGAATAATCACAGTTTACTGGCAATACTTGCAATAGACGTTAGTCTGCGTTGAACGCGTTATGATGCTGTTCCACATGATGGTGAGACGAAGTTCATCTGTCCATTTGCGGAAGGTGACGAAAAGATAGACATCATTCAAATGCAGCGCTACGTACGGACCGAAATGACGAAGTATGTCTCTCCCCCCTCTCTCTCTCTCTTTCTCTCTCCCTCTGTGTGTGTGTGTGTGTGTGTGTGTGTGTGTGTGTGTGTGTGTGTGTGTGTGTGTGTGTGTTTCGGTCTGCCCTTTCCCTGGGAGTTCCTTTCAGAGTGCTCTGGCATTTTTTTTTTTACTTTGTTAAATTTCATCCCCTAACCAAGTATACAGAAGTAATCTAGCTCCACCTGCTGTACTCAAATAACTGGACTCCTTCA
>NC_137908.1:17132814-17138957 GCF_963457725.1 Sprattus sprattus | reverse complement strand
TATTGGCAGTTGTCAAAGAAACGAAAGTGAGAGCCATATGAAATGGAACATAGAAGGATGCATCTGTTGATATAAAAAAAAGCAATAAAGCCGTACAATTCAAAAGACAAGAAAGGTATGAGCCGCATGATTTGGTGAACAATTGGCCCCTTACTTTTTACGTTCCTGGTCTTTCTTACAGACCTGAAGATCAACCGCTTAATGAGGACTAGTTTATCACTACCAGTGATTGATTGATTGATTAATAGATAGTTTGTTGCACTTTTGTGCTTTTCTACCCCATGTATCCCATCCACAGGCTCACTCTTTCCCTAGCACAGATAGGGCACCAAACACAGGTCGTGATGAGAAAACAGCCGTCTTGATTGGATTTCTCAGCCAATTACATTTCTCCTCAGCAATGGCTCATTCAAGATAAACAACTGCCAAAAAGTGCAACAACTGCCACCAATGTTTCTTTCCTCACAGATCTGGTGACTTTGTCAAAAAAAAGCAGGTCCAAAGTTAAGAAGAAGACAACTTTGTCTTTCTTTTTTTGTGAGATAATGTTATTTGGGTGTTTGGCCTATTTGTCTGAGATGTGAGGTCAGAGTGAGGGAATGAGTGAGTGAGGGAGTGGTTTTACAGAGAAATGCCAGAGGTGCTTGAGGGACGAAGAACTGAGAAAGGCGATATGGATACATATTTTTTATTTTTTTTAAAGAAAGCAATAAAGCAAAATATCTGGATGTTTTGATGCACTGATATGTTTGACAATCTTTTGTTTATGCTGACAATCTTGTCATAATGAGGGCAATGCCTGGTTACCCATTATTCACACACCAACTTATTATATCTCTGTCATCTTTTGATCAGGACCATAATTACAACAATGTAGCAGTTGCAGACCCAAAACACAATGTGGTGTTACATTTAAAAATCAAAGGATCTGAGAAACTGTATGGACAGCACAAAGGCTTTAAAAGAAAACAGCTCTGAAACGCTATCATAAAGTCTCTATCCGATTTTCAGAAAAGGGTGGAGAACCATGGGTTGCATTCCTTCAAAAATGCACACAAGAGAGAGGGAGAGAGTGTGATAAAGAAAAAAAGGACATTCACACAGGCGGCACATACATTAACACAAGTTCACTTGCACATGCATGCACACACACTCACATACTGTAGACACACACACACACACACACACACACACACACACACACACACACTGTCCTAAGACTGTGCATGGCTGAACTTCTTCAATTTGTAGCAGAACAACCAAAACAGCTTTGGAGCACAGATAATGTCCCACATTCCTCTCTCACCACTCTGAGTATTTACGGCCAAGCCCAGGATTATGGAGAGCTAATATAAATAAAACATGTATGGACCACAAAGGAACAAAATGTATGGCAACAACACATATGTTGGATATGACCAAATCCATTCCAATCAGATAGGGTGTGATACAATATTGTGTTGGACAGACATGAAACGGTACGAGTTGTGAATAAGTAATGGCCACTTCTGCACGAGCGTGCATATTTGCTTTGAATCTTTTTTGCTGTCTTTTCGGGTCACAGAGGATTAGAGACGTTTAGAGACAAATAGGTTTTTTTGTGCTCAACCACCCACAGACCTGGGGACCTGTTTGTCTGAAACGTTTTTCCGTCCTGAGCAACGGTGTAACGACACACTCTCAATGTGCTAGGCAGTAATGAGCAATAGTGTGGCTAGATTTGTGTAGGAGTTTGGCACGGAACACTTAAAGAACAGACTACAAAAAACTACTTTTCGATTTCGACTCATTTTGGATTATGAAAACCTAGCTCCATTGACCTAAAATTACAAGTGGTGGCACTACATCACTTATCACTTAATAACTAATAAGAATGGCAGTGTCTCTCTCTCAAAGAATACAAATGCACAATGTACATATGAGTGAAAAGATGGTTGTTTACATCAAATGGAGAATCTCAGAAGGTGTGGGAGGTGGAAAGTGGTGAGAGAGAGAGGCTTTATAACAGGGTCTCCATTCTCTGGGGAATCCCCGTGAGTGGTCATGTTAGTCATACAGTCTCATTTTCTCAGCGTTTATTGTTTTTTGGCACTCGATCAGGGAATCCCAGGAGACTATTTTTACCCATTCGTGTGGTCAGCCCATTATGGCATGAAGGGCCTTTAAATTTAGTATGGTATAGGCTGTAGCAGATGTCATTCTGAGAGCCGGTAATGGATGCAAAGAGAAAAAGAATGTAAACAGGCACTAGCCAATCAGCCAGGCACATTCTGTGAATCCCAGATGACCACTGACTCAGGAGTGGATCCAGTCGGGATCTATTGGTGATCCTCTCTCCAGAGTCCAGCTGCGGTCAGTTCTGTGATGACTGGCATTTATGAAGATAGGACCTAATTTCCTTGTGAGAGCGAGTGACTTCATGCAGTGACACTCTTTGCCCACTGGGGGGATTCATTCTGTGAGCAAGTCAATTACAGTGTCTCTACCCAGCTCCTGGAGTAGGCTTGAGCTAAATGCATTATTACCTAAATGTGGTAAATGCTGCCTATCCGTTCATGAATGAAATGAAACTTTGCCTGTCTGGCTATAGTTTGCTAGCTAAAGTGACAAGTGGTAATTACAACTCCACTACTTAAGTATTTTGTAATCGGAGGTGATATTTGGAATAAGGGTTTCATCAGTCTATTCAACAATGACCATAATGAGATGTCTGACAGGCATGCGGTTCATCTGTTCACTCTAAGTAATTGATTGTGAACAGAACTAGTGTTTTCACAGTCATGACCAAAGTTTTCTAGCCTGAAACAGAGGACTTGGTGAACAAAGACAACTACATCCTGTGCTGGGCCTCTTCACTGCAGTATTTAAATGTCTCTAAAATGTAACTATTTCTTCCTCCTCCGCAAGGCCCTTAACTTTTTAGATTAGAGACAAGCAGGTGAGCATTCTCCATTCTCTCCATTCATGTTACATCATAAATGGCACTGGGGGCCTCGCCATGGCAATAGCTTCTCTAGTGGAAAGAATGAGATGATGTCATAGAGAACAGAAAATCTAGAATGTGTCCAGTGTTCCGCTCTGGTAGCTCTTTACTTTGTTAAATCTGTTGCTTATGTCCTTGAAGTAGCCTATGGCAACACTTAATGTGGACGTCAGCGGCAAAAAAGGAACCGTGACCCCTGCCATAAGAAGCACAGAGACAATACTAAATTACTTTATCCATGCATCCCAGGCGTTTCGGGCTTAAAGAGTTAGTGACACAAGAGTAATATGCTCATGGATGTGAATTGTTGTGGGCCAGAACTTGTACAGAGCTGCTACAAAATTGTATTCTAAAGCCTTGGTGTTACATAGGGTTTTGGATATTTGTATGAAGTGTGTTTTCAACAAACCAAAATGATCTATACGATTCAATTGACCTCATCAAGGCAAGATCAACTAAAGCCTCAATGAATTTAGTTCAGCTGCATGAGAACGTTTTTTTTGTCAGCTTGAGTCACAACACTCCTCTCAGGCAAAAACAAGAAGAGAAAAAGAAAAGAAAAAGACAGGGTGAAAATAACATGGTGTGGCTCTGCAGATTGACAGCTAGCCACAGCTGGAGCACTAAACCTGGGCAGAGTTTCAACCCAGGGATTTGGATTAAAGCAAACACGAACACAAGCAAGGTTTAACCCAGGGTTAAGTTGCTGTGGCACCACCCTGGGTAGAGTGCTTGCGGGAATGGACTCTCCACTGTGGAAACCTCCCCACAAAAGTATGCAAACATGATCAAATTCTGTTTGTGTTACTGTTATGTGCCATCCTTTAGACATGCTTGACCTGTGAATACCCTCGGATGGCACTATCAGATTCAACTAAGCTGAACAATAGCTGTATTGAGCTTGCCATCATATGACCTTTATTATTAACAACATCACAGAGAATGGAACCTTCCAAAATCCTGAGCTCAGTCTCCCTTAAAACTGTGTTACACTTTCGTTAAAAGTTGCAGGAATGTTGTCCGGAGCCAGCTTTGACTTTGTGAGGTGTCCTTTGCAAATTAAGCACATTGTTTCCTCTGCATGATAACATAGAACAAGGAGAGGCGAAGTCATCAAAGACATTTGCCTATTGTGTGTTCAGATACTTCCCCTATACCAAAGGGCTTGTGCCGCAGAAATTACATTTGCATTGATTGGATTTAGTTCAATATCACTTACTGTGCCTTACTGTGAAACAAAAAAACATACACATATACCCGCACATAATGTGGATAGAGCTGCTTACAATGGAACATTCCACAACTTATTATTCAATAGCGTCCACTATGAAATTATGGGGGAGCTGAAAACATTCAAATAATGTACACTTGGCTGAAAAAGCTGGGGGTGTGCAGACACGCACATATTGCTTGTCTCAGTGAGACTTAAGGACATGCAGAGATGCATGCACACGCGGGATGGTTAGGAAACATCGCCAAGATTGGTTTCAGGCTAAGTAATGGCGAAGTTTTATTTAAGCATAGTGCGAAAAGGCCAGGCCAGGATGCGAACACTGTGTTGGAACCTCCAGCTCAGGTCAGAGGGAGGCCAAGAGAGGAACTCATCACTGTAATTAGCGTTAGCCACCCAAACACCAGCGCTAAAAACAGCAGGGACGGCTTCGTTGTACACAGATTGGGTCAGAGCAAGATTTCAAATTACATGTTAGTTCACGATAAATCTCGCTGAGAAGTGTATTTATAGCCCACGAGGGAACGAGAGAAGAGAGGGAGCACAGAGGAAGACGACCAAGACTGAGCTCAAGAGTAACGGAGGAAAAAATAGCATCTGTGAGAAAGTATGAAACTCCCAAAAAAGGCCTAAAAAAGCAAGATGGGGTTCTTTCTCTCTCCGTTCCCACCAGGCATTGTCTGTGACGAAATGACAGCAGTCGACCCCTCCGATGCAGTCTGCACAAATGTCTTGGATACACATTCATGTTTTCAAATAATCTCCAGTTATTATTGTCCTGCAACAATCTCACCACTTTTGTTGAAACTATTCGGCTTAAATAGCTGTTGTAAATCTCTGTTATGGTGCTGTGGCTTTAGCCAGGAAGTCCTGGTACATAATTCTCCACATTTCACAGTTACTCATTGCAATGTACCCCAGTGAAAAAAAGAAAAAAAGCATTGGGAAAAGTGACTTATTACCAAAACAAAACAGTCGTTTAGGAAAAGCCCCTATTTCCGTCACATTTTGGTATGTTATTCACCCCCCCCCCCCCCCCCCAAGCCCCCCTGATGTAGCTCATGACTGACTCTCTCTCTCGCTCTCTCACTCTGTCTCTCTCTCCACTCCTCTCTATCTCTCTCTCTATCTCTCTCTCTCTCTCTCTCTCTCTCTCTCTCTCTCTCTGTCTCTCTCTCCTCTCCTCTCTCTCTCTCTCTCTCCCTCTCTATCTCTCTCTGTTTCTCTCTCTCTCTCTGTCTGTCTCTATGTCTCTCGCTCACAAAGCTTTGGTCTGCTTGTTTGTGTTCCCTGGGCCAGACGGGCCACTCCTGCTGAGTGACTGACTTTCCGAGATCACAGGGGTGGTGGATATGTTTCTCATTTTCTCCTCTCTCTTTCTTTCTTTCTCTCTCTCTCTCTTTCTCTCTCTCTCTCTCTCTCTCTCTTTCTCTTTCTTTCTCCCTTTCACTTCCTTTCACTCTCTGAGTCCAACTCACGAGTCACACACCGGCACAAAATAAAAATAAAAAATGGGGGCAAATCCAAAACAAACTCATAAAGAACTCCTTCAGTCTTAAGAAAGTCTCATGCAACACTCCTGAATTCTGTACAATTGTCCTTTGTAACGCTTGCAGAGTTCCCTGTGTGAGATTTTGTCTTTTTCAGAGTGACAATAACAAGCGCAGAAGAGCAGGCATGCATCCAATCAAATCAGATGGTACTGTACGAGACTTTAATAACACAAAGCCCTCACAACTGGTTACACAATGGCCAACGTATTTCACAAACATACCAACCTCCCATCCCACCCACTCCTCTGAGAAAATACATGCTGGGTTAGCCTAGCCTATCATCGCTCTCAGGTTTTTTTCCGCACAGAAATTGCTCACTGAGGCATAGCGAGCTCCATAAAACATCTGAAATAAAAACAAGAGAGGGCAAGTGATT
>NC_137908.1:17110314-17127814 GCF_963457725.1 Sprattus sprattus | reverse complement strand
CTCCAGAAAGTGGAAGTCTCTCTCTCTCTCTCCCTCCCTCCTTCCCTCCCTCCTTCTCTCCTTCTCTCTCTCTCTCTCTCTCTCTTTCTCTTGGGGTCCGGGTATCTATAAATAGTGCAAGTATGGAGGTGCTTAAGGGGGTTAGGGGGTCGAGAAAGGAGGGGGGCTGTGTGTCACAGTAATGGACCTAAGAAAAATAACTTGAGGGAAAAAATGTGTGTGTGTGTGTGTGTGTGTGTGTGTGTGTGTATTCTCTGCAGCTGTTGTCTGTCTGTCAGAGCTTATATCCTTTCTCAGTCCTCTCTCTCTCACACACATTCACCACAAAAACACACATAAACACACACCACAATCACACTAAATATAAGTAAATGGTATGTACAAACTCACATAATTACAGATGAATATATGTACATATGAAGTATATAAATCATGGTGAAAACCATCAAATTCACATACATGTGGACACACACACACACACACACACACACGCACTCTCACACACACAAGCACACAGGAAATCGAGTAATGGATCCTTGACTGGTAGAACCCCAAAAATGTTCACCATGAGGAGAAGAAACAGCTGGAGAGTGAGACAGAGACAGAGACAGAGAGAGAGAGACAGAGGGAGAGGATGAGAGAGATAGAACAAGACAGAGAGAAAGAGAGAGTAAATGAAAAACAGAGAAGTACAACATGGATAAAGCCTATATTCAATGCCTGCTCTGACTTCTGTAGGTGTTTATGCAGGGAATGTATGCATGTGCCTTTATCCCAGTGTGTGCGTCTGCAGATGTGCGTGTTAGTGTGAATGTGTGTGTTGGTGAGTGTGTATCTGTCTGTAGCCTACAGTGGTAGACAGCACCTGTGTGTGGTTGGCAGCCCTTACATCTACAGCCTACTGAGATGCACACGTTCTTCTTGGAAACAGCCAGTAGCAAAGGTGCTTCTACCTCTCATCTCTCCACTCCCACGTCTCTGCACAATAATGGCATAAGTCACAAACCGAGTCACAAACACAGACACCAATATGTGTTGATAAATATTTACATAAACTATAATGACGGAGTGCTGTACCCTCCCTCTGCCAGGTACACTAGCAGATGGACCTAAATAACCAGCTGTGAAGGATGATGATTTTTTATCTTTGAGTATTAACGACGCACATTTGTGGCATCAAAACACATAACACAACATATGAATCGGTTTTGATGCTTGTTTCTCTGTGGTTTTCTGAAGATAGAGCTGTGAACATGAGGTGTGTGTGTATGTGTGTGTGTGTGTGTGTGTGTGTGTGTGTGTGTGTGTGTGTGTGTGTGTGTGTGTGTGTGTGTGTGTGTGTGTGTGTGTGTGTGTGTGTGTGTGTGTGTGTGTGTGTGTGTGTGCGGTCTGGGGGGAGGGGGTTCTGCAGGGGCAATGAGGCCAACGCACCTGTGCTCTCTATGTTGTCTGCTCTCTGAGCCCAAACATCATTTCATCTTTTTTTTCTCTATTCCCTCTCTTTTTTTCTGTCTAACTGCTTTCTCTTTCTCTTTTTACCCTATTGGAATTTGCACGCTCAGAATTCCTCTGTCTACCTCCGCAAGTGTTCTTTCCACACTCAGTTACATATTTAAGCAATCATAGCATGGGATAGAAGACAGAAAACAAGGAAAAGTCGCTTAAAAATATATCCCTTCATTGGCGAGACCATTTTTTTTTCCATGGTAGCATCACATTAACCAGGTAAAGTTTTACCGAAGCCTTCCTCGGAAAGCTAAGTGGCCAGAACTGCCCTCGACCCTAAGACACAGCCTCACGCTCCAGAGGGAATTATGGCCAGCAAGAGACATGTTCGTCATGGATACCAAGGGTCAGGATAAGTTGAGCAAAGGTTTAAAAAGCAAAATGGGTGCCCAGAGTTAATCATACAAAGGGTGGTTAAATGGTGGATATGCTGGAACATTTGGATGGTTTAAGGATTAAAATGGAAACATTTTGACCGTTTAAAGCACAGAGAATGCAGACTGACTCAAACATCTCGGGTGTTAAGGCAGCTCCTGTACACCGCACGACCCCGAGAGTGGCAAAGAACACAGGAGGCAGGTCTTACATTCCGACATGACAGACACTGACTGTGGACAGATACGCAAACATAAAACAAGGCTGAATTAAGGCATTAAACAACAGTGACACATGGACGAAAACAGTTATTCACACTAACACCAGATACGAAAGGGGAGGCATTATCACAATATTCCTAGGTAGAGCGCTAAATTATCAAACAAAAAGTTCCTCGTTTGTCTGTCTAACCCACTCACACACACACAGACACACACAGAAGCATGCAAACCCCTTACAATATAGGGCCACATTTATGAAGGGTGTTTTTCCTCTTAGACTCACAATGATCAGGTGTTCAAAATTAATCTGAAAAGAGTGATTATTCAAGAGGTGCTTAAATGTTAGTGATTCAATAATAATGACAATCTCCCAGAGTTTAGTGATATACATTTCGTAATGCAATACTCACTGTGTTTTGAACCTTCAAAAAATAACACATTTATCAAAATGTATCAGATTTATAATTTATTATCAGATTTATAATTTATAAAATTATATTATTTTCACTCTGTTCCTTTTCTTATGTTGGTAACATCTCACCAGCAGTCTAGGCTTCAAACATACAGGTCTGGCTCAGCCAATAGAATGAGGGCCCATGCAGCAGGTGATTCATTTGAACACTTAATCATCGTGCATTAGCCAAGTTAGACATGCACTGTTAAACGGGTGATGATCATCTTTCGTATCATCGCTGCTCAGTTGTGCGCGTATGCAAGGGTTTCAGGCTTCAAGTTCAGGTTCAAGTATTTATTTGTCAGATGCACAGAAAAACAGATAGACTGGGCACTGAAATTCTTAGGACAAGACACCGTACAACAACCTACCATAGCATAACATAAAATAACATAACATAACATATAAGTACTCTGAACATAAATGACACATATAATAAAAATATAATAAATCTACTAAATATACAAAATAAATACACAATACAATCTGCTAAACATATAATACACATACAGTATATACTAACCTAATAATCCTATACTTACCAAATGACAAATCAAATGTGCCTGGTATCAGGTAGTGCAATATTAGTGCAAACAGTAGAAAACTGTAACATGTAAAGTGTAAAGTGGCGAGACTGTATCACTGTCCATTTAAAAGCCTGATGGTTTACATGTTGACCAGAAAAATGCAGGCTTAATACCTTTGGCAGATTTGGCCCATAGTGTGTAGCCACAGCAGGTTATTAATTCAGTTACTGAAAACTCACTATATAAACAGGAAGACTCCTTGTACTGTATTAACACTAACACTAACACATAGTCACAGTCAGTACTGTATGAATAGACTGAATAGACTGAAGGTAAATCTGTCATCTTTCTTTTCCTGTTCAGCTGTTCCCTTTATACGTTTTCCCTGCATATATTCATTAAACAGGGAATGTCATTTCCATTAGATTGTCTGACCTCATAACATTACAAAATAGTAGACCTAATAACTACTGACTATTCAGACATTGTGATCATTAGTCTCTTTTATGTTTTAGATTTAAAGATCTTTTTATCATGAGGAATACTGATATAATATTCTATTGACAATTCCTAAATCACTTGCTTGTGCAGCTCACATACACAACAGTCATGCTCATTAAACCATGAAGCTCACTGAAGCTCACATTGAATACAGTGCAACAGTTCACTGCGAGTTCAGGTTAGGTTCATCTGGGGCTACAGGGCCTTACGAGTTCCCTGCAAACGAACAGTTTGAGCTGGACAGCCTGATAAGAGCTTGTTTGGCTATGGAGTTCTGGGGGGTTTGGTGTGTCCCTAATCTGGATGTGATCCCCAAAACTGTGTGTACTGCTTTCACCTCACACCTCACCAGACAAAGGGTGCACAATGGGGACAGGACCCCGGCCTATCTGCCAACACCCATAAAACACACAGTCTTTCTCTTTCTCTCTCTCTGAGCCTCTCTCCATCTCACTCTCCTTTTCCCTCCCTTTCACTCTACAAGTCTCTCTCTTTCCCTAAGCTCCTCTTTTTTGGCGGGTGTCACTGTGAAGACTGTGGGGTTGTTTGACACCAATACATTACAGGTACATCTGCTTGTATCTCTCCAATGCAGGTTTACCTCACCCCTCGAACCAGGTTTTGTGTCTTCCCTCCCTCTTGCACAAACTCATTTAACTAGGTCACACTGTGGCCATGGGCTTTTTAAAAGTCTCTTTCTTACTCTTCTTCTCTCTCTCTTTCTCTCTAACTCTGCTTGCATGCTCTGTACATATGCATGCTCGTACAGGTGTCCGGGTCCACAGCTGTGATGGTGAGCCCTTTGTGGTTTTTCTAAGAAACAGCCTCTACATGATGCCTCTCTCTCTGTCTTCTCTTTCTCTCCCTCACTAAAACACTTTCTGATGAGCCTATAAAACATTGGTCAGCTGCTTCAGAGGAAAAACACCCTACAGTCTGTTTAATGAGCACAAACACAGGTGTGCAGGTTTGCCCACAGAAGAACTACTCATCTCAGTAAATTACCACGTAGACCCGCTGTTATCTTGGTGGTAAGTGGGTCTTTCGACTTGAATCGATGATAGCACATGACCACAAACTCTTCTTAAACTTTTTCATTGCATAAGTACCACTCTGTTTGAGTCTGTGGTCAGGTCTCAGCAGTGCCCCATAGTTGAAGCCATGAGACCCTGTCTCCAATCACTAAATCAGCTCAGAAATATGCATCTAAATGAAGGTATGACACGGAAACGAGCAAATGTAAATATATTACATAATTGTGAATGGATTAGGAATGTGAGCATTATAATCTGTTGTAAGATATTTGTTCAGTATAATTTTTTTTCTGTCATGTCACCTTTGTTAGCTTTTCAATCAGCATGATCCCATGCTCTTTCAAACCACCTAATTTCCTCAGCTGTGTAGATGTTACACTAGCATTTTTTTCTTTGTTAGTGCATTAAGTAAGGGATAACGGCCGATGAGCTGTACAGTTCTACAAAGGTAATGGACGCTGCAGGGCAAAGAACTTCACGACGTGCAGCGGAGTGGAGTTGCTCCGCGCAGTCCATTATCTTTGTAGAACTGGACAGCTCGAAGGCTGTTATCCCACTTATCTCCCGTTTACAACATCCAAAAATGTTTTTATAATTATTATTATTATTATTTAGAATTTCCTTTATCTTTAGGGAACTTAATATGCGGCTCCAGGTCTCTAGAACTTTCTGATACAAACTAAATTAGAATCCTGAAATGCAAAGACAAGCGAGCCCTGTGTGGTCTGGTAAATACACTTGGCTAATATGACATTTCTTATCCACACCGAGAGCTGTCTTATCAGTCTACACAGTAGGTGCACTCTCTATCTGTCCCATGTGAGAATGAATATTGAAATAGTTAATTTGAAATGATTCAGTTAAACCTCCCTACCGCCTCCTCCTCTTCCTCAGAACCCTTCCACCCTCTGAACTCAGCCTTGTAGTTCAAGTCTTCACTGTAACATTCAACCACACGCATCACGTGGGGGCGTCTGACATTTAACTTTCAGACCCAAAACACAGGCAGCACACTGATTCTTTTTTTTTTTCCACCGCCAAGAAAACAGAAAAGATATCCGTGTGAAAAGCCCTGGGTGTTGCTTAAAAACACAAGACTGACATCGACGAGTTGTGAGCACAGTTGAGCTCAATTCCACTTAGATTCCCCTCTTTATTTTTTTTGATTTCCTACAAAAAAAGTTAAGAAAATGTCTTCATAGTTTCTACAGGAATGTTGATAGTATCTCTTCTGGTCATTTCCTTACAGTCCTCGGCACTCATGTTAATTTTTTATTTTTTTTAATTCTTGAAATGTGCTTTGATCAAATAAGGGGGAAAAAATAGTTGAACTGGGACCAAGACTGCATTTGACTTCATAATGAGCCTGATGGCCCCAGGATACGAGCACCAAACAAGACCTCGGGTAAAGAGTGGAAGACAATGAAAATGTAGCAAAACAGGAAAACAGCAATAATGTGCCCGCGATAATATTATTAACCCCTGAAATATACTCAAAGACGGTCAATTCTACTTAATTACGTACCCTTGTGACTTAATAAATTAGGAAAATATACAATACAAACTTCTGTGATATTGTTGTAGTGGTATAGTTCTTGAAACTGTTTTGAAAGTGTATGGTGATTTGATTATAAAAAATATTTTTGTATGGATAATTTTACCCTTTTACTCATATTATTATCTTTCACAAGCACTTTCGAATAAAAAACAAATGCCGTCTTGAAAGAGAAGGAAGAGATAAGACCCAAACAATCTCAATAGCTCAGAGACCAACACTCTCCCTCTACCCCATGTCTCTCTGTCACACACACACACACACACACACACACACACACACACACACACACACACACACACGAACACACACATACACAGCAAGTTATCTTCACTCACACAAACAGTTACTCTTAGATCAGTCATTACCCTGGGCATGACGCCAGACGTTGGTACAAATAAGTTTGGGTACAGTGATGACTAAAGTTGTTGATCTTGGAAAAGGGCAAAAGGTCAAAACATGGAGGGGAAAAAAATCAGGAAATATTTTGGCTGCAACTGCAGTCTTTCTAGCATTTGTCGTCTACACGGATCCCCACCCACACTGCACTTGGACACACATAACAAGTCCATAGTCACACAGACCAACTAACACACATATTTAGACACCAACACACACACAGGTTAGGCAGTTACACGAACACAAACAGTAAAAACTCCCCCAAACCAACACATCCCAATTCATACTCACGCATGCATAACAAATTAAAATATACACACGCACTCTCTCACACACACACACACACACACACACACACACACACACACACACAGCATCCTTTTCCTCCTTCTCTCCGCCTCCAAGTCCAACTTGGAAAGTAAGGCCGCTATAAGGAGGAAGTCTGGGCTGTTTTTCTTTCCTTTCTTTGGAACAATGTGGGGCAGTGGGGGAGGGAAGGAGGAGCGTGTGTATGTCTCTCTGTGTGTGTGTGTGTGTGTGTGTGTGTTAGTTCGGGGGGGGGGAGGCGGGGGGTGGGGGTAGTAGGTAGGGGAAGAGCTTGCAGTGAGACAGGGGGAGTGTGAGTGGGGAATAATGTAATCTCCAGACTGGATTCCTCTTTTATGGCAATATCCGATTCAAGTTATGCAATTATTTTACAGGTACCATAGGATTCCTCTTAAATGGGTGCTCCGTAGCAGCTCCGTAGCAGCTCCCTCCTCGCAGTGCCAGCTGAAGCAGGGCTTTGATCTCATCATTATGGGGAAAGTTGACCCCTCGGAAAAGCAATTCAGCTGAAAACCTGAACATGTTAAATAAATATACCCTATTACTGCAATAACAATCGTACTGTAAGAACCCTAGTTTAACAAACAAACAGTATCTCTGCAATGTATCAAAGATTTGACTGCACTCACCAAAAGTCAAACACACACACACACACACACACACAAATAGAAACAAACAATTAAAGACAAACAAACAAACACAAACAACCTAAAAGCCGAATAATGGGATCGGGCAGCGTACCAAGACACAGGACAGGACTTTTCAAGTGCTAGTGAATCCCTCCTCCCATGATGCAACATTTATCTCATCTTTGCTTCCAGGCCCTGAGCAGCGACCCCATACAGTTAGATACACAAACAGGCCTGGCAGTGTAACCACGTTCCACAGATTCCCCTCCTGGACACATGCTGGCCTCACTATAATCACATCGGAATGACTTATATCAGGCCCTTCAGACATGGCAAAGGCTGGATCAGCACACAATGAATCAATAGAGAAGAGGGGGGATAGAGAAAGAGATGGAGATAGAGAAGGAAAGAGAGATAGAGAGAGAACGCGGGAGAATTAGAGTAATGTTATTGCTTTAATGCAGCTAATTCATAGCATAGGGATGACATTAAGGAGGGCATTGCCACACAGTCGTCTTTTTTTTTCTATCCCCACTGGAAGGAGTTGAATTGAAGAACACAAAATCTATCTATGGTTTGAATTGAGTCTTTTACAAAACAAACATGAACCTCCTTCCCGCCCTGTCTGCCGCTGGGACACTGGGGCCGTTGTCTCCTCGGAGGCCTACGTGAAGAACCATGGGATGGGTCCCGGCACACACGTCAGCACAGCCGACACGCGCACGCCTTTGCTTACGTCCACAGGGGATTCTTGGTAAGGGGGCACAGTTGATTTTCGAGGGGAGAGGCTCCTATCAGTGTGCCCAAGAGCTGCATGGTATCAGCGGGCAGGCATAAGGGGGTCACCGCCCACTGTATTAATACCCTCCAGACAGACAGAAATAAAAGAGAAGGGGGAGGGAGCGCAACCGCGCCTATTAGACAATGATCTAAAAACCACGTTCCTCTTTATCTGAGGCCCTTAATACAGCCTCCCTGCCTCATGACAACCCCCCCTGCCTTCTCCCCCACCACACACAGAGACACACACACAGGCCCGATCACACATAGTTTTTATCCAACCCATCCTTCACAAAGCCCATTGTGTCCTTCCTACTATGTGACCTGATTTGATCTCGGTGAGCCGCATTAAATAAACAGGGACCCCCATCTTGGGGGCAAAACAACTCATTCAAAGAGAATTATTTCCTTCTCCCACTTTCACTGTTTCCCAAACATACGTATATATGTACACATAAACACACACACACACACACACACACACATACATATTGAGTATGCCAAATGCATGGAAAAGTATTGTTTACATGCTTGGGCTCAGCAATCTAGGTCAGTTATAAAAGATTGAATTGATTAAACCCAACTGCTGCAGTTGTGATGTCACTCCATGCTGGGTTCTTTTTAGACCTGTGCATTTTCACGTAGTTTGCTGGGGGTGGGCATGAGACTGGCCCATCTGAGGCATTGGATTCAGCTGTGTTTTAACACCGTCATGGCAACACCACATCGGAACTCCACAGTGCACCAGGACCCACACCAGCGTGTCGCAGCATCATGACAGCCCATGGTCCGGACTGTGTCATGGTACATCATAGCGCCACGTGGCAGCAGGCCATGGAGAGAGAACATGAGGCCGCAGCACTACGCTGCCAGAGCACAGTGCTGCGCAGCTGCAGGGGCCTCGTGACCTGAAGGTAGGGGGCGCCATGCAGACAGACAGCAGGACAGACAGTATCACCACTCCGTGTGAAGCCTGAGGATGCTTTGTTCCCTTTATACCTGCGCTTCCCTGACAGTTGGCCAATCTGGCAACCCCATTCTCTTCCCCCTTCCCCCTGCAATCACGTAGCACCCTGCTTGAGCCAGGTCTACGCGTGCCACCCCCGCACAGGGCTCTCGGGTAAACGGCCGAATGCGCTCCCTGTGGCACGGCCGCCCTCTTATCTGCACCCTCACGCATGGCGGTGGGCGCCAGGACGCATTATTAACGGCCCTGCCAGCGACTGGACCCGCTGATAAACCCGTTTTCTCGAACGGCCAGAGATACCACAGAGCATCGTGACGGGAAATCTGGAAGCCCCTGCAGCAGATGCCTGCAACAAATTAGATATCGCAGGGGGGTGGTGTGACTGCTATGACAGGTGCAAATATTTGGGCTTATTTTTGAAGTCAACCCTTCTCCTCAGAGAAGGGTTCACATGTTTGTGATCTTGCATGGTGAACGTAGCTCAGGTAAGACCATCTCTGATGCACGCCAGTCTGCGGGGGGGTCACCTGAAGATAACAGAAAAGGCCCAAAAGCTCTGGCACACGTTAACAAACAGAAATCATTACCACATGAAACATCAGCTGAAAACAAGACCCAAAGGGCAGGGACAGTCCTCTTCAATAATGAAAGGTTGTCAAAGGGCATACGTTATTTGTGAGAGCATGAGCATGTCAACTGGGAGAATGCAGAAGCGAATGGAAGAGTGGTGACTCTTGCCATTGATAGGTGTATGACACACAGTGGCCTGCTCAACTATATATTCAAATGAGCAGCTTGGCATTCTCTTCTTTTCATTAATCATAAACTACTAGTGTTTGTAAAGCACGACATGTAATATCTAGTACCTTTCCTCTGAGTCAGAGAATCAAGGCACAGAAGTGTCCTATTGAAGGAGTCAATTTCACACTTGATAGACTGAGGGCCAAGCAATGGAAATGTAAGCAGTTGTACTTGTGTGCTATGCCTTTGTGTGGTGTTGACTGAAGTTAACATAGGAGCATCGGTATTGTTGCTTGAACTTCATTGACAAGGCTAGAACTGCCGAGTCACTGAACAATCAGCACCCTCTTGTGTTGAATAGTATGTACTACATCATAACAGTCAAAATTGCCTTTCCTTCAACACTGTGGAGCCAAGGAAGACACTTCAAGGGAGCAGGTCTATGTACAGCGGTTTATTTGATTTGTAAAACATTGGACAAACATATCATTACATTATATCAGAGACATGAATTTACAATACCTTTCTGTTGAAAAGAAAAAAGAAAAGAAAGTAATTTTTGTCATTGAATAATTACATAAATAATTGCAGCAATATGCTCTTATTGGCTGGCAGGCAAGAGGCAGCAAGCCTGGATATGGATCCTGCATCCATACTAGAGTTTCAATTTAGATTTCCGTTTCCTCATTAAAAGACAAGTGCTTTTTTTTTTTAAATCCAGATAAATAAAAAGTTTAAACGTTTCTTTTGAAAGTTTTGGTTTTCAATTTTTCTTCTTTTTTTCTTACAAGACTACTCTGGTCCTTTATTGCCACTGTATCTATAGTTTTTTTTAGTTTTTTATTTTGTTCTTTTTCTAATCAGACTGTTTAGATGTTATTCGGACTGGATTCCACTCCACTCCACTCCACCCCTCCCACAACCAATGCTCTAACTGCAGATGTTTTATACAGAGAAAACTAGTGGGAAAATACAAGGAATCAGGGGGTTCTACCTTGGAGAGCTAAATTCCCCAACAGGACTGAGCAGACCCTTCTGGGCAGCTCTGTGGGACAAGCCTACCGGTCTAGATGTCATGAAGAAAGAGTATCCACACCTGCCCTTCTGAGCCCTGCACTAGTCCAGCCCCATAGTGATTCAGTTTTAGATTGAATTCATGCATTTGTTTTGCCCTGTGTTACGTACTGGCAGAGTGAGCTAAAGAACATGTTGTATACTGGACCTCCACAAGCGATTGAGTATATGGACTGGCAGGTAAAGCAGATAAGCCAGTTATGCCCACCATAAGGCCTCTGGTACATCAGGCACTCACAGTAAGCCAGTCTAAAGAGGATGTGTTACTGGGTGAGAGGCCCCTGCTCTGTGGCTGGAGGGTAAGTAGTGTGGATGCCCGTTCATGCATAATATTTCCTAACGCTGTGGCATCGCCTTGACCAGGTTAAGTCTGAAGCGGAGTCCATGTCATTTGCAAATGTCCATGTGAACCTTCTAGAAAAGGCACAACGGTAGTCCTACAGCATTGACTCTTTCGACATGATATTGATGTATGGGGCCTTCAGCATGAAGGGGGTGGGGGTGGGGGGTGAGATGATCAGCTTGTCTGACCATTTGAAAAAATCAATTATATAATTTACACGGTAACTGAAAAAAAAAAAAAAAGAATAACCAAGATTCACGTCAGAGTGAAATAAGATTCAGAAAGAGTAGAGGAAAAAAAAACTTTGCTGAGCAGCAAATAAATGTAACAACCACAATCACAAATCAAACAGTCTGGATTGATAAAGGAGTCAAAACCTGAATAATGGGCCCCACCCAAGCAGCAACACTGTGTAATACTCACCAGTGATAATACCAGAAACAGGCATCAGCTTTTTCTTTTCAATAATTAGGGCCCAATACGGACACTACCTGTGTTTGTGACAGAGAAAAGCTAAAGCTCACCCAATAAAATTTTAATTGAACAGACTTCATGTGGAGCCTGGCATTCTGCAGGTTTATGATATATTTATGAGGTACTGTATATGCCCGTGTGTTGCTTTTTTTCACAGGACATCAATAAATACACAATGTGAATTAGAAATAATAGGAGAAAAAAAAACGAAAAAAAAAAAATGCTTCATGCTGAAGCTTGTCTGTAGACCAGAGAGGTAGTTCGTTATGGTTCCATTTTGGCCTCCTAAATAGACCAACATTATCATTATGATGTGAACACTTCAACTGAGAGGAGTTTTTTTTTTTTGTTTCATTATATATATATATTTATATAATATATATATTGCAAAACAAGAAGGAATCGTAAGGTTGCTGGTGCTTATGTACGTACTGTAGGCGGTGTTGCAGAAGATGACTCCATGTGTAACTATTCACAGATCCAAAAAAATAAAAGAATAAAAAAATAATAACATTTTTTAATACAATGATTAATGTTCCAGGTTGTGTTCAGTTGGTATCCAAAAACAATTCCTCAAAACAAAACTTATCATTCAAACTATCATTTTTTTTCTTCCAGTTTCCAAGTCGAACGAGAACACTTTTGAGACAACAATGAGCAGCTAAACCTGTGCAATCCAGGGTGTGAAGGAGGGAGGGGGACAGGGCAGGAAAGAAGGGGAGAAATTGAAAGAAAGACAGAAAGAAAGAAAAGTGAGAAAGACAAAGAGAAACAGTAAGAAATCAACAGATTACAGATAAATAAGAAATAAAGTAGGGGTTGAAGAGAGGGAATGAGAGAGGTGAAGAAAATGTAAGAGCAAAGAGGTTTCTTTTAACATGAGTAAATGCAAAGCTGGGAAGTCCTTTTCCTGGGACATTAAAACAAAATCTTCTATATACACACACACTTCTCAGCCTCCGTCAAATACTAGCAATTAAAATCCCACACAAGTGGAGAAATAGGATGTAAGAGGATAACTAAAAGATTAAAGTACTCACATATTTCAAAACTATAATTCAGACCCTGTACCACAAATACATAACACCCATGGATATGTGGTTATCAAACAATCGTGTTGGGGTGTCATTTACATTAGAGGAAATCATCAAATATATTTGCGGAGAAACATCAGGTTTAAGAGGTGGGTGTTCTATGAAGTGCTATCTAATACTTACAACCTGTCTGTGCATTACAGAAGTCCCTCACCAGTACTCTCACTTCTCTTTCTGTGTGAGCACGTGTGAGCATGCGTGTTCTCCACTGAACATTACTAAAGCAGCCTTTTTCCAAACCGAGACCAAGGGCTTTGAGGCCAAACGTCTTTTTAAATTTATTTATATATATATATATACTTTCAAAGCCTCATTCGCAAAATAGCCAGCCACATGACCTGAACTCACTCACTTCCTTGGACTACTCCTGAGGGAACCATCCAGCCTATCAAAGGGCCACTTTATCAGCCATACTGGTTTCAGATGACCAATAAGATTAGTAGAGAATGCTGATGGACCTATCCAATGACGTTTTCCCATACAAATGGCGTCACTCGGCACGGCTCAGATTAGCCCCCGACCAAGCACAGCCTGGATTTGCATTTCCATACATCAGGGTCTACTCGCTTGAGGGTGCGTCTTTAAGTAAGGGATAATGGCTGCCGAGGTGTTCCGACATATATTCAACAAAGTGGAGGCAAAGAACTCCACGACGCAAAGCCTAGTGTTAGAATCCTCTGTTTAAGTCGTCCAGTCGTCATACATGAATTTAGACATTTATAACATCAGCCATGGAAACATTTAGTTTAGTCAAAACAACCTGTTTAGTTTCGAGACTACTACTTGGTTAAAACTGATTCCATTTCTGTTGCCAGCTTGCTAGTTCTCCAGATAACAATCTTATTTAATTGTGGATTTTATCGAATTCATACCACTTTGCACAATGAGAAAATACGTTTATTTTGTTAATTCAATGTCTGCCTAAACATACTCACTGTTGTATATTTAGTTTGGGTTGTTTGCCATTTACTGTTATTGTTTTAGTTATTCTTCCAACTCTCCAGGTTTAATTTTTCAACATGATCTGCTTCATACGTGTCTTCATATACAAAACTACAGACACACCATGGCAAGCGCTGAATGGTGACTGAGTTTGGAGGCGGACCTGGCGCGGATTGACTGCTCAGGACAGGGTCCAAAAAGAGCGTGGCACATTTAAGCGCCATTCAACTTGTAATGGAAATGCAAATTGGCTCGGCCAAAGTGGATTATGAAAGTGGCGATGGAAAACCCCCACAATGCTCCTGTGAACATAGGTGGGATCACAATGGAGAGGAGGAGCAAGGGAAAGCAGCAGAGGAGCCAATCATAAAACAGGCTACTGTGGCATGAATGTGTTTCAAATGATTTTTAAATGATCTTTTTTGCATAAAACATTATTTTACAAACACGGTTCTGCAATCTCCCATTTTGCAGTAGTGAGTATTTCCCAGGAATGTTGACAGACAGAAAAAAAAACACACACGCACGGTGTCAAATTCGAAATGGAAAATGATCTGGCCTGAGAAAGGTTTTTTTTTTTTTGGATTTCCCTTACTTGAAAAAGGGAGGTAATAATTAATTTGCATGTTCTAACAACAAAGTTAGAGATCAAACCGCAGGAGCGACTACCTTTCAGCAATTCTTTACCACTCCCTAACACACATGCGCACACACACAAACAACCTATACATGTGTAATGTATACACATATGTGAGTGTATACATAGGGGTAATGTGTGTATATGCACAGACATCCACATGTCACACATGCACAACAGCATTCAACCTGTACGCCACTTGTCTTCTCTCAAATAGTTATACTTAGAAGCGGTCGCAAATGCGAGCAATGAGCAGCAATGTGTTCTCCTGACAACTAAGCCCTTCTACCTTTCAGAACACAAAAATTCAGCCAACTGGAGGAAAATGAACGCCCTTCCGAAGAGCCTCGTACGAGTCGTATCTCAAACTAGAAACATTGATTAGTTCATCAAGTCCAGAACCCAAAAACATGAAGCCTCTATCTTACTTGAGCCCTAGTGGTCTGGGTTCCAAGATAAAGACATCCCATTTGAACTGCTCATCCACGCCTACCACACCTGGATCAATTGTCCTTGAGTCTCTCTTGAGTCATCTCTTTGAAATGCCATGTATATGTGTGTGCGTGTTCAGATGTGAGTGTGTGTGCTGTGTGCGTGTTTACAGACAGACAACGTTAAGTGCTGGGGGGCGACTGAGGGGAGTGGGGGTTGGATGAGCACTGTGACTGTGGCAGGATGGGGGTGGGGGGGTTGGGAGTGGCTGGCACATGTACACCATCACTTTCTGTGAGGCAGCTCAGCTCTGACCAGGCTTGGCGGTGCGTTTGGGTAAGGGAACGAGCGAGCAAGAGTGTGAAAGAGAGGGAGAGAGAGAGTGAACGTGCACACGTGCTGGGGCGTGACTTAAGGGCCGCTCTGATTTACGGCATGTTATGCAACCGTTCGAGGACACTCCGTGGCCATATGGGATCGTCTCGCGGAGCGCGTTGCTATACGTTACTGTCAGCATAATGATACAGCTCTGTAAGCACAGTGCTTTACGAGAATACAAAATACGTTTTAAAGTAAATATCAATAATATATTTGCATATATATTTCTCTTTTTTTTTTTTTTTTTCAGGATTATCTTGCTATTAGTTCATTGGGTTAGCCCTATGTACAGCTATGAATGAGTTAAACGTATGTACAAACATCTGCCACAAGGTGGCAACACAAAACAAACAATTCGGTATGCAGAGAAAACAAAGGCAAACACAATAGGTTGTGCAGGAAAAGAGAGGTGAGGCTTGACAGCTAAGAGGGTACAGTAGGAAAGGAAATGGAAGGAGTGAGGAATAGAAACCAGAAAAAAAGAGAGAAAACTTTACATCCTCAACTAAATTTCCACTCAAAAAACAAAACTTAACAATTCTAAGCTTCTGAAGATTTGAAATTAGAAGTGGATTAGAAAGGAGTTCTCAATTAAAAGCTAGGGTCCACACACACGCGCACGCACACACACACACACACACACACACACACAATTCATGGAATTGTACCGGGAATAAAAACTGCAAGGATAGAGAGTGTGACCACTGAGGAATCTCTGACTATCCATTGACACCAATTCTTAGAATTTATCGTATGTTCACTGTTCACCTTCAGCTTATGTTTGGTTTGTGGCTATGATACACCAGCATGGACCGGACACTGAGTGGGTACCGGTTCCAACAGATGTGGCAATGTAGTGTTGGCAACAGCACATGACAATGTGCCATAAACAGCTTATCACTTAGTTACCATTTATATCCTTAAATCTATAAAGAAAGCTTATCGATAATACACATGTATATGTTAATATATACACATTAGAGGCTAGCTTAAGAATATGAGATATTGCAGTGCTGTTTGCTGAGCCTTGGGAGCCCAAGGACAGCGTTAAAAGCTTTACCAGTAGCAAAGCCTACAGGCATAGACTGACCAGAGCTCACCAGATAAACAAATTAACAAAACAAAAAGACATAGAGAGACAACCCCAGAAACAATTCCCCACAAGATGGCTGAGAACTGATCTTTGATTGGTTATCAATATCAGCACTAGCTAGCAACACTTCCTTCAGAGATTCGGTAAGACTGCAAACCGTTAGCTGGCAACCCTGTTAGTCTAAAAAAAGGCATGACGTGTAGAGAGAGAGAGAGAGAGAGAGAAACAGAGCGAGAGAGAGGGACACAGCTTTTGTGGAAGTGGACAGTGCTTTTGGTAGAGAGCTTAGAGGTTTTCTTTAAACAACAACCAAAATAAAAAGAAGAACCGTAAAAAAGGTCTAGGATGCGCACAGAAAAAGAGAAAAATAACGTTTGTTGGTAGTGTTACCAATAGGATTCAATACTGCTAAACCTTAATAAAAACTGTATTTTGTGTCATGTGAGGAAATGAATGGTATGTAAATACATTCTTCAACAGAATTCCCTGACTATGATTTCCCAATCTACTGAGGAGCTCCCGTTCCTCCTGCCAACCCACTGACAAAAGTGGACTTTTCCTATTCGTTTCTTGCTCTTATGGACACATACTTACACTCACTCATCCACATGCACACGCTCTCACACACACACACACACACACACACACACTGTAGCTCTGCCTGCAAACTGCACTTGTTTCATTGTGTTATGTTGCTGTTGTTGTTGTTGTTGTTGTTTGTGAGCGATTGTCCATACATTCATTCCATTCTTCGTGCTGCAACCCCTTCACCCATCCCCTACGCCCCCGCCCCCATCCCCAACTGCACCAAATCAACTGCGACCTTTGGCTGCGGCTCTGACGATCAGGTTGCTAGGTGACCTGTCCACCGAAGACCTCCAGGACGAGGGGTGTGAGCTGCATGCTGTGCTCGGGCTGGAAGGAGAGCAGGCGGTACTGCTTGGAGTGCTCCTCGTTGAGGCTGCGCAGGTCGGCCAGCTTCTGGATCATCTTGGCGTAGAGCAGACGCCCGCCGGG
>NC_137908.1:16780314-17105314 GCF_963457725.1 Sprattus sprattus | reverse complement strand
AAAAGGAGAGAAAGACTAGTATTTTACAAAAATCTCACCACTATGTGCAATATACACATAAAAACATCAGAGGAAAGAAAAACTGTCACAGAACCCATCAATGCAAATGCCTGGAGCACATTGGACAACGACAAAGTGCTAGCTGTTAAAACTAAACTAAACTAAAAATGAACGTTTTAACGTTATTGATGTTTAAGAATCAGAACATTCACAATAATCACACAAAATCAGCAAGAGGAGGAGAGTAGAAACAACTATCCTTCCCTCTCTCTCTCTCTTCCTTCACTTCCCTGAGTTTCCTCTTTGGTCTGTAGATTGCTACAATGGAGTAAAATGGAATTAGGGCTGAACGTTCTAGTAAACCACGAAAGGCATGCAGGCTTAGAAACACAACTATAACTGCACCCCTGTTGTTCTGCCTACGACTTTGGTCTGCTTAGGGTCCTTCTGACCTAATGGTTTGAAGAAATTCAACACATTTAATTGTCTTTTTGACATTTTACCAGTTTCCTCCTTTTTGTTGAGGTTCAAATCATCATAACATTAGATCACATGACATGCACAAAACTCCACACGTTGGGTGACCTAAGTGCCTGACGTCTCCCTCGTGCTCTTTTCTAATCTGATTTGAAATGCATCCAAAATAGGCAAACAAGCGATTTAGAGTAACTTCAATGGGATATAAAAGAATTACAGAAGTGATAACATTGAACATTACCAGGGGCATTGGCTGGACTGTCAACCATTAGGTGCTGAGCCCAGAATCTTCTCCTTCCAAAATCTTTGAGAAACATACTTCTAAATAGACCATTTCAATGCTTTTTTCTTGTATGCTAGGGCTACACATTGCCCAAAACATTTTTGCGAAAATTCGAGAAGGAAGGAAGGGCTTGGATTTGGTTTACAATGCATGCAAGTTCGAAGTACTGTTTCCACACGACTTTTCTTGTTGAGTCTTAATGGTTCTCATACGCGGTAAATGCATTTCAATACCCAAACTGATATTTTATTTTGATAGGCAGCTGAAGGAACGCCTTCCTTTAAAAGACCTATACATTGACCTACAGTAAAATATGTGTGACACACCAAAATTATTTAGATTAAACATTTTCTCTTCTGACATCACTTGAGAGTGAGCCAACTGTCTAAACTGAACATATGATATCAGCTTTGTAACTTATCCTAAAGTTTTGTTTTATGAAAGTTGTGATAGGTATCAGTGTATTACATGGTCATAATAATTGCCTCGGGTGTAGGACTACAAGATGCAAATGTATCATCATGTTCACTTAATTTAGAACTCCTACAGATATTAAACGCCTTGTTTTCCTGGCTCAGCTTGAGAGGTTACAAAATCGGCGAAAATACAGTTTCTTCCTCACCATGACTGATTCTGTGAGCTAGCATTTGGCATAGTAACCCTATCTATTGAAGAGAGGCCTGTCAGCCAATCGCACTTAAGCATTTCTAAGTATTTTCCTGTAAACCATCTCTGATTGGTGTTGCCTCTGTTCATTGAAGATACAAAATTACAACACTGCTGTTTACTTTCACTGACGTTCAGTGTAGTGACAAAACGCTGGAGTAGATAATTATTCAGGGCTATAGAAAAACGATGCCCCGACCAGGCGGCACCCCTGAATATATCACTACATTTATTTACAGACTTTGATAACCAAGGAGGTGCCGGATCCAGTAAAATAAGTTCCTATCCAAATATGGGAGGTCCCGGAGCAGTCCGACATGCTCCAGCACAAATGAAGCCCTTCCTACAGCTGCCGAACATTTCACTTATTTTAGGTACTTTTCAAACAGTCATTATATTTGTTAGTGTATTAATTGGAAGGAAAATTATTTAAGGTTTGTGGCAATGCTACCATTGAGTTGGTGTGATAACCTGGTGGGAAGATTGGATTCAAGATTCGAGACAAAGTTGATCTAATTTTTCTCGGCACTGGCAATAATGGCACAGACTTCAAAGGGTGAAAATGCAATCTTAGATTAATGCTAACAATTTCCTTGTCATCCGTTTTCATAAATAGAACAATATGTATCATTGTTTCCTAAGGAAAGGGTATTGGGCTGGATGTTCAAACAGAATGGAAGTGAAACCTAAGCTCAGTTGAAGGGAAAGTGTCTAAGATATCCAAGTGTTCTATTAATAATGACATTGTTGGTTTTAATTTAACTGTATTAAATTAAGAAAACAAAACAGTTGTAAGCATGATTAAATTGGGCTCAAACATCCCCTACTGTGTTGTGGCTGTTCAGCTGCCGTTGCTGTTTTTAGCACGTTGTTTTTTTAGGATACACTGTGTTTTGATGTCTCTTTATATGACCTGTAAACAAGGTCCCAGAGGGTAGTGCATGCTATAAAACACTGAGAACCACCTAAAAGATTATAATCAACAGTGATTCTGAACGTGTAACATTTTTATGTTTATGTATATACACTACTTGTTATTCACACAGCTCCTATCGCTATTTTTTTCTCCTCTCTTTTCAGACCACAAATGTGTTCGTCGGTACAAGAGACACTTTCCATTTAGTCTCTTGTGGAAACATTAAACAATAACGTTACCTTGGCGAGAGGGGTAGATGGTGGTTGGACCTGACTAAAGTCCTTTTTAAACAGAAATCTTGCTATATCTCTGTGAAGAAACACCCTTGTTATGCTGCGTGATGTAGCATTGCTTGTTTACCCTGAACCAAACAGTGTGTTTTTATACAGCATGCCGGTGTTCAGCTGCATCACACCCCTATCCCGCCATGTTGGCTCTCCCTTGTACACAGACACTGATTTGGCTCTGTGACTACATCTGCTGCCAGTTCAGAGGCAGAACAACAATGACCCCTCCTTCCATCTTCGAACGTTTTATACAGAACAGCGAGGCAAGATGAAGGTGCAACATTCCCGCCTTGAACAGGCTGTATAAAAAGCCTACAAAGGTCAGGAGGAAAACAATGATGGGACGTGACACGTTTCACAAAGGCGGGTCTTCAACAGACCATTATAAATCCCTTCCACCTCCTCAGGCCCTTTAGCACAGGGACACCAAACCACCCACCCGTCCTGACAACCTTGTCTCCGGGAGACGAGCGATTACAAACGCACTGGAGCTAATTCACATGTAAAGCCCATGTCAGTGGCAGCTCTGACGTGGACGGCCAGTCCACTGGAGGATGGTGCTAATCGTGAGCTGCCGGGAGGCGAAAAACAAGGTAAGCTGCACCCCACTTGCTAAGGGGAAAGGCATGGCCAGACGACGAAGCCGGCGCATTAGGGCCCAGCGGGGTCGCCAGTGCATACAGCCCCCTTGCTAATTGGGTCATGGGATTATCACAGGCCAGTGCTGCACTGCATGTGGGCTGGAAGCATGCACAGATGTATGTCTTCATACAGAGACAGTGCCTACATTTATGTATGTTCTAGGCTGCCATAGGACCCCTAGTGGGCGGTGCTGTGCTCACAAAGACACAGACACAGACACAGACACAGACACAGACACAGACACAGACACAGACACAGACACACACACACACACACACACACACAGAAGCATAGACAATTACAGACATAAAACACAACATACAGACGTACAAACACACACGGATGCGCCCGTCTGCGCACACGCACACGCACACACACTCACTGGCACACTCACACAGCTTTTCTGAGTATCTCTTGTTCACAGAGCACATCAAGTCCATTAGCATGATTAAGGGCCTGTTTGTACAGAGAATCCCTCAGGCTTCCGAGTGGTACACCATGTGAGCAAACTCATGCACACGCACACAAGATGAGACATATATGCTCTTTATATAAGCAGATTCAATGCGCCAGCATCATTTACTAACTGCTTACTAATAGAGAGTGATGTCATGCCGGGAAATAACAAACTGAGGCTTTAATGTATCGGCCAAGCAATGGCGAGGTTGATACGCCAAAGCCGAAGTTTGATATTTCCCGGCATGACCAAACGGTCAAGGTTAGTAAGTTGTTTATTAAATGGTATTTTTCCCTCCTTTCATTTTGAAAATGACAAGAAACGGTAATTGTTAATAGAAAACATGTTGTTTTGTTCAGCTCTCAAGTCTTCTCACGACACAATGTGTTTCAGGTGTTGCGTAGCAACCAATTACTTGCTAACTTCATGTTACAATGATCAATAGAAAACGGACAACACGACTCAGCTAAAATGGCTTTAATTTACAGTAAAGTAACAACAGTGATTCAAGTAATTCAAACTATAGTTTCTAGTCTTCATCATCACTTTCAGTAACACATTTTTGCTGCTTCTGAATTTCCTCATGGCTGTTGATGTCTATCAATATCGCTCATTTTGAAAATGTCATCAGAGGGCAATACGGATCCGTATCACCGGCAGGGAGGGCAATATGCAGCTGGCATGACTACCCATTAGCCAATCAGAACGCTCGTAATGTTGTTGACATATACTAATATGTTTTATTGACATATTATTTTATATTCCAACATGATATTATGTACTATTGTTTATCTCTTACTATCTTAGTATTTCAGAGATTCTCTGCATGTGTATGCATTTCAATACAACTGTATGAGTTCCTCTTTTTTGCAAATGTGTTTTTTTTTTGTCAAATTTAACACAGGAACTCATTGGGTTGTATACTATATATAGAGAAAGAGATATATAAATACATAAATGTGTATGTGTGCGTATCTTACCTGGAGAGTGGCTGAAAGAGTCTGAAGAGGCATCTGACAGTGAGTGGAGGGAAGCTGCTCGACTGGCACTACGTGTCACTGGCCCTTCTCTCACTGGAGGCTGTGCAAACACACACACACACACACACACACACACACACACACACACACACACACACACACACACACACACACACACACACACACACACACACACACACACACACACACACACACACACACACACACACACACACACACACACACACACACACACACAATCACTTTAATTACAATTACTGAACAGGTTTCAGCCTGTAGTGCTGTGAGTCAGAACAAGACTGGCTCTGAGTCAATGAGCCAGCTGGACAACAGGGGCTTGATGAGTTTGTATTAGTCCATCAATGGACTGAGCACACCAACACCCGCCCAAATAAGCAGAAATATTACGGTCCGTGGATTCGCAGTGCTCTAAACAATTAATGGGCAACTCCACCACTGGCCATTTTCCGAAGGCAGATGACAGCAGGCAGCCATCTCTGGGACTTTCACAAGTCAATATGTTCGTCAGATGTGTCAGTAGCCCTACCCTGCTATTGATCTTAGCATTCAAAAAAGGCCATGCATATGGTAATACAATGGTAGTGTTAGGTCACTTTTTAAAAACCTGGCCCCTGGTTGTGCAGATGCAAATACAGATGCATAATGTGTCAAATATCACTGTCTTCAAACATTTGCCTTCTTGCCCATGTAAGGGGAACTGAAATGGCTTCTGCTATAGGATGCATACGTCCTGAATGATTTAGCAGGTGCAGAGAATGCATTCATGAATCAGTACACATACTGGCTGGAAATCAAATCCATAACCTTTAGCATTTTGCTCACATTTGCAAGCCCTGACTGGCAAGTGCTAAAGGCTTCATGCATATTGACTAATGGCCAGGTGTAGGGCACACAAGTGTTCTTGGCACACATGATGGGACATCTCTTGCAAAAAATAAATGGTGGAAAAAAAGATTTTTAGTTGTGCTAAAAATGCATGAAAAAATGAGTCAGTGGTTTGGATTAGTCAGGAGACTGACACATAGTTCATTAGCCTTCCCACTTGCTAAGGTCATGGAACACAAATGCGATGTTAAGTCGCATTAAATGTAAAAACAAATCATTTTAGAAAATAACTTAAGAAAATAACTGGATTCAAACGAAAATTACAGTATGAATTCACTAGACAAAGACATATTGGTCTGCCAATATGGTATGATTGATGAAAAACTGTCATACACTACAGATAAAAATGTAGCTTAACCACATTTTACATGAAATGTACATTTTACAAATAAGCTTATTATTACTATATGTATACAAGGATACTTCATCATTGGCACAACATTAGATTATGGTTAGGATAGGTTTCAGGACTTGGTAGTATGGCGCACTTAAGCTCTTAATCAATTATTCATGTAAGTACACTGTACCTGAAGACACATAATATGAGGTCAGATCACTGGTGCTACTGTAATTACTTGACCTCCCATACACAAGTGTATTGGCACTAGTATAACAGCGATGGGCATCTTTCCATCCATCATGGAGCAAAGAAGGCCCATTTTAGTTTTTGTTGTAATGACCAGACAGCTGGCTTTTTGGCTTATTACTGGCTAGAGAGCAAAGAAATTCAGAATTTCATTTCAAATGATTCTATTAGCCATGTACTAAGCACTGGCTGCCAAGAACAACAGTTCTTCAGAAATGTCGCACCTCCAATAAAACTATATAACCTTCAGTTAAGAGGAGCTAAGGATAGATTTGTTGGCAAGCGAACCCATTTCCTGCAGCCTGTATAAAGTCGTAGACATGTGGGCGTGAAAATGTACAGTAGGTGACGTACGTCTGTGTGGGAGAGACGATGAAAGACAACCGAATTCGACAGAAATGACAAAAGTGAGAGAGTCTCACCCTGAAGCGGGCAAAGTCGTTGTAGGAGTCGTCATAGGTCTTGTGGTGTGCCTCCACCAGCGAGGAAATGAGGTTCTGCTGCTCATCAGTGAGGCGTGGGCGCTGGGCCTCGCGGAGCGCCTCCTCCTCCTTACGCCGCTGGATCAGGTCCTTCTTGCGCTGCACCTCCTCGTCTGTCAGGATGACTGCCATCAAAAGAGAGAGAGAGAGAGAGAGAGAGGCGCTTTAGACTGGGAAGAGTGTTTAGGGCACAACCACTGGATGGACTAGCAGAATAAATGTTAAGAGCATACACATCCACTGGGGTGGGGGGGAGACATGGACAATAGTATAACAGCAGAGCAGACCGACAGGACGCTGGAGTGAGAGTTCAACTGACAGTGACACAGACAGATGCAAAGATACAGTAAGTGAGAGACAGTGGGATAGGTAAAGGGCATAGCACGAGTGAGGTTAGAGCGGAAGATAAACATACACAAATAGAGGGGGAAATGAAACATTGTATGATGGGAAGAATGTTAAACGGGAACATTTCCCTGCCTGACATTTATTTCAAAGAGCTTTCCCAGCATTTTGTAACACAGTGCAGAGTATACCATTAAAATCTTTTACACCTGATAAAAACAATACACAACTTTGGAAAAACAAAAGCGAGTGTGTGTTGTTTTACAGCGTGTCTGCAACAAGGTTTGTGTGTGTGTGTGTGTGTGTGTGTTTGTGTGCAGGGGGGAGGTCAGACACTAACACCAATTCACAGGTTAGCGCTCCCGCCGAGATGTGAATGGAAAGACGATGGCAGAGGAGGGCTTACAGGTAGCTAACTAACATGCTGGAGACCTAACCACGGACAGCACACAGCCACACGGTTCCTGCCGTTGTCGTGGTGACGGCTGGGGGAATCAGTTCTTTTCACTTAGTTATTCTCCCCATTTTCTTGCACTGGATGCAAGAGTGAATCGAGAACTTCACTCTCACGCAGACACACAAAAAAAAAAAAACACAAAAGATTCCTTCAGTGTACACACACCCACGCACACACACATATGTATGCTGTCTCTCTCTCAAGACAATGTCAGGAATGTACACTGTTAAAATACACACCAAATACGTTTGCACACACAAAGGCAACAATATCCGGATTTAAAACAAAAAAAAGAGAAAGAAAAAGCACCTTGTGTTTGCCAGAGGTGAAAGCAAACAGAGGTGACTTATGTCTTGCCAAAGTTGGTTTCACAGGAACCACTGGTGTCTCCAGGCCAGAAGAAGTGAGTTTACTGCATAATATAGCCTTCTCTTTCCTTTAGGCAAAATCACACTGCAAAGTGCTTTAAGAAAAGCATGCAGCTTTGAGAAAAAGCCTTAGAGCGAGGAGTTGTCAACTAGCACCAGAATAATTAGATAATCATCCATACAAAAAAAATACTTTTGCTGGTCAAGGGGTTCTTAAGAGCTGTGCCTCTGCATTCTGAAGGACGTGAAAAACGAGAGTAGATGGACTGAGGCGGCGAGTAAACATAGTGAGCAAGACGGAGACAGAGAAAAGTAGGGGACGTAGAAAGAGAGAGAAAGACATTATAAACAAAGAAGAGAAAACAAAGTCAAGGACACATACACTCTTTCATCATGCCAATCTCCACGCAGCGCTTGAGGCGACAGGCTTGGCAGTGGCGCCTGTTATCCTTGGTGATGTTGCAGCTCCCATTGAAAGGACAGGTGAAAGTGGCCTTACGCTTCATGCTCCGCCTGCAGGAGGACAGGGGCAGAGAGATGGAGAGAGGAGCACAGAGGAAGGTAGGCATGAGGGTTGCACTTGAGAGAATGAGAAACAAAATGCCCATACCATATTCATGTATATCATAAATACAAACCTCATTGCTTTAATTTTGTGTTTGTCTGCGCAAACACCAACCACGCTCAACTTTACATTTTAGACCTCCATATTAGGTGAGAAGTAACATTTACCAATATTGAGACCAAATAAGGAACTGGAGAAATACTAAACAAACAATAACAAAAACATGGCAGGGTCAAGGGCGAGAACAGAGTTTGACCAAACGAACCTATTCACTAAATCACTGACTGCCACACACAGAGGACCTTCCTACACAACTCAACATCTTTAGTCAACAGTGCGTCAAGTGTTCTGCAACCTTGGTGGCTGGGTGGGGGCGCCAATCTAAGGACAGTGAGGATCGCAGTAGGGGGGCACAGGCGGATGGACGCGCAGTGACGGAGTGTGTGACTAAGAGGAAAGGTCATGCTGAGCATTAACGCACACACACCCTCAACCCCAATGACCTGCACTGAGCAAACAGCTCTATCTGTCAGCAAAGGGGCCTTTACAACACAATGGAGGTACAAAATGTGTGTTAGGTATGTGTGTGCATGTGTGTGAGTGTGCGTCTGTGTGTGTGTGTGTGTGTGTGTGTGTGTGTGTGTGTGTGTGTTTGTGTGGGGGTAGGTAGATGGGTGTGTACACCTCACAAAGCTTGTCAGTCCAAACAGGTCAAGGCAAGTGTGGGAGACTGTGTAACTATGCATGCATAACTATGTCTTGAGAGCATCCTGTGATGTGGTAAGTCTATGACTGACAGTCCCTGATGAGACAACAAAATTGTTTACTATTTAGTGTGGCTTATAGCCTATAGGAATTATGAATGAGAGTCAGCAAGAATGGGTATTTGTGTGTGTGTGTTTGAGTGAGTGTGTGTAGTGTGTGTGAGTGAGTGTGTGTAGTGTGTGCGTGTGCGTGTGCGTGTGCGTGTGCGTGTGCGTGTGCGTGTGCGTGTGTGTGTGTGTGGTTGTGTCTTCACCTGAAGAAGCCCTTGCATCCTTCACAGGTCATGGCATTGAAGTGGAATCCGGTGGCCTTGTCACCACACACCCCGCAGATCCGCGGTACATTCCTGTCAAACTCATCCGGAGCCTGCGTGGAGGTACTCACAGCCATCTCCATCACTGCAGAGGAACAGAGACAGATAGAGAGAAAGCAAGAGAGCGAGCGAGATTAAGCAAGAGCAAGATTAAGCAAGAGAGAGAGAGAGAGAGAGAGAGAGAGAGAGAGAGAGAGAGAGAGAGAGAAACACACAGAGAGGGAGAGAGAGCAAAAACAAGGGATAAGATCATTTGCAAGGGATTTGCAACTTGGCTCCATCAAGGCTTATAATCCCTGGCTAAAGAGTTGAGCCAGTGAGTGCACAGTCCTTTTGCCATTCTCTCGTCCCACTCTCCCTTAAACAACCTAATAACCTAGATTCCCTGCCCTCCATGGGACGGACTCTTGCGCTGAGCCATGCCATAGGGAGAGTACCTGGTGGCCTGCGTGTGAAGGTAACACAGGTATGAAGGTGCGGAATGTAACCCTCATGTATGAAAAGTGGAAAAACCCTTCCGTTCCCATGCCAATGAGAGATCTGGCTTTGATTGGGCTGCAGTGTGCTCTTGGAATATCACTTTTCACCAAAGTGGGCTGGTTTTAGGGGCGGGAGTAGTAAGAGTGTGTGTGTGTGTGTGTGTGTGTGTGTGTGTGTGTGTGTGTGTATGTGTGTGTGTGGTGTATGTATGTGTGTGTGTGTGTGTGGTGTGTGTGTGTTTGTGTTTGGGGGGGGGGGTGGTGTTCAAGAGCGGGAAGGCAGCCCGCAAGCTTCAGAGCTTGCCGCGTAAACACACAATCACTGACCAACACAAAGCCTCTCCTCAGATTTGCGTTCCTCTCCAGCCAAGGCAAAAAGAGAAGCGGAGAGGAAAACAACAGAGGGTAGGAAAAAGGGGAAAAGAGAAGAGAAGTCTGGCCCTGGAGCGAAGGCTGGTCCGAGAGCGAGGGATGAAGGAAGAGAGACTTGAGGAGAGCAAGACAAAGGTGGAAAGTGACTCACTCTCTTGCACTGATTGACTACAACTTATCTGAGACCACAAATCACAAGTGACATGATTTTGTAACACGCTGAATAATTTACAGCGTGCTAATGGAACCCTAAATCACTCTGTTCCCTACTGAGGGGTTTCAACAGGCAAGCAAAAACTGAAAATGACAAGTTTATACACACACAAACACAGGTGCTCCATTAGGCCTAATAACCCTTAAAGGCAGAGTTGCACCCATTTGGGTCTATTAGTTACCAGCTTTTAGCTTGCTTCTCTTTAAAACCCGCTCTTGAATTCCATAATTTGCAGCCCCAACCCTGGACGGTAACCTCCAAAAAGCCACGTCAAAAACAACCCTAAATTGGCTAACTTCTGAGGCAGCGTCTGTTTTCTCTCCTCTTCCAGTACAACCTGACATTCATCTTTATAACACGACTGGGCAACATACATGGATATGAGATTAGCACTCATAGAACATCGTCAACCACCAGCAGAGGCACAGATGACCAACTATTTGCTGAAGTTGTAATTACTAAGTTATTCTGTCTGCCAAGAAGCTACAGGCAGTGCAAGACTTCCAGACCCACAACCTCATGCTTGTGCTTCATGCTTCTTAATTTTATGCTAGACGAGGCCAGTAAACATTTTCAGTAAAGTGACCATTGTCAAGTTCAGACAAGAAACTGCCAAGTTAAACGTGTTGACATGCTCTTGAACTCTTGTGGCTATAGCCGTGAAACATGGATTTAGAAAAAGCTTCATCTTTAGTCATGGTTTAAATGCAATCATAAAAATAATGCTTTTTCTACAACAAATTTGATAAAGAATCACAATTGACCGATCGCGAAACTCCTCCCTAGAACGGCCCTTGTCCAATCATACCTTAGCAACGGCTACTAAGAGAAGAAGGTCCGACAACTTTGAGGTCTGAGCAGCGTGGTTAAACAGTGTGCCTATGGGACTTGTAGGTATTACATGAGGTACCCTGAGAGATTAGAGGGATACGTCGTTTTTTTCCGCTTCCCCAAAGCCCAAAACACAGGCGCAAAAGTGCCAGCTGTGTATTAAACAGTGTGGTCACCCCACACCCAACTAATATATCGCAAAATACACATAGTCTGCTCCAAAGTAAATCAAGCTGCTTGCTGCCAGCTAGCTATCGCTAGGCATGATGGCTAACTATCTAATTGAGAGAAAATCCCCTAACAGTTATGGATCATGAATACTTGTATTATTACCACTAGAATAACATAACTAGTCTATCCAACCAAAGTGTTCATGTTAAAAAAAATGTTAATGTATGTGCCTGTCTAAATGTCACTGTCTGTATGATTGCTCGCAGAGCTGTTGAAGCTATCGACAGCAAACGCCAGCATTGAACAAACCTTTTAACGAACACTTTGTAGTTTGTATTTATGCTTAATACAACATTGAACAGAACTTTTAACGAACACTTTGTATGTATGCTGCTGGCGTTCGCAATCGCCAGCTTTGATAGCTCAGCGCGCACATTTACAAAAGGTTACTGACGGTAACATCAGCATTGCTAGCTAGGATAGTCACCATACATACCTCCAGAGTCTCTCGCCAGAGACGGAATAAATAATAAGAATAATCTTTGGAGGTTATTAGCTAGCTTGAAATATTGTGTACAGATCTTACCCAGTGGTGAAATAACATGACTAGTCTACAAGGTTGTGCTGGTTGCATTTCAATGAAGAGGTCGTAGGGTTTCTATTTTTTTTTTTTTTATTGAGACCTGTATGCCTTTGCTTCAATTATTGTTGTGTCCACTTCGTTGTTGATCTTAATATTTTGGATATATCCTTCCACTACATATTGCAGTCCCTTTTGGCTTGATCTGGAGGATACCGCGGAGGTATTACTCCAAAAATCATCACTCATACTGACAGTTATAGCGATCGTACCCGTACTTGCCATGGCTTTAAGGTTGACAGTTCCGTGAATTGTGTCGGACGTAGCAACAATAACTAGGGGGCGGAGCCCTGGCGATCGGTCAATTGTATGGGTTGAAAATGGCTCAGCACGCCATCTACTGTTTAAAATCCTTCTGAACCTTCCAAGGCCGATACTTCATAGAGACTTCTATATGACGTTGTGATATTCATTTACTCATCAACTCTCAGCATTTTTCTAAATTATGCAATGGGTGGAGTTAGGCTCAGAGCTGGGGATGAATTTACGCTTTAATTTCTCCCTACCAATCAGTGCCACTGAAAACCTAAAAATACAGAAATTACCTGAAAACCACCCATCAATGAAACACTAAAGCTCTCCACCCACCAAACAAACACAAGGGCTTACAATTACAAGATAATGCACAAACTCTGTAATAATAAGACAATGGGTTCCCTTCACTATCAATCCCACATGATGACAGCAGGATAAGTGAATTCAAAGATCCTTAAAACCTGTGTCTGTAGATACCCCATATATTTCCAGCAATCTCAGAGCTGACCTTAAAGAAATAACAAGAATAGGCAAGCCAAAGATGTCAACAAGTATGAAGAGCCACAGCACCGACAGCATTCCTTCCTCATTATGGACTTAAACTGTTTCAATAAACCTAATGCCATTATGGCACAAGACTAGCGTAATGCCTGGAGCAGTGCCTGCAGACACTTTGAACTAGTGTCTGGTGGTTAGCTTATTCAATGTGTTCACAGCCTATGTATACAGATGAGAACTGAAGTTAGAAAACCTGATGAAATATGCTTCACATGTCCGGTGTAATGATGCAAAATCAAAGCTCATATGGTAGACATGAAACATCTGAACTGAGATTCATGAAGCTTGGCTGAGCTTCTATTACTTCTAAAAAAAACGGGTTGCCTGAGAAGGTAGCAAGTGTTTTTTTTATATGTCTTTGTCAACAAATAAGCAATAAAATATTGTTATCACAGTGATCTTTCCACACACATTGTCATCGTCAGCAAGAGTTTCTGGCTTTGTAGTCAAAAGCTTTTTCTTCTGCAAGAAAACATTTCACTGTACTGAAATATCTGACTTTGGAGTGAACATGCCTCAAAGGAAAAAAAGCAATGTGGTCATTTGGCCGCTGTCTGAGTATTGCAAATGTATCATGTAACAGCAAGTAACTCTATGGTCGGAGCTGACTTCTGTTCAGTTGAGGAAATACAGTGTTTTTGTAGCAGCAAACCAGACTTCCAGGCTAAAGTTCACCACAAGCATTTAACAACTATCCAATAAAATGAGTCAATCATTCAAATAACAAAACAAAAAAATCAAAGTCTATCACAAATTTAAATAGAAGTGAAATCATTAACAAGTAAGAGTGACCCCAAGCTGCTGTGTAATCAAACATAAATGTTTGATGGAGTCAACAACTTAAATAATAGCTTTTTTGATAAGGGGCTTGGGATGGGGAAATAGTGCAGCAATTACTTATACAATGTGATTGGATCCAGATAGCACAGGTGAGGAACACAACATCAATCCAATGACCTTTGGCTGTGAGCATTTCTACATGGATCAAATTGTAACTAGTGCTGACAGTATATTCCTTGCTTTGAAGGTTACACTTTATATCTTGGAGCAGGATTCTGGGTGGCTGAACTGTGGATCAAACCCACTTAGCCGGACATCACGCGCAAACAGGAATAGCACAAGCAAAATAAATACACCTCCGCTATGGTTCTGATGTCATGACTTTCCTGTTTTCATTCAGAATTCCAGGTTCTGTGAAGAATTGGGGAGAATTCATGGGAAAAAGGGGGCTCGTGTTTGCTTTTGTAGGCTAAACACAGATTGCATCTTCCGGTCTGCGTAGGCCCCATACTGTATGGCAGGCCATATACATGCCGTGCAACCTCCATATAGGGCTGTTGGGGGCCCAGGCAGGAAACCTCGCCTCCTGGCATTCCATAGGGGCCACAGCTCAAAAGGGCCGAAAGGTCGAGAGAAGGCCAGGAGAGTAAGGCGGACAATGTAAATGTTTTGCAAGCAGTTTGCTTTTGACTCAGAAAAAAAACAGAGGGATGAGTCTATATTTAATAGAAAGAAAAAAGGGAAAAAAAGGACAAAAGCCCTACATTGTGGTGCTTCCCTCGCCTGTTATATGGCTCTTAGCCGATGTTTCAAGCTGCTTCACTCCTTAATGTGTCTGTGTATGGCACTTGAGCCAAAGCCAATTAGCTGGCCCTTGCTCAGAGCAAACACATGCTACTGCGGTATTGAGTTTGTGAGACTTGAGGCCATGTGGTGGTGAGTTTGTGTGATTGCTGCCAACACGCTCGCGTTTGTTTGTTTGATTAATTTCATTCAGATGAATGGTGTCTAACGTGAATAGTGAAGGGAGAGGCTTAACACACTGATAACAAACACGGTTTAGCATAAAGACATACACTCCTCCTCCACTCACACACTTGCACAAACACACACAAAAGCCCCGAATGACATACTGGCAAGGCAGCGCTCAATTACTCACACAATCACAACAAGGATCGGATTCGATCGTGACAGACTGTTAAACATGAAAAGGCCTGACCGTAAACAGAGGTATTCTAAATAATAAATCAGTCCATTACGTACACAGACCCACAATGACAGCTGTGCTTTCAATTATAAATTAGGCTATTACAGAGAGAAAGCAAAAACATTGGTGCCGGAATAGGTGGCAGTAATAGAAATGGTACAGGCAGTAAACAGATTTGGTTACGCAGTTGGTCTGAGAGGATTACTGGTGGGCCTAGCTGTATCTGTGTGGCTTGAGATGTATGGCAAGAGATTACCTGCTGACGACACACATGCCAGATCAGAAGAGGTCTCAGAGTCTCATGTGCTAGTCTGTCGGCTTGAGTGGATTTCAGTTTTTTTCCTTAAAAAAAACTAAAATGATGTGCAGGACCCCCAAAGGCTCTCCAGGAACAGCACTTTATGTCTCTTCCATAAGGAGACAACGCCTTACTTTATTGCGGCCCTTTTTTTCTCCTCACATGGATCAAAATCGTTTGTTATCTTTGTAGCATGTCCCTACATGGCCTTTCCCCAAGCCTTAACCTCGTCAACAAGCCACGTCTGCCACTGTCTGTGGCTGCAATTAGGCTGTATCAAAGCTACACCTACTTTAACACGGAAATATGGTATGTCTACTGCTGCCATACCTTGGTTAATTGGGCAGGGGTCATTCGGCACAAGCGTGGGCAAGCTCTTTAAAGAGGACGTCCCCGGCCATTTGTCAGGACGGCGACAAAACCGAACGCTTTTAAGGTGCAAGCAGTGGTGAGGACAGCTGAGGACAACATGGCCACTGCTTGAGTCAGCATTTCATTACAGGCACACAACTGCACAGTGTCCTTCACGGTGGTAGGGTTTGACTGTTCAACTGGCTATCGTTGCTGCTCATTAGTGCATGGGACTCAGAGATGAGGGGATTCATCAGGTCCGGCATTATTTCTAAGTGATCCACCTACACACATGCTCAAAGGGCTGTTTACCATCAGCTTTCAAGCTTTAAGTCCCAATGGCACTGCATCCTAGGTTAATCCTGGAAGGACGAGTTGCAGTGTTTTTGCTGTAGTTAGTGTATGATCTACTCATGACAGAACATGGTCAACTTCTGAGAGCTTCCAAGTTAATATGTGTTCCCATACAATTTTATTAACACTCCGACTTCAGACTGGACACTGGTACTGTATCGGAACCTCCCAATGATACTGTATTAAATGAAATCAGTTCATATTAAATGGCTTATTTAAGAGTTACTTTTTCCATTATTGTGTATACTTGGCAAAATCAGTCGATTTCACAAACACATTTCTCTCTAATTCAATGTGCACCACCTAGTATATTTTAACCCACGTAAAATATGTACATAAGGCTTTCCATCCCCAAGAGTCTTATTATACATTTCACTGAAGAAACCAACATACAGATAACGACGGATAAACATATATTTTTAGGAGGCAATTGGTGTTCCTACTAAATGGCTTCACAGATTTGCTTTCCAGAGTACAAGCCAACACACCACAGTAAATAGGGACTGAAAAAAATTCCACTGAGTGAGTCAAAAAATTTGCATAACACACAAGACATGGAAAAGTACACACGTACTGTCCATTCTTTAAAGTCGGGCACACTTTCAATACAGACTGCAATCTCTAATAAAAGCGGTACTGCTTAAGCCATCCCGGGCACTGTTTGTGAAATACCATCCTAAACCCCAGATCTCTCTCAGTGCTGGGAGTTCAGAGAGAGGCCTCATTTATGAGCTCGTTCAGCTGTTTGGTTTTCTGATGCTGCCCCTCTCTGAAGGGAGGTGGGGGTTGGGGGGGCTTTGCGGTCGGGGCCTCTGGTCAGAGAGAGGACGTTCCTGCCCACTCTGTTTTCAGACCGAAGCGGGCCGAGTGGGAGCAAACTCGGAGGGAATCTCTCCGCGACCCTGTCGGCAGCATTCTGACATTCCGATAGTCCGCCATTCCAGGTCACTCACAATGCTCCAGTGTTCTAGATTTCGGAAGCAGAGCTGCAGAGGGATCCAGGGCGACGTAACGGAGCATGACCCGCGTGGAAACACGAGAGGGGAAACGTGAGTGGCTCTACCACAGTCTTACTGTAACAGTGACATGACATGGTAGAGGCCTGCCACGAAATGTCCCCATCGACTGAACAGGATAGATCTCATATGACTCCATTACTATGCGCAGCTAGAGGTTTATTCATATTTAGTTTCTGAGTGTCTAAACAAGGCCTTCCCCTACAAGAAAAACAGAGCGCAGTAAAATGAATGGCGACTTCAATTTGAAGTAGTAAGATAATAAGTAAGGTACATACCACAGATCCTAGAATTTGCATTTAACATTCTTGTCAACGAGTGAATGTGTAAATGTATTACTCTAAAAATGTGCTACTATGCATAGCTGCTCAGCCTCTTCTGCCATCCTTTTAATTCATCACAGTGAAAAGCATGATCTGCTATACTACGTTCACTCCATATAATGGTTAATAAGCTGCATGGCTGCAGGCCTGTTGTATCTGTGCCAGAGTTCAGAAGCTTGACCCTTCACCCACAGAGGCAGCGAGCCAACACGTAAACACTCTGAACAGAGATGCAGACCAGCTCCTATGCTCATCCAATTGACATACTATCAGATTAATAAAACTCTCTATCTATCTATCCAGTGTTACATAATCCTGTGGCAGAGGCTTCCGTGTTTGATTACAGGGGAATGAACACAGACCTGGTTTAAGCTTAACGTCTAAGGTGTCCCAACCCCTGTCCAGCAGAACTAAGCCACATTGCTTTGCTCTCGCCATGTACTGATCTGGTCCTTGGTTAAATTGGGTGTTGGCTGACCAGAAGCATGTGGATTACATTTGAGTTGGAACATGGTAGGCTTCAGTGCTCTTCTTCTGAATCCAAGCTCTCAAGAAAGGGGTCATCGCTGATGCTGTACCATCACTCCTTAGGCATTAGCTAGATCTCTACAACTGGTTGTTGTGTTTATTCTATAGTAAGTCACAGTGTTCTCTCTCAAGGACGTAGCCATGGTTACTCTATACTGGACATGACATCACTACTGGGTAATAGGCACCTATGGTTTCTAAAATGTGGGTGGCATTAGATGCCCTGTAATTCCCAGTTATGATGATGATGGCTCCTATGGATGCAAGTTTATTATAGATGCCCTATAGAAGGTAAAAATAACATAGCAGTTATTAAAACAAAACTGTGGTAGGTAAGAAGCAAAGCACTACAAGGTGAAAATTGCGGGTAACAATAAAAAGGATTTGATTCAGCCAGATGAGGCTGTGGCAGTTTCCAGCTGGCATTTAAAGAGGTAGATGATGATTATAGAACAAGTGGAAGGGCGAAGTAGACAGAGACGGAGAGAGCGAGGGATAGAGAGGGAAAAGGAGAGGAGAGATGATGAGAGGGTTTTTATAAGCAGTCATTAGACATAACTGCACACAGACAGGCAGAGACCGATTCACACTTCAGGAATGCTTGCGATGAGTTAGTGACCGCATGCGAACATACGGAGCCTGTGAAGGAATGGCCGACGCTATAAAAGTGCTAAAAAGAAGAGGCAGAGATGGGGAAACAGCACAGGAAAAGAAAGCCTAAGCGCAAACTGTCCGAGGAACTTCCTCACACATCACATGACGTAATCTCCGAAATGGCTCCAAAACGTGTCTTTCCCGTAGAGAGAGAGAGAGAGACAGAGAGAGGGAGGGGAAAATGGGAAAAAGTAGTAAGAGCAAAACAGAGAAAGAGAGCGAAAGAGAGAAAAAAGAGGAGAAGAAGGGAGGAACATAAGGCACTACGTTGTAGCGCATACCGCTGGCTGGGTCATCCCGCGTCCAGAACACACATAAAATAAGCAAGACCTCAGCTGAACTCCAACAATGCTGAACTCTCGCCATCTCACTCCAAAACAACAGGCTGGGCCCTTTTTAGCCAGACTACAAGCCCCATTTCTGCACAGCACAAACTGGAGCCCTCGCAGATTCACAGGGGGGGCACCTATTTGGACCTTTAATGAGCTATGCAGACTTCTCACAGCCTCTACAAACACTGCAGCCTGCCTGTAAACACTGCCAGTCTACGCTGGGTACATCCAACCGCCGTCATACTGAAACCAGGCTTACTAAACAAACCCAATAAGTAGGCTACCTATCTACTAACTCACCATCTACCAAATTAGCAAAGCTTCACATTTTATGGGACTTTCTTTTTGTCACAAACAGATACTGAGAGGCTGTGGAAGGGGGAAAACGAGTTGGGCAAGGGAGAGGTTAAAGTCCAGCGAGAGTAAATAGAAGAAATGAAGAGGCAGAGGGAAAGCAGTGAAAAGAGTGAAAAGCAAGCTGTGAAAGAATGAGGAGAAGACCAGAAAGGCAAGCCTAACACAAAGCGAAAGCGAAAACTGTTGGAAAGAACAGACAGAGAAAATAGAGCAGGCTCACTGGGCCTAGCTAGCACTGTGCTTGATCAAACTCGCCGTCTTGATCGCTTTTTCCCTTTCTGTCCCTCTCCCTCTCCCTCTTGCGAGCTCTCTCTGCATTCACACATCTCTAGGCCCACCTATCACAAGCAAACATACATGAGTGACAGAGTGTGAGCAACGCATGCTCCCTCTCCCTCTCCCTCCCTCCTCTCTCGATTAGTGTGGAGAGGATAGGGGAAGGGGGGGGGGGGGGGGGGGGTCCTGTGTCCTATGCTCCACATCCAACAACCCCCCCCCCCCCCCCCCAGCCCCCTTCTGCATGCTCTCTCCCCCTCACTAACACACCACGAGGGAGGACAGCCACCCCTACACTGGGCCCCTCTGGAGAGGCGTTACAGACAGAACGAGTAAAAAGAGTGAGGGAGGGGGAAGTGGACAGAGGGAGTGAGAGAATGCAAGAGAGAGTTTTTAAAATATGAGGGAGAAAAATGACAAGAAAATATGGAGGAGTATAGGAGCATACTGCATGAGTGTGTGTGTGTGTGTGTGTGTATGAGAGAGAGAGTGAGAAAGAGAGAGCGAAAGAGAGAAAAAAACATGTAGTGACCAGCAAGAACATTCAGGATTGGGTGTCCAACAGATCTGACCGCACACTTTAACTACCACAGCAATAACACTCTTTTACACCTCTTTGAAGCATTAGGGCTATCATAACAAGCAGCTTCCTCAATGAGACTGAGATGTCTTCAACATATCAGCAGTGAAACAATAAGAGCAGGTCTTGGCCCGAATAAACAAGTCTCACACACCAAACCCTGAGGTTTGTTCCCATCCACACAAAATTGCCTTGTTCCAAAACAGCTTGACAAATAGCAATCTGCCATCAATTGTCATTAAAATAAACTCTGCTTTAGGCAGTTATCAAGTTAACCACAGCTTTTGGCTGCAGCACTGGCTAATCTGTTATATGGATATGCAGTTAAGTAGTAAAGCAGTAATAACGGTTCTACTTAGTGAAAACTGGTTGTTTATTATGCCTTTTAAAGCGGGCATTTGGTACAGATAGGCGGGGGGGGGGGGGGGGGTTGGTCCTCTCACTAGCTGACACACGAAGCCTGGGCACTGAACCGACCCTAATGAGCTGGCGACCAGCACACCTCAAAACACTTTTACAACTCACCATGTATCAATCAAAACAACACAGCCGGGCACAAGACGACACAGGTATGCACAGGTGTTCTGCCATAACATATACGAGAGTGAGTATGAGGGTAAAGGGAGGTACCAAGCTGTTGGAGGGGGGAAGAGCTTGGAGTGTACCATTCCTGCTAGAAAGGGGTCTGCCACTCCACAAGCGGCACCGGTGGGCCAGCAAAGGCACGAGGGAGGCTCCATTTCACTGCTTACCCTAAAGATGGATGCCACATGTCTTTCTCTTGCCTGACTTCTCTCTTTATTTTTCATTTTTTTTAGCAGGAGAATTTGGAATGAGGGATAAAACAAGTGACAGGGACACATGAAAGACAGAGAGGAGAGCAATACAGAGCAAGTGTTATGGAGACAGTGAGGCAATCGAGAAGAGTAAGCACAAGTGTGTGAGTGCAGGTCCCTGTGTGTAATATGGGATTGGAGCCAGGATATCAGCGCTAATCTTGTTACATGCTTGTGTATCTCATGCTCCTTCAAGGCAAACGGACAAATCAGATGTGAGTATTTCCACAATACAGAACTGCTCCTTGGTGAAACCTAGCGCTACAGATTTAATTGTTGCTCACAGTGACCTCTTAGCACACCAAAGGAACCCCTCTGAACATTAAAGACCAGGTCACTCTGCACAGTCAAAACCAAACCATTTCCAAGAATTTGACAGTATTGCTTTTCGCTAAAAAAACAGAGGGCCATTGATAAGTGTTTCCCATTTTTCGGGGTCCACATAAGCAGAAACCAGCTGAGTGAGAGTGACAGTCTAATCTTTTTTATTTTTCACCTAAGCAGAGGTCTGTTGTGAGCCTGACTGATGGCTTTTGCTGCCGACATCGCTGGGAGTTAACTTCCCTGCATGACCCCCCCACACACACACACGCAAACACACACACCACTATTTCGTCTGTGAACTGGAAAGGCAGCGCTCAGTGAAAAAAAAACTACCTTTGAACAGTCCCATCATTTAGTGATCAGGAGGTTTAGACCATGTGACAGCAGCCACTTAAACCATTCTAAGATGCGGCAAGATATTAGCCAGTAATTGGCGTTGGGATTCCATTGCTAACCTTTCTCATTTCCTGGAGGTATGCATCACTAGTTTTGGCATCTACTCATTGGTGATGACAACACAATAATTGACAACAAATACAGAACAGTTTTGCTTGATTTGTAAAAACAGTTTAAGCCCATAAAACAATGCACAGATTCACACATATATATAAGCGTGATACATGTGTGGCAATTCGTGTGTGTGTTTGTTTGTGTGCGAGCTTGCAAGCATTTGTATGCGTGCATAATTGCACTTCTATGTCTGTGTGTGTGTGTGTGTGTGTGTGTGTGTGTGTGTGTGTGTGTCAAAGATAAGAGTCAATCTTTGGTTGCAAAACACAAAGGTAAAGCAAAGAGCTTTTGAAACAGAAAAAAACTAGCATGTCAAGCTCATCCAGTGTGAGGAATTTAACTTTCTTGTGCTTCAATCAAATCATTTTTTTAATCGCTCAACAATAAGCAACAGAAATGACCATACCTTGCTGGGTAGAAGAAAATTGCCCTTCCTTTTTTATGTCTTTGTAAATGTTGCACTACTAAAACAAATAGGCAACTATATAAAACTTGGGCCATTTGAAGTTGAAGTACATCCAGCCATCATATGCTGAAAATTATGATGATTTCTATATTTCTCTGTTCTCTTTTTCTCTATATACTCTCTATAAAACAAGCTTCAGATTTTAAAATATATGACTATTGACTTCCTAATGTATTAATTCTTGGAACTGTAAGAATAAATAAGTCAATGAGAATTTAGAGCCCTATAATTATTAGTAACAACAGATGTAGTGGCAAAAATGATACAACAACAATACATAAGTACCACTATTCTGAAACATTTTTTATCGAAGACAAAACTATAGAGTAAGCAAAAAGATGTGTTAACTAACGTTAACCCAATAGAGAAGTTAATTGTGTGGTCGTTTAGGGAAATATGAAATTACAAACCTCGGTAAAGACAGCGTTATTACAAATGTTTAGTAATTAACTGTTATAGTTTATTAAACGTAGCAGCATAATTAAGAGCAACATTCCGTATTAACTTCAACAGTGAAAATAATGCTACGGTGTATAGCGACAGTAAATATTGGCCCCAACTTTACAGTGCCAATACGACGGGAACATTCGCAAAGCGAGTCGGATGTTTCTAAACGATACAGTGTGTCGTAGGGGGGTGGACATATGTACTAGTGAAGTATTTACACGTGTAGGTAGCAATTTTAACAGGTGAAGTAAGCAGAGGATAAAAACCTAAATCTTACCTTGTTCTGATTCATGCCCGTCGTTAGGTCCGGTGGTAAAGGAGTAGCCGACTTGCCCGCGACTCAAAAGGTGTGCAGCAGCTATGAAGTTTTCCACGTTGTATAACTTGCCAAGATCTGCGCTGGGTGCTATCTAAAAATAAAATGGATACGCAGAAAGACTTCAAATGGTAGAAAACGGTGCTGTTGTATGCCGAATTTTCCACATTTTCTGGATGCTATTTTCTGCACTCGCGTTAGCTAGTTGGATCACGTCAGTGTTAGCTAACGATACATGATTTGCTCTTTTTAAAGCCGAGTCCAGTCCAAACTGACAACAGCGCAGTCACTTGCGCAGGTTACCTAACATAACGTTAGCTGTTGTGTTTTGAGTTGCTGTTAGCTCACACATCATTGCTGAATGCAAATTAACAAAGACGTGCAGTTTTCTTACCTGAACAGAACTTTCTTGCTAAACACTAACCGCCCCCTAATTTGCTTATTAGCAGAATAACCCAAAAGTTAGCTAGTAAATCGCGGACATTTTAATCCCAAGAAGTTAGTTAGCCAGCTTGCTCGCTAACAGCACGCAGGAGACACGAACAAAACACGCCCACTGACTCACCAGCCTGAGCCTGATCCGCAGATGGGGGTGTTTGCTCCGCTTCAGACTACTAGCACTCCCACGTTGGGATTCGTTAGCTAGCAAAGGGATTAGCTAACGTTAGCTGATTTTGTCTGGCTAAACGGCTATGTCGATAGCTAGTTGCCCCAGTTCTTCGTGAAAACCTCGAGCCTCGAGCTCGGGATTCGTGGCGCTTGCAGCTTGTATAACAATAGCCAGTCAACTAATGAATTACCTTTGTTTTTTTTCGTCGCGTGATTTCAACCGATCTCTGCCTCGCAATAATGCAAACTTTACAACCTCGCTTGTTGAGATGGAAAAAAATGTTCAACTTGACCCTAAATAGCTAGAGATCACTTTGGCAAGCCACGCCTCGAAGCTGGTCGGAACGGTGTGTTTTTCCTCCAATCACAGATCAAAGTTGCCGTCTGCGCGAGTCTGCTGTTTCGGTTGGTGTGACATCGAACCACACGCGCTCTGTGCTTGGTCAGTTCCAACGCTTGTAACTCGCTTAGGGGGAATCTCCCCTCCCCACGAAAACACATCCACGGACACACACTCAGTTACACTCAGTCTCCCTTAAGGCCTACACATACATTTCCCACAAAGACACACACACAAGCACAAACCAGGGGTGTGTCATGACGTCAGAAGCAGTGAAGAAGTAAACAACTCTGTCCGCGTGAGCTTTAAAGCATAATATCATGCCGCAATCACGGGGGGTGTGGTGCACACTGCATATTTTTACAATGCCTTTCATCAGGACCAATATTTAACTCGCTTGAATCGTTTCCGTAATAGTGGAGGTTTACCATGAATTTAACAAATAGAGACACGTGTCCTGTGTATTTTTTCATGGACGACAGCCGCTACATTTTTTGAAATTATTTTTTTTTCTATATTTTTATTTATTTACTGTAGAAAATCGTGGGCCGATTGCATATTATCAAATATCGATTCATGTAGGGTAAAGCCTCAAATTCAATGTTTTATGTACCACCTAAATATCTGTTCAGGACCAAAGGAAGGAATAGCTGAGACTATCTTCACTCACTTCAGCTATGTAATTGAAAATACAGGTAGGCTAATGAACCAATAATGTGGCCAAAATATATTTGCATTTGTAGGTTGCATATGATGGTATGCAGCAATTCATTAGGATGAGCAGTGTTGTCCTGAACAGTAAGCTCAGGACAAATCAATTCTTATTTCTTTGACTTTGTTATACGTATGAAAATCAGTTTTGTATGCTTGTACTTGTGCTAATCTTCCCTTAGAGAGCCAGATCTATACAAATGCTGATGCACTGTGTAAATGGGTTGCTGCGCAGGAGATGGGGGAGGGGTGTACATGTATGTGTGCATGCGTGCGTGTTTAGGGGTGGGGTCAAGCCAAGGTCGGGCGATACAGAGCAACTGGGGGGAGTGACAGAACGAAAGAGAAAGGGAGGGGGAACGGAAAAGAAAAAGATGTGAAGAAAGAGCTTCACAGGTTTGTGGAAAAGGGAGAGAGAAAAATAGAGATGAAGACTAGTTTTTCTTTACATGTAATCACCTTGTTATATGTGGATTGTTATTACTCTCTTGTTTGACCCTTTTGTTGAAATGCTTTTGTAATACAAAGTCACTTGTATATGCTATATGCTACTGAACAAAAATCAAAGGATAATGGTAGTGTTTCAATTATAACAACAAACGGGAAGTGAGAAGGAGAGAGGCCCCATCCTGTATCCTCTACTCTTTCCCATCACTCCCACTTTCAGGAACATGTAGGCCATTGTCTAGACATGCAAGAGGCCACACTTAGGGTACAGTGGAGGTACGGTGGAGCATTTTTTTTAAATCAACAACAGACCTCTCGGAGAGCAGCTGCGGATATTTACATTACTGATGCATGCATTCAGGGCAAGATGCCATAAAGAGCACAGAAGAACCCACTTTAATCTCTTTGTCTAATGTGTAGTAAAATATGAAATATTTCTGTCTTGTGAAGTTATTGAAGAGTAATTAATTTCCATAAAAGTTGCACAACATAGCTGGGTCACTGTCAGTTTATAAGACAGGCGTATGAACCCTGGGCATACTTTATATACAAGTTTACAACTCTTTTATGAATAAACATGTGCAGTCACCTGTATTTAGTATGGGATTTTGTTTTTTTAAACAATTTGCACTAAGTAAAGCACTTAAATAACTTATTGAACAATCTATATCTAAGGCTTCAGTATTAAAGAAAAAAGAAACAGTATGCAGGAATGTGACACTTTTATTGGCAACTAGTCTTGGGCACCGTTCGGATAGTCTTTTCTGCTTAGGTCCTAGCTGAGTGAAATGACCCAGATGTATCTAAGTGGCAGCCATGATTGTAGCTGGTCGAATTATTGAAATGCTTAGGAAAGGTGCTTTAATGCCTCCTTCGTATCTCCTTTTAGCATAGTTTTTCACTGAAGCATCCTTTACGAAAGGAGAGGAGATACCACCCCAAAATTCCTTGCAGCAGCAACAACAACCAAATCAACAAACGATTAACATGGCCTGTGTCAATATCATTTGCATAATCAGTAGCCTAGTGTAACTGCAAATTCCCTTCCGGTTGTCTTTTCCTAAGTCAGTCATTAGTCATTATGAAATCTACTTCTTTCCTGGCCCTCGTGATGTTTTCCATCGAGGTCAAGAATGAATTATCATGTGGAGGAAAGGTAAACATACCTGTCATTTCCACTCGCTGCCCAGGCAATGAACCATGTAGTTCTTTGGTCCAGGACAGACAACCACACAAAATAAAAGAAAAACTTTCACACTTCCACAGGACTACATGAGTGCTAGCTATTTCACCAGAAGACATCAGTAAGCATAATAGCAAGATTTTATCTGTGCCAACTGACATGTGCAAGTTTTTGAATGCATTATAGGAAGATAACTCACCAACTTTAGACCAGTGACCAGTTGCTTTATGTTCAGTGACCAGACCAGTGAATACCTAAAATTCACAAAATGAATGACATACATTGTCAATAAACATTAACTGTAATTTTTATACAATTGACAGGTGTTACTGATTAACATAATAAAGCTAGCGTCTTCTTATTCACAAGTGACACTCCGTTTAAGCTTAAACAATAATGTCTCGTTCTGGCAGTTTTTAAGCTGTCTGAGTATACAGTGTTAAGTAAGTCCAGTACTTTTTGAAGGTTTGTCCACACTGTCATTATCGCCGGGGTTATAGAAATGCAACTATATCAAATAACCTCATAAATTCAACCATGAATCATATGGGGTTGGTGCGTCTGAAAATGTCACTGCACGCAGTTTGTGTAAAGAGGAGTGCTTGATGGGTTGTTTAGACTGTCCGCTTTTTACGTGTTTTATTACTTCCCCTCTAAGGGCTTAAATCTTTTCAACATTTTTGTAACTTTTGCGACTTTTCCTCAACCCTCCTTGATCAATAGTTTATTATATTACCTTACCATCTATCTTCTATCTTCTTTGCAATGACCCCCCCCCCCTTTTGGTTATCTTATTCTCTAAACACCCCTCCCCCAGATTATTTTATTGGTACCTGTCTTTAAAATGAGGGCACTTCCAGTGTCACTGTTCAGGTCCATTCATGAACTTGACAATGAATGACATGCTAACCTGAAACTGATTCCTTCCATTATACTGTGTAAAATAGATCACATCTCCTATGGATCAGTGCTGTGCGTCTGCTTTACTAAATGCACTAGCTCATGAGCGCGGAGGAACTAACAACAGTAATAAAAACCCACAGGTGCTTTTAATAATATCTATAATATAAATTGAGATGATGCATTTTGCACAGGAAAACATTAACATAAGAATTAATTGTAAAGAAGAACATAAACACAAGGATTAAAATACAGTGAAAAGACAAAATCAGTTAAAGTGAATGAAAACAGACACAAAGTGCAAAAATAGAATGGACAGCTTTTTAAAAGAGTTCAATATACAATACTGCTGTGGATCTGAGAAGTTAAAGAGATGATTACAAAATATATATTAATAGAGAATGCTGATCTGAGATCATATCAAAGGCTGTTGCATAATTTAGGGGTCTATCCTGCAAACACTCTGATTTCTGTCTGTACTCAAGAATAGCTCATTGTTATTGTAATCTGTTTGATTCTGTGTCAAAATGATTGTGTAATAATATTACAATTAATTCTGGAGCAAGGCCATGTAGTGTTTTGTGAGTATTTGAAAGAAAATCTTTAAATAAATGTTTGGCAGCCAGGGCACCAAACACTGAAGTAAGCAAGTTTTTTGTATAAGTGTCTCAAAAGTCAAATTGCAGTTCAAAATCACCCCTGACTAGTAGATATGGGCCTTAGAAGTGATCGAGTTTGCTTAACAGAGGCAAGTCTAATTGTGAAGACTGATCTATATCTCATTTAAACTCACATTAACTCTTTTTAACTAATTTCTACAGCCATGTTGTAGTTAATTGAATACAGTCAAATCAGCAAGTATGCCTGTGAATAATGTGACCATTATATACAAACAAAACATAATGCTGGTCCCTGAACTGATCCTTGGGGACTCCAAAACTTAACTGGCAAGGAAAATGATCACCACACAAAATCATCAAATGATCATCAGAACAAGAATCTCACTGTGGGAAAATTGTGATGTGATCAAATTAATGGATTCCTAGAGTTGCCATGCCTCTAATTAAATGAATCAATCACTCTAAACACCAGGCCTGCTAGTTTTACTTACTCATACTTATTTGTAGATAATTGGTGTGATATATAATGCTGTGCTATGAGTTGTATGAAAGGGTAACTGTATATATTTTAATACCCCTAACTAATCCTAGATAGAAATCCGAAAATACTTTGTAGTGGAATAATGTTGTGCCTCCCATGGCATTGGAAATCCTATCAAGGTAATAATACCGAAAGCATTGTTATGTAATTTGAAAGTCACACATCACCACTTTGAATAGGTCTTAAAGGAGAAAAAAGTGATACAAAAATATCTCTGTAACTTGAGGAAACTGTGCATTATTATTCCATTATGAGGATAAAAGTAATAATGTGTGAGAGTGTGTGAGTGACTGAGTGCTTAGTGGAAAATGGGAGAAATAGAATGGGGTAGGCCTGGATTGTATGGACTTTGACTGTTTAAGTTTGCTGTCGTGATCTATAGTAACCGCTGCCCCCTCCAGCTCAGGCCTGGTGTTATGCAACACCCGAAGCCCCTTGCTTTGCTCTCAGGAACAAGCTCCCATTCCTTCTCTCTCACGCTTGAGCTCACTTGTTACACTGGTGTTTCATTACCTCCCTGGGTCTTGTCTGTGCTTTACGTTTTACATACAGTGTTTTTAGGTAGTCACAAGGCTGTTTCTTGAGAGCACTCTCTTACTGACATCCATAATTTTGCTTGGCTCCTCAAGAATGGATATTCATATATATATATCATACTTTTTAAACTTAAGTGTCAAAGTTTATAACATCCATATTAAATTATCACAAAATAAATTGGAATCAACAGGCTATTCATATGATAGTGTTCTGCACCTTGCACAGGTCACTTGTTACAGTTCATTTTAAAACACTTTATTTTGCATTGTAGCAACACTGACATAAATATTTTAAAATAGACTTACCTGCTGTCATAAATTGTTATGATATTGTAGTATAAGCCCCACACAACTGTTATTATGAAAACTTGTGGAGTCACATAATGCTTCATAAAGAGCATTTGGTAAATTAACACTGTCATCAGTGCCATAAGCGTAAAGGTTAAGAGGTAAAAGAAGTTGTATTATGTATTATGGTACTTCAAGCTGTAAGGGTTTATACTATACATCAAAACGTTATTAGAACAGTCATTATTATATATGTATCACTTTGAAGCATTATGAACAACACATTATGAATGTGATTATAATGGTTTGTGAATGGTGTGTTGTTAATTTCATCTGTCCATCTCTTTAATTTTCATTCATTCGCATTAATGTAGTTTATATTTTTACATGTTGACATAATCCATTTAAAAAAAAAAACTGGCCCCTGCATCGTAGTTTTCAAAACTAAAGACCTAATAGACCTATTACCTTTTTTCCCTTCTTCTATGGCAGGTAGTCTTTCTATGCATATTTGGGAAAAACATGTCATTTGGGAGCTTTTCGGTGCAGTACTGTAGTCCATCAATCATGGTTCCTTAGCTGCAATAAGTATCATATCCCAAAGTTACTGCCATGGTACAGCTACACACACACACACACACACACACACACACACACACACACACACACACACACACACACACACACACACACACACTGCTGTTGTATTTACACTTGACCCTTGCTGGTTGACATTATTGGGATTCTTTGACCTGGAGAGTGTTTACAGAGGAGGCTAAAAATACTGAGGTTTGTGAAAGATTTAGTTTGTACATTTTCTTCAAAAATGTTAATACGGTGTTGCAGGAGTGTCTCCTCCTCCTATGCAAATAAAACATTTCAGGCATAGCACATTTACTATTCTTGTGCTCGATTAAGGTGCTTTCCACTTCAAATTATATAGGCTACATCTCAGTATTTTAATGTATACTGCAAACATTGCATTAAATCGTTACAGTTGCTTAGGGCTTACATGTTTTACAATAGGCCTTGCCCAATAAATCTTTCTAATTCAATAAAAAACAATATTCACAGGTTATTCCCAGTAATTCTCACTAATGATGCTTCTCCCTGCACATCCCGACAATTCTATGATTCGATAGGCTATGAGCTGGCATGAAGAGACAAGACTATGTCAAGGTTATCTTGCACTGACAGAGGTTTTAAAGCGAAATCGATAGCCGAAAATTGCAACTTGCCCGCCCGGCCAGTGGATAGTGACTGTTCATCTACGGAGGTCACTTAAACATTGCACTGATTTCATATGGCAAAATATTCTCTAACTTCGCTTCAGCTTATCGATAGCCTCAATAGTGAATGAAAAGCTATCATGAATGGAACCTGACCACGACGGCCTATTTAATCTTTCTTACCCACTCGCAAAAGAGGCACACATCGCCCTCTGCCGATTCTGTATCTGCATCCCTTATTGCCATGTGTTCTTTAATGACAACAGAAGTGTTAGCTAGCCGGATAACTTTCCTTCATACAGCGGGTCCTGCGAATCTACCTGGCTTTTCATACAAGAATACTGTGATATTGAACGTAGTGACGAGTTAAATTCAGCGTTAGTTTTGGATGACGATTTGCTTATGTGATACAGTGTGAGTTAATTGTGAGTTAACTACTTCGTGCAAATTTTTTTATAGCTAAATGTAATATCAAACATAAAAGTAGGTTAATATTTTGTATTTGTTTGCGTTCATTTTTTATTCCTCCACATTCCTCCACAAGCCGCGGCGGTCCTATGGTGTAATGGTTAGCACTCTGGACTTTGAATCCAGCGATCCGAGTTCAAATCTCGGTAGGACCTCGTACTTTTGAAGTACGAATGCCATGTCAGAGTGTCGATGGAAGCTCAAAATCTACGGAAGCTCAAAGTCATTACAGCCAAGCCCCTGGCGCTCTCCCTCGCTGAACTACATGCGAATACATCAATAAGAAATGATCATACAGAGTAATAATATCTGTCACAATATGAAGGCAATTGTGTATGAGCGTGGTAAACTATTAGCATCACATCACATACCATGAGAGTGAAATAGAGACACTAATATTAGTGAAGTGTTGCAAGACCAATACACCTGTTTGGTTACTTGACAAGGTAAACACTTAAATAGTTTGTTTCCTGTCGATTCCCGCCAATATGGCCTATCTAGTTCTTGCCAGTGCGTGAACACTAGCCTAGACATTAACAATCACACTGGCCCCCAAAGAACTCAACTTATTTGAAACGTCTGAGGCAATGGGCTGTGTGTAGCCTACTCTACCTTAAAGTTTATTACTGCAGGAAGTCATCACTGAGGAGAAATAGGCTATCCTATTTTGTTGGTGTATAAGCACACTTATAATATGCCGGTGTGTCACGATAAATACATAAAAGGAAACATGTTTCATGGAAACACAACTTAATTTTATTTTCTGCATTTCTTTCAAAAAATAGCATATACATTTTATTTTCACTTGAACTTCAAAAAAAAACAAAATGACTTGCAGTTGATGAAAATATATTACTTCTGTAAGGTATAAAGATCATCAGGCAAAACAATGAATTGTCCCATACAAAATGCTCAGCCATGGCCTACAATGTTTGAATTAAATATAAAAGCGCAACCCAAAGAGATTTGGCAGCATAGAAACACCTATTCTGTGGGTTGAATATGGAATCTGCAGTAACAAGAACCTTGGTCTTCTAAGTGACCCTTGTTTTTATTTCAAAGTGGAAGCTAGATTTGCATTTATTTCAGTGTTGTGTAATCCCCTCATTAGTATTACTTTATAAATACTGTGAAGAGTATCATTTCCCCCTTGTTTGGAACATATTACTACAGGGAGGTTCCCAAAAGACACAGAGACATTTTGTATTAGGGTCTAAAAAAAAAAATCGTTGGATTATCTTTAGATGTTCATTCACACATTTCATACCCATTTTGCAAATATTTTAAAAATATTTAATTATTTTATATATAAAAAAAGGGTAGTGATGGCTTTAGTTGCCTGAGAAGGTGTCATGTTAATTCACCATCTGTGCAGCCATTTCACTGGATTTGCCCCTGTATTTCTGAGCTAAAATGATTTTCTGAGCTAAAAATACATTTGCATTTTCATACCAAGCTAAAATCCAGAATCACTTTCTGAAACGCTCAGGATATATGCAGAAATACTCTTCTCCCAGTCTCAGGTCTGAAGCTGCCTCTATCAATGCCTCTGCATTAGTACCTGCAACACTCACTGACTGATACAGTCACATTCCATCAGACATACGCTGCATCATCTCCACTCCTCTGTTACCCTCAGACCAAAAGGACACTTGTGAGATTCCAAATAAGATAATACACTTGTCTTGTATTTTAATAGTGAGAAAAAAGAAACGCAGGACCCTTTCCCTCAACGACCACAAGATAATAAGAGCTTTAATGTAAAATGAATGTATTGCTTATTAAATATGCAGTCCCCATTTTCGGGTTTAGTAAAAGGCTGTTGATATTTGAGCTCAACAGCCAGTCAAATTACCCCCTTTCTTCTGTGCTGAAGTACCATGTTAATTAGCTGGGATGGTTTATGGCTTGGTCTGATTGGCTGGGGTGGTTTATGGCTTGGTCTGATAGGCTGGGGTGGTTTATGGCTTGGTCTGATTGGCTGGGGTGGTTTATGGCTTGGTCTGATAGGCTGGGGTGGTTTATGGCTTGGTTCGAGCCACTATATTTGTTTCCCATTTACAGAGGACTGTGTACCAACACTGGATTTTTGCAAACACTGAACGGACAACTAGAGGGCTGTGATCAGGAATCTGCAGACAAAAAGTGTACAGGAATAGTGTTGTGGACTGCACCTTAAACTGAGTAACTTTCGACAATATTTTTATTATGACTATGCCAATGTCATGGTCAGTATAAAAACAGCCTGAGGCTAAACAAACCTTTCGTCATTTAAGGTGTGGACCATACCCTGGACCATTTGCACTCACATTTTGGTTTTGGGTTGGTTTGGTTTGCTGTGTCACCTTGGTTTGCTTTGGACTATCTAGTGTATGTTTATGTGTGTTTATTCTCACCCCATAGTAAAATACTTAAAAAAAATACAATTTGAGAAATAAACTTCTGTGACACTGAGTGTCTGTGTGTGTGTGTGTGTGTGTGTGTCATCATGCATTATAGCAGCATCACAGCTCTTTCTATATATCTGTCTTTCAGTGTCTCCCCCTCATTAACCATTTCCCTCCCCTGTATAAGAAATTAACCCTACACTTTCCTCATTGTACTATTTGTATTCTTTCATGTCAGTTTCCACAGTAGAACAGAATCCTATGAACCCTTTTCTTAAACCTCTTACCCTCTCTCTCTGTCTCCTTCTCTGTTTGCTTCTGTCTCTCTCTCACACACACACACACACACACACACACACACACACACACACACAAACACACACACTATCTCTCCTTTTGCTATCTCCTGAGCTGTGGCCCCAGCATGACTTTGTTGATAAAGTTGACGATGGCCGTAGCAGGTTGCTCTGGGTCCATCTCGGCGAACAGGTGGCACACATTCTCTGACGAGCTACCTGTGCGCTTCGCCACAAAGCCAAACATCCTGTAACAGGAGAGAGAGGAGAGGCTAGTTCACCTCACTGAGTAATCCAAGCAAAGGACAGAGGGAGAGATGTGTTTGGGTAGACTGATGCAGTGATGGAATGATATCTGCAGTATGGTTTATGTTCGCAGGGGGAATTCATGTTGATGTTCTAGTGTCTGTTGGTAAGAACGACTCTCCGTTGCTTATTGATATAAACATTGTGATATTAGCTTTTGTAAACTGACGAAACATAAACATAAAAAACATAAATAGACGTATATGTATGGTATGTTATGTATATGATATGTTAGACTATGTATATGCTGGGTGGAATCCACATGTCCGTTGACATAAACTCAAGTCACACAGAAATTCAAACAAGCCAATGTGCACAGCCCTGATCATCAGTGTGAACATACAGTTACTGGGTGCCTTTGCACATACATTGTGGAACACATAAAGAACACAAACAGCATGATCGGCACTTACTTGGTAGAGGCATTATTATCGGCATTAGTCCACCTGAAGCACAGACAAAGAGACAGACAAGGCTAAGAACCACATGGACAAGCAAGAGAGTGGCAGAGGAGCAGCGGCTTAAGAAAGAGACGGGTGGGGAAATGTACATGGTTTACGGAGGGGAAAGAATGAAGCCACAGCAAAATTAGTGAATTAGTGGGAGAGAACACATTTGTGGTTGGCACACAGAATGTTTCCAACAGAGCAGACAAAAACGTCTGTTATCCTGTTGCACATTAAAAGGCAATGCACGCTACACGAAACCTCTCACTGGTCAGGCTACACAGAGCAGTACGCTTCAGGGCAGCTGTCATACACAAGCTTAAGCAGGTGAGCACTAATTATAAAGAAGAAGGCATATATAGACCTCGTTTATGCACTAAACATGACCGTATCAACCGTATCAGCTTCAAGGCCAATGGCTTGCAAAACAATGGCCAGCAGCACAGCTATCACACACAGTTCCTGGTATAGGAAATCCTGTATGGCCTTAGGTGCCAGAATTGCCTGGCTTCTTTGATGATATTAGTTGTATGCTGAATGCTGATATAGAGCACCTCCTACTGCTTGGCTTCTTAGATGATATGAGTTGTATGCTGAGATTACCTTTGATCCTGAGGGTCCACATTGCTGAAAGTCACACTGTTGATGGGGTAGTGCCTCCTGAAAAAGACTCTGGTGAGTAATCAACAATATTAGTAAGGGAAGAAGAAATGAGTTTCATTAGATTTATTGTTTTCAATTTTAATGTTTTTAGTATGTGTGTGCACATCTCTGTGATCGACTGAATGTGTGAGAGAGTATAAGATTGTGTGATTGGCTTATGTACCTGCGCTGGTTATCAGTGAGTGTTATGCCCTGGGCTGACACTTTAAAGTGGACCACCGTTGCTGTGGGGCGGGGCTCCTGACTCAGAGTGACCCTCGTTGCCTTGGAGATGGCCTGAGGTCCCGTCAAAGACTCCGTTTCCACGGAGTTCAGATAGAGGACGTTGCATGCTGCAGAGAGGAGGAGAACTGTGTGGTTACTGTGTTGATTCTCATCTCACAACAGAATGCTGATATAGAGCACCTCCTACTGTCTACAGAATGCATTGCACTAGTCTGGTTAATGTCCTAATTTTGGCTAACACACATGCCCTACATAAACATAGGGGCCATCACACAAACATACCTGCCCCTTGCTTTAATAAGTCTGCTGCTGTACTGGTATGAGTGCCACTCTGCTGTTCCTGTAGTTCTCCCACAAGATCTAAAAAAACAACAACAACAAATGATTTCACAAGTTACACATAGTACAAACTCATACACATAAAGAAAATTTTCCAACTTCCAGTGTGACAGGGTGGTGATGGGGGGAACAGACCTTTCTCTGGTATCCGCAAGGCACATGGAAGTGAGATGGGAGTGATGGAGTGCTGGTACACCAGGGCTGACAAGCTTCCTGTGAGAGGGTAGAGGGTAGAGGGAGAAAGAGTAGGAGAAGAGGTTTGTTTCAACCAGCAAACTGCAGATGCACTGGCACAGGAGCTAAAGGTGCTCCTCTCAAACACTATCATTCCCAAAGCAACAGTCTAAAAAAAGTTTTTGGTTGTTGTTGTAAAGATTGTTTTCTCCCCTGGCTCATTTGCACTTTAAAGCTGGTGGTGGCATCCCTACAGAGATAGACCTCAATAACTGTAAAGAAACTGTAGTTTAAGTTTATGTTTTCTTTATGTTCATAATCTTGTTTTTGAGATAAACAGACACTGTATCTCTGTAGGTGTATCTATGTAGGGATCCTTTCCATGTAGTCAGCCCCTTACAATTACATTATGAGCCTGTCAGGGGCTTTGACGCAGAGGCATGCCCCATGTGATTACATTGTACAGCCACTTTGTGGCTGCCGGTTATAGCATACTAACTTAATACTGGACTGCTTACGATCGTTAATTGTGCTTAGTAATATGTTTGGACCAAAAAAGATAGGGCCCAGGTTAGAAAAAATCCTGAGGTTTCCATATCTAACTGGTCACGTTTTTCCAGTGCTCAGTCAATGATGTAGAATTGAGATGTTTATTTCTTGAAATTCTCTTTGCACAGGCAAGACCTTCTGGCTGGCTATTATTGCTGTGTTCCCTGTTTGTCCTTCACAATCCTTTCAGTGATGAAGGTCATTCATTTCCCCCCACTCTTCCTCTTGTTATTTTTCTTCTGACCTTTATTTATGTGGCCTATATTCTTTTACTTATTATCCTGTATGACTCTGAGCGACCCTGAACCTTTGGCAAAACAGTGACCTTTTCTTTATCTAACCGACCTTATCCTCTGGACAAGAAAAACACTATTATCCAGCCCATTCATCCTCTAACCACTATTCATTGTGATCGCTATGCTCAACACTTCCTCTTCTCACTTCTCTTTTCTCAGTTACTCCTGCAGGTTATCCGTTCTATTTCTCTTCTTTGTCATCTTGCTTACCGAAGTAGGACTCATTCTGGCATCCCTTGATCTTCACACCACGGGGGCCTGTCTCAATTAGGAAGTGCCGGACAAGCTGTTCCAGGGGGTCACCCTTGTTGCCATGGTTGTTGACATTGGGTGGAGGGGTTGCTACTTTGAGGGCAAGCCCATAAGCACCTTGGAAGGAGTTACTGTCTCTAATCAGGAAAGAGCCTGGCTCTTTATCCTTTAGCACGGCAATGGCTGTGAAAAGAGAGAGGAGATTAGATGATGAATGATATAATATCTACATAAAATAATTATGATTAATGCTAATATACTATATTTATGTAAGCACACTGCCTAACCAGTTAACCTTCACTAGTTTGTAAGGGAACATTACTATAAAAGAAGTTGCACTTGATGTGGAGGTTGTGGAGGAGGAGCACATTAACCTAAAAAACAAATAGTAGTTACCCATGCTAATGAATGATATCACTTAAGCAGTAAATAGAGCATTTTAATGTTTTGGTAAGGTAAAGGTGAAATGGATGAAGTAACATGTTGACATTAATATTATTCTTATTATTATCATAAAACGTCACATTAAGTAATTAAGTATGAAGCTACACTGTGTGTGGTAGGGCAAAAAAAAAAAAAAAACAGTAAGTCTAAGGCTATTTATAGTATTTGCAGAAAGTAAAGTCAATTGTTAATATGAATATAAATATTTCTTGTTACATGAATTCCTTTTACTATACAAGGGCATTTCCACAGAGTACTGTTGCAGATGTTGACATAGATACAACAAAAGCTGTTGTAGGGCTTTACAACTCAGTTTTTCTCTCAACCTTACTTATTGACTTAGGGTTGCCCTTAATATGGCCTTAATATGGAGTAAGTCCAGGAAGGGAGAAGGATGGGACTGGATCATAGTGTATTATTACCTAACTATGTTTAAGGAGAGCAGAGTGTCTCAAGTGATACATGCATGTTTTAGATCCCTTGTTGGATTCATTATACAATGGTATTCATGTGTTCAGAATGTTGTCATGTTGATCCAATCCAGAGCAGTGAGACAACTGATTGAAAACACCTGATGAATTGTGTGATTACTTTAAACAACTGTGGTTAAGCTGAGAAAGATCTAAAAGTTACTTTATTCACAAGACCTGACTGAAGAAACATTGGCAGGCATACACAATGTTTTGCCTACCTTGATCCCTTGAGATGCCTGGCTTGTACCAGAACTTGGAGCTGTCCTGCACAAAATTGGCACTGACACGACTCCCTGAGTCCTCCCCTGCACTGTGGGCCACTGTGGCAGGTCGGCAGGCTGGGGGTGTCAGCTCACTGTGGGCCACTGTGGCAGGTCGGCAGGCTGGGGGTGTCAGCTCACTGACCGCGGGCGAGAAAGTGACATGCAGCTGGGACGTGGAACTCGAGGTGGAGCTCGAGGAGACAGAGGAGCTGGACAGGGCCCCAGTGGAGGCCCTGAGAGTGGAGGCCCTGTTGGGGGACCCCTGCAGGGCTGCGGGCCTGCGCTTCTCGGGCAGCGGGGGCTGCGGAGTGGAGCACGGGATGGTAATGGCTGTGTACCCCGTGTAGGGCACGTGGGGCACCGTGAGCAGCGGGTAGTAGTAGGAAGGCAGCGGGAAGGACGGGGTGGACTGTCCATCCGGGATGGGTGAAGGCGCCCTGAGGTCCCCGCAGCTGCTGCCCACCTCACTGGAGCAAGCATGTTCCATCTGTGGGGTCAGTCTCCTCCCATCGGGGACTACGCCCAATGAGGACAGGTCGGAGGAGGGGCAACGACCAGACGAGCAAACGGACGGCTGCGGTGTTGACGCCGGGGTGGATTCAGGGGTGGAGCTTGAGGTCGGGCTTGAGCGCAGCACCTGCACCTTGACGGAATCCGGGGATGGATTGTTCTGGAGGGTGGGACTGTCGGCCTTCACAGTGACTGTCTGGGGACAGGCGCTGGAGAGAGCGGGGATGGAGCGGAGCTCGCCAGAACTTGTTGACAATTCATTAGTGGATTCTTTGGCCGCGGTCTCTGGAGCAGCTGGCTGCTGTGAGTGGGAGCTCTGTCTCAGTGAACTCTCGCTGGGAGACGTGAAGTGTTTGCAGCTGCCTTGGACGCTTTTCTCCACAAGAACAGGGGCTGGATCTATTGCAACTCCACTAAGGGATTCTTTTTGCTGAGCTGCAGTTGGCTGAGGGCACTGGATTTGGTCCTGGACTGCTTTTGAGCCTTGAGAGGATGACAGCTGCTTGGAAGGCACTTTAGGAGTTGATCTCTGTTCTTCTTCATTACTTCCAGTAGAACTAAAATAACAAAGGACATTGATAAGATATCAATCATTTACCTTCAACTTGCCTACAATAAAACGTACTGTATACAAAATGTATGAGGAAGCAACTCCCTTCCACTTAAATATGATATGTAAAGACCAAGGACAAGGAGAGCAACAAATCAAATGAAGAAACTGAATAAGAATAAGGTGAGAGACGGATGAAAGATCAATGAAGTGGTCAGAAACAGGATGACAGAGATGTACCTGTGCTGCATGTGCTGTTGAGCCTCCAGGTTCCCATCCTGTGCTGTCTCTGAATCAGCAGATGGGTGAACTTCTCTGTTGGATGGCTGAGTATTTGAAGCCTTCTGATCAACCACATCTATATAAGGAAAGGGGTACAGAAATGGTCCACAGAGGAAAAATAGAAAAAGCCACAGAGAGTGTTTACTGATAGCTGATCAGAATAAAAGACATCACAATGACCACTGGCATACAAGAGGTAGAGCTTTATAAATAAGTCATAAGCTTTTTGGGATAACTATCAAGTAGCAACTAGTAGTAAAGGACTACTGTGAGATTCACCTGTAGTTTTGCTATGCTGGCTGACTTGGCTGTTAGTCCCAGCAGTGGGCCTCTGGCCCTGGTTGAGGCACCCCTCAATTTGGCCTGCTCTCTGTGGGGAAGGGGTGGCTGGCAGAGGGGAGGCAGTCCTCGACTGGCCCCCTGAACCGTAGCCGTGGCTCTCCCTGCTTGAAGGCGGCGAGGGTAGCACAGGGGAGCAGGGGCAGAGGGTCTGGGGGGTGTGGTAGCCGCTGCTGGAGCTGTGCGGGCTGGGGAAGGGACTGGGCATGCCGGATGGGGTCTGGGGCTGACCATCCTGCAGGCACAGGGGCAAATCGTGGGCCTGGGGCGAGTGGCAGTGTCTGTATGAGGCCATTGCTGAGTGACGGCGCCAGAACTCCGCCTCCTGCTCCCTCTCCCACAGGGACTCTGCCTCCCTGTCCCAAACTGGATGTCCCTCCCTTCTATACCCAAACCTCACCTCCCGAGCCCAGGGATGGCTCTCTGATTGGCTGGGGCCAAGGCGGAGTAGAGTGGGCTCCTCCCGCCGCAGACGGGAGCAGTCTGGGCACGGGCAGGAGGTGGACGCTGTCGTGCTGAACCTCAGCTCGTGGTACGGGCTCGGGGGCAGCGATTGGTGCAGGGAACGAGGGGGAGGGACTGCTGCATGAGAGTGAGAGGGATACGGGTAGAGAGAACACACCTCCCCCGGGCAGTAACTCCTAGGAGAGGTCGGGAGTGTGTGCGCATGGGGGTGTGAGTGTGGATGGTGCGAGAGAGAAAGAGGGACTCCCACTCCCTGAGCCGGATAGGAGTAATGCGGCCTGGACGGTGCCTGGCTGCAGGAGCGGTGCAGACAGCGCCCTCTGTCCCACAGGAGGTCCGGGTGTGACAGACAGGGCTCCAGCAGGGGAGGGGGAGAGGTCCTGCTGACGGGAAGCGTGTGGTGCTTCAGGGGTTGGCCCTTGGAGGCCGGGTCGCGCCTGTCCATGTAGTGTCCATTGGTTGTGCAGCTGGGATGGGGACTGCAAGGAGGCCGTGGGGAACACGTCCGTGAGCAGCAGGAGTGCTCTGCTGGCCTGCGGGGGGAGCTCTCCCCGTCATCCAGAATAGCTGTCTCCCTATCCCTCTCCCGCTCCTTCACTCCCTCCACCTCTCCCAGCAGGAGCTCCAGAGCCAGGCGCTCTTGATGCGCAGGGGTGGGTGGAGGGGGAGGAAGGTCCCCCAGGTGGTTGGTAAGGGCAGGCGGGTGTCCTGATGCTGGGGTTGAGCAGACAGACAGAGGCTGGGGTCGAGCTGGAGGCTGAGCTGGGGAGCTGGGGCTGGAGGGGCATCCGTTGGAGCCTGGTGCACGGCGCTTCTTCACTTGGGCATACAGACTACCATCTAGAGGACCCCGGGTGTGAGCAATATCTGTGCAAGGGGAGAGAACAGGGGTTATAGAGAACTTAAGAGCTTGATGTATGTAAGTGTGTGTGTGTGTGTGTGTGTGTGTGTGTGTGTGCATGTGTTTGTTTGTTTACCCTCTGCGCTGTCCTGATGGTACATGTTAAAGTTCTCATAGGAGTCCCATCGCACCACAGGATCTGATGTGTGATAGTCAACCTTCACGCTGGGGTCATTCTTCTGACACTCTCGACCTGCCCATGACACAAAGGGTACACAGTGAGGACACACATGCAAAGAATCCCATGCTAAAACAAACACACGTATTGTAGGTTGACAGAGTAATGACTTGGGGTGTTGATAATACAGGTGAGCACCTCCAACACGCTCCGGGCCATACGAAAAGACAAACTCCACAGTGGCATCAGAGGGGAAACGGTTATCTATAGACAGTCAGAGAGAGAGAGAGAGAGAGAGAGAGAGAGAGATAGAGAGATTCAAACTAATTAAAGCCTTTCGTTCATCCATTTTCATCAATATCTATAAACATCTACATATTTCAATGTGCATTCAATGACAATGCATCTGTAAATACAGGTTTTATGTATGTACATGTGTTCAGCTTTATGCTAGTGTAAGCATGTATATGTACCTGTGCAGGCTTGGTCCAACTCTTCTTTGCCAAACCAAAGCTGGGCTCCGTGAACTGTGCATGTGTGGAACTGTACCCTAAAGACACAGTCTCGGCCATATCCATTCATGTGCCGATGATAACATTTCACCTAGAGAGAAAACATCACAGAGATGAACCGAAACACCAAAATATATTTAAAAATCAATTTGTTTTTGTATTTCTTAAGCTAGCTAGAGGGCTTGCTAACTGATGTATTTTGTATACTCCATATATATTTACTGTATACTTTTTGGCTTGCTCTTCGTTTTTTTTGGCAGGGTTTGGCAGGGTTTCAGACCCAGAGCAACTATGTAGTGAATATCCTGGGCAGCTACTGAGAACACCAGGTCTGTTTATCGCTCCTGCATAATGTCACTTTAAAGTCATGTACTGTTTACTCGTTTCATTTAACAACATTTGTGTTAGCGACAGAGAGGCCTTTGGTGCAGAGGGTATGGCAACTGAGCATCTCTCTTACCATGATGTCCCCTTTCAGCAGTAGTGCTTGCTCTATGGTCACACACACAGACCTGTTCCTGGTGCCCTGCACATCACTGCACACAGACAGACACACATACACACACTGTTATGCACACTGAAGTGGAGCACCTTAAACAGTCATTCAAAACCGACTGCGCATAGTATCTCAGGTACACTTGGACACAGAAAGTAAAGCACACAGGGATCTGTTCCATGTACAGGGTTACGCACAGGAAAACAAACAAGGTTATGCAAAGTCAAACATACAGGGTTACATACCGTCAAGAACACTAAAAATACATTTGAAAACGAGCACACATAAAACATTACAAGTATTGTCAGTATGTACTTGTGTAATTGTGAAGTATTATCAGTATGTACTTGTGAGTATGCATCTTAGAAATAATCCACAGTTCAGCATATTACAAACTTACTATATCCCAGAGGTATAAACCAACTGGAGAGACTGGTAGATCTTCAGGAAAGGGGTATAACCTGAGAAGGAAAGCAAATGGAGATAAAATTATTATTTTTCGATCATCTTTCATCTTCTGTCTATCTAAGAGCAAATCATGACTGGCAGCTCCATGACAGAGTCTGTCTCCTGATAAAGGACACCTCCAGCTATGGCAGCTGAGCCCAGTCCCAATGTTAGTTACCTCCTCCGGTCTGGAAGTCTGGCAGAGAGGGGATCAGGACCTGGTGCAGGAACAGAGGACTGCTGTTCATCTTAATGCTGCCAGACAGAAGGCCACCAAAGTAGTAAATATACCTGAGAGATGGAGAGAGAAGGAGAGTGTGAGGGAGAGCCAAAGAGTAGGTGGGATGAGAGAGAAAAAATGCCTAAGAGAGAGAAAGATAGGGCCCACTTTCCACTGAAAAGGTCAGCCTTTACACGATCAGGTGTTAAACTGTCAGACGGGCACAAAACATAAAAGGTCAAGTGATAGTTATTCAGGGACAAGTACCTGTTTTGAGAAGGCTGGAGAAAGGGAGAGATCTTATCCTCGCAGAACTTCCTCATGGCTACAGTGGACAGAGCCTGGTCAGCCCTGTGGATACCAACACATAAAAAGTGTTTCTACCAACTCGGGGACACTTGGGAAACTCATTACAATGCTTCAGGTTAGATAGCTAAAAATGAGAACCATACCCTGCAGAGATCTTACTGTAGTGCATGTAGGCTGCCACAATCACCCCTGTCTTTCCTTTGTTACCCTGTAAGATAATGACAATGAGATAGTGAACCAAGTATATGATATATTACTATATAATACGTGTTTGATAACCCTATAACATACTAATCCATCTTTCTTTACAACAAATACATTGAAGAATTAAAACAAAGGTGGCAATTACTTCAACAGAAAATACCGTAATTCAATTTTTTTTTTTAATGAAAGGTGTCAGATAGAGCATACATCTAAGTAAAAGTCAGTACAATTCTAAAGGCTCATCGTCAACATCAAAACTGTATGCTCAGCTCTCAAAAACTGAAAGACCACAGAAATGAAAGAAGAAGAGTTTAACCCCTGACCTTGCAGTGCAGGACCACCACATGCTGGGGGTCAGATGCCAGCCAGCTCTCCATGGCTTTGCACACGGCACAGATCTTATCCAGCGGAGGGGCGTGCAGGTCCGGCCAGCCGAACTCGTGCACCTGGGAGAGGACGGGAACAGTGGGGTTGGTAAGGGCAAATGGGTTGGGTCAGAATGGGTGGGTCAGAATGGGCGCTGGTTGTACATCTCATAGGAAAAACACAAATGTGTAGCTCCACCATGGTCATGCAGGTTCCCAGAGACAGGCAATGGTTATATCAAGATGAAACACGATTTCATTACTGCTTTGAACTAGTTTGTACAGAATGCACACTTTCATTGTGCTTATACAGCTGTCCTGTAAAAAGGCATTAGAGTAGACAGAATGAATGAATGTATATATGTTTTATCAAGATCATACCTTGGGATTTAGTCTGTTGATGTCATGGCGCTTTTCAGACAGATTGAGGAGCTGTTACGAAATCAGAATAGAAAAACAGACATTACCAGACATGTTACTTTACTGGGTTTTGATAACTGTTCAAGAAGGCAATGTTGCTACAGATCAAAATTATGAATCTTGGACCAACCAAGAACTTGTCCTGGTGTTTGGACTTCAGCATGGCAGCTACTTCCTTTAAGTTCCTGCAGTAACGCTCTTCGTCCAGGTCGGGCAGGAAGAAGACGGAGATGATCCTCTCCGTGATGTAGGTGAGGTCAAAGTCATAGTGCCTCTCCATGACCCGTTCCATCACACAGTCCTCGCTGTCACTCCTGGGTTCCGAGAAAAGACAGCGAGACCACCTCACCGTCAGTTCACTTCACCTCAGGTAATCTGACAGGTAATCGCAAACACTCTACTTCCCTCTTAAGCCCTCAGGTGACCCCATAGGATATGAGCAGACAACCCACCTGAACAGACAACCCACCTGAACAGACAACCCACCTGAAAAGACAACCCACCTGAACAGACAACCCACCTGAACAGACAACCCACCTGAACAGACAACCCACCTGAACAGACAACCCACCTGAACAGACAACTCACCTGAACAGACAACCCACCTGAACAGACAACCCACCTGAACAGACAACCCACCTGAACAGACAACCCACCTGAACAGACAACCCACCTGAACAGACAACCCACCTGAACAGACAACCCACCTGAACAGACAACTCACCTGAACAGACAACCCACCTGAACAGACAACCCACCTGAACAGACAACCCACCTGAACAGACAACCCACCTGAACAGACAACTCACCTGAACAGACAACTTTTTGATTTCTGGGCCGCTGGCTTGACTGAGCCCTGCAGGGAAATCAGACAGAAGGTCATCTCAGGAATGCTACCCCAAACAAAGCCCAATCAGAAGGACATCAACAGCTCATATAAGATACTTGTTTTCCAGGTGACTTCAGGTCAAACAAACTCACCCGTTGCTCAGACGGAGGCACACAGGAGGATGGGGCCTATGTGGAGAAAAGAGGATGAGAGTGAAAAACCATCAAAAAAAGGGGAAAATCCACAGACATTCAGTATTTTAAGACACCAGGGGATTGTGTGTTATCTGACAACATTCTCAGGTTAAGCGTGCAACCAGAAAATTGAGGGATAGAGACAGATATAGGACAGGAAAAACAGGGCACAACAGCTGGCCTAGAGGAAATATGAATCACAACTTGTCAGACAGATTTATCCAGCATGCCTTCACACAGCAGATATGAGTGGAACTCTAAACTGTACACTGATGGCACACATGCATGCATGACATGTACGGGGGTGGGGGGTTGTACGTGGGAAAGGTTGCAGGATTACCAACCATTTCTAAAACAACTCAAAATCCTTGCCTCCTGAAGGCTAGTCTCGATGGAGGACTGGCAGGAAAATGTAGAAGGTACGGCTTCATTCATTCTCAGTTCATTTTCAACATGCATCCAGTCAACATTTTGCAAACTCTCAGGTAATGTCAAAGTCACATCTCCCCCACAAGACTACCAAATATACAGACTTTACGTGTTTGAAAATCACAAGATCCTAAACTTTTTAGGGCTTTTCTCTCACGATGGATACATTGATAATAGAAGATCACTGTAGACTGATCCCACAAATGTGAAAACATTAACATGAATGGATGAGCTCAAACAGCTGTGCCTGAGTGATTGTCTTTTGATTTAATTTCTTTTCAATCTTAAAAATTGAACACAGTTTTGAATGAAATGAAATAATGGAAGGGACAGTCTACATTGTGTAGCTGTAAAACCCTTTTTGGGGTTATGATGGGTATTCAACTGAACCTAAAGAATTTGACAGGGTTTTACTTGGGGAATAATAGCAGGCCCCTAAATCTCTCTGTCTGTTTCTCTCACTCTCTCTCTCACACACACACACACACACACACACACACACACACACACACACACACACACACACACACACGCGCGCTCATACAAACACACACATATAAACATATAAGATAATTATACCCCCCCCGAGTCAATTATACAGGCGTTTCCTGAACACACACCAACTACCACTCTTTTCCTTCACTTCCTCTATCTTTCTGTCTCCCTCTCTCGCTTTCTCTTGTCCTCTCAAACTAAAATGTACAAATACAAACAACAGTTATGTAAATCGAACAGGGATTTTAATTAAACTACAGTATGGGAGTACATTAATACAGATCTTTCATCTCTGTGTTATTGTGTGTCTGTTCTGGCGATTGTTTACATAGAGAAACGCCACACTTGATAAGAGCCTGGCTCAGCAACACAAAATGCCATATGTGTTTGTGTGTGTGTGTGTGTGTGTGTGTGTGTGTGTGTGTGTGTGTGTCTATATATAACAGTCCAGAATTTGTTCCTACTTTTTATGTCCATGTTTGTATGTGTGTGTGTGTGTGTGTGAGTGTAAGTATGTGTGTGTCTGTGTGTGTGCATGTTATCGTGTGTGTGTGTGTGTGTGTGTGTGTGTGTGTGCATGTTATCGTGTGTGTGTGTGTGTGTGTGTGCATGTTATCGTGTGTGTGTGTGTGTGTGTGTGTGTGTGTGTGTGTGCGCATGCACGTGAATGTGGAGACAGAGAGACTAATTGGGATCCTAACCGGGTGAATGAGAGGGCAGTCCTAAGACGTCTACCCAGACTTCTCCTCAGATGAATGAGCTTCTCCTCAAAGAGCCATCATTAGCGCCGTTAACACGCAAGAACAGAGAGAATGCATAGCTGCGCAAGGAGAGAGAGAGAGAGAGAGATGGAGAGAGAGAGGGAGACATAAAGAGGGAGAGAGAGATAGAGAAGGAGAGAGAGAGGGGAGAAAGGAAGTGAGAGAGAGAGGGAGAGAGAGAGAGGGAGAGATAAGTGTTCAGATAGATATTCTGGCACCGATCCCATGCCGGGTCAGTGAGCACCTACATATGAAAAATTCACGTAGCTGCTTTCAGAACCAACCTGAGTTTCAGCAGTGACATGCAGTGTGACAGACAGTAATGTATTCAATTAGGCTTATAAAATGGCAGGGTTAAAGACTGACAGCAGAATGGATAAAAAGTGCATTTGTCTGATAGAGCTAACACGCCCTACCTCCTCTTCTCCTGTCTTTCACTCTCTGCTTTTCTCTCATGCTCTCTATCCAGCGGCAATCGGCAATTACTGTTAACAGAGGAACTGATGATGGCAGATGAAAGGATTCCTCCTTCTCTCAACCTCCTAATCTTTCCATGTCTTATCCTATCTTCTCTCTCTCTCTCTCTCTCTCTCTCTCTCTCTCTCTCTCTCTCTCTCTCTCTCTCTCTCTCTCTCTCTCTCTCTCTCTCTCTCTCTCTCTCTCTCTCTCTCTCTCTCTCTCTCTCTCTCTCTCTTCCCTTAGTGTCCTATGGTTTTACAGAGTGCCTCTGGGTCTTCACCAGCTCATTACGACCCATGCGGACATGTGGCTCCGTTCAGTCACCACAGCCCACATTTCGCCCGTGTGTTGGTTGAAGCTCAAGTCCACTTAGAGAGGTGCCAGTCTTTAAGAGGAGTCCCCGGAGGAACATCTCGCCACGGCCTACTGTTAGCCACATCAAACGAGCGCCACTTAAGCCACAGCTGTCCGAGCCCAGCCACTGCAGCAACCGCTCTCTTACAGCCAGGCTCCACACTCCGACTGGCGCAGTGAGACATAAGTCTACTACTATATACTACGACACCATGGCAGGTCTGTGTATTAGTAGAGTTGCCACAGTGTGCAAGAGAGACATAGAGATTCTATTTTCTGCCCTTGCCCTTTTCATTTTTCACTGCAGACAACGAGGGGTGACGCTCCCCCTTGGGTGCTGTCCCCTTTCTTTCTTTGCCGACCAACACGAGAGGAGCGCGAGTGTCAGCCTGAGTGAGCAGAGACGGAACGCAGAGCGGAGGCGACATCGTGACCAGTCGGGCACCAGAAACCCCATGCTGAACACAAGCCCCCAACCTCCCACTCCAGCACCCAACACAACTCAACGCCCCCATCAGTCTTATATTAAAAACGACTGAACTCACACAAACATGGAGTCAGCCTCGTGTAAGGGAGGTTACTGGGGGTAATTCAGGTCACTCCTTGTATATTTGTTTCTGATGTGGCACCTATACAGTGAGTCGGATTAAGGCCGCAATCTTTTTTCAATGGTGCTTGCCTAGTCCAGCCAAGCAACACTTAAGATAACACGCCCACATACTCTTTGCCCCCTGCACCAAAATAAACAAGGGAACACAGAAAAAAAAGAGACAAGGATATTTTCATGCACAGAGAAAATGTGAGAGAGAGAAAGAGAGGAAGAGAGAGGCAGACAGTGTGGGTATGTGAAAAGGAAAGAGAGAGAGAGAGAGAGAGACAGACAGTGAGGGGGGTGGGGGGAGAACAGCTGAAGCATCCCTTTGCCTAGACACTGGAATCTCAGCAGGATTTAAGGAACTATTTTGATGGATATCAAAATGTTAATTTTAGTTTGTCAGCTGGTTGGTTTGTATAATGCTTTCTCTAAATGTTGCCTTTATTTTGAGACGTGTCCTTCACAACACACGCGAGCATGCTATGTTCAACACACGCAAGCATGCTATGTTCAACACTTCAGCCCATGTTACCTTACATGTCAGTACGCTCAAAACAGCAGTGCTCTGCTCTGCACCACTCAATCTTAACTATACCAGTGCAAGTCGCTACCCACCCCAGTCTGTACTTTACACTGACACTGGCTCCTTCTCCTAACTAAAGTACACATAACATCTCATTAGTAACATGGGGTGATATCGCTTACTTTAAGTGATTTAGCCAGTATTCCTGTCAACAAAAAAACCTCTGCATGATAAACAAACAAATGCTTATTAAACATATCATTATATTATATGCATTGTGGGAAATGTGGTCTGTGTCCATTCGTTAAGGCCACACAGGAAATGAAGAGAGGCTGTGTAATTACTTCACTGTGTGCCTCCATTTATTGCTTCCTCTCACAGCGGGCAAGTCAGTGGCGCGCTGTGGCCCCGGCGTCAATGCTCCAGGGAACGCTGGCTTGTGTTCCAGTGGCACCACTCGGGTGATTGCCCGGAGGAGGGGACGCGATAGGATACTGACGGCGGTGACCACAGCACAACTGCACAACTGTCATCAATGCGGGAATACCGGCTGCCAGGCAGCCACGTTTGGATGACTTCCATGGGTCTGCATTAAGCTGCTCTGAGTCGCGACTCCACACAGGAGAGGAGAAGTTATATTTAAACTCTTCCCTCAGTTTTCTCTCTCTCTCTCTCTCTCTCTCTCTCTCTCTCTCTTTTTCGTTCGCTGGGTGCTGTTAAGAGAGGGAACTAAGAGGATGTAAACACTCTACAAATCGTGTTTTTGAGTGTTCTACAGACAGAAACACACATAAACGCACAAGACATGTTCCAGAGATTCAAGATAGCGGTCAACATACTCAATAATCCTATGTGTTATTTCCAAAAGCTCACGAAAACAACCAGATGACAGACCGAAATGCTTCTCACCCCTGAGCCACAAAACATGTCAACCCACACTTGAACTGCAATTCACCCACAAGTTGAGATTCACTCACAAACCACATCTATTATTGATAAAGTCCAATAAGTATTTTGCACTTGAAGTCCAACGACTAAATAACAGTAGCCCAAACCACATACTGTGCAATCGTTAAATCCAAACCAAACTGCTTTGACATATTCATTCGATTAAACCCCAGTGTTAGATCGGAGCCAGACTTTAGCTCCTCGCTCTTACCTCTCAGAGATCGGCCAGTGATCCTGTTTCACCACACTCCAGTCACCACACTCTGTCTGCACCAGTGGGGAGAACAATCTGGCAAGCTACTATCTCTCTCTCTCTTCCCCCACTTTTCTCTCTCTCTTTCTCACTCTCTATCTCTCTCTTATCCTCGGACCCACCCCCAGAGGGCAGGGAAAACTGCGTCAGAAGAGGCAGAGACAGTGGTGCAGGAAGACGACAGAGCACGACAGAGGGGCACCAGAGAGTGCCTGCCTAACAGAGCCGGTGCTACACACTAGCTGACCAGCTGCCCTGTGTGTGTGCATGTGCGTGCATGTGTGTGGGCATGTGTGTGTGTGTGTGTGTGTGTGTGTGTGTGCATTTGTGTATCTGACCACGAGAGAATCATATTGATGGCATCTCGGGTGTGATCGTTATTTCTATAAATACACACTTAACATCCCTGATATGACTTACCCCAGCGCTTGTGTGTGTGTGAGTGTGCGTGTGTGTGTGTGTGGCTGAGGGAGTGTATCGATGTATGGGGGAGGTGAGGACAGTTATATGGTAATCCAACAACATTGTTGTGAGCCAGGGTCCATTTCTATGTCACTAAAACTAAATCCCTTTCAAAAGGAAAGTCGGGCAACCAACAGCTGGAACAGATGAAGACCCCACCAACAAAGCTTTGCTTTACCCAGATTAATTTGTGGAAGACTTTAAAAATTGTAATATGTGGGACAAAGACAGAAGAGGATTGTTTTTTGTTTTTGTTAACATCTATTATTTTGGGTAGGACAGAGTGAGGGTTGACCTCATTTGAGGTGAGGTAAGTCAATTTGAATTCAGTTTAATGTCTTCAGCAAATGAGATTGAAGGACCCTGGCTAAAGCCCGAAGCAGCTGTGTTTATGGTTTCAGGTTGCATATAATAGAACTTGTCAGGCTAATCCTACTGCTACACTGCTTTACTGTACATAATCATCATAAATCTAAAAGCAATGACATTTATAGTACATGTATATGTGAATGTGAAATGTGTGTGTGTCTGTGTGTGTGTCTGTGTTTGTACAGGAAAGCCTTACCTTTGCTTCACATCTCCTATGGACAGCAATTTTACAATCTAAAGTAGAAAAAGATAGGATAGCGGGGTAAATTCGAATTGACACATACATAATCTCACAAATGCACAAATATTGAGGTAAGCGTGTGTGTGTTGGTATGTTGGTATGTTAAAGGGGGAAGCTAACCTTTACAAAAGAATCCATGGCTGTCTATGGTCTGCTTGCACACTCCACAGTGGTGTTTCTTCTTGAAGTTTTTCTCTTTGAAGTTATGAGGCCCAACCTTGCCCAACTACAACAGAAGCAATACAGCACCCATGAGACTCATCTTAGTGTCAAGAAACCATCCTGGAAAAAATCACTAGTTTTAGTTTTCACATTCATCTCTTAATACATACATTTTTTTGTGGAACATTTAAACAAGCATTTCCAACTCTGGTCTTGATATGGGCACTGTAACAAAACAGTGAAATAGGGTATTCAGAAAGGGACATTCACCGCCAATTAACGATGGCAGTGGGACTCCGCAGCTTCTATGAGAGCTGACCCCCACACAGTTTCTGCTCATGAACTGGTCTAGTATGACGGGGTGCAAGCAAACCACTGGTGAATGAGCACTGTGTGTGTGCTTACTCACGTGGCCCCAATCCCTTTATTCAGTGCACCCTACAAGGCAGTCTTAGTGACTGCAGCGTCAAGGCCTTCATCCCTCAAACCCAATGGACATGTGGTCCTCTGACATTGGTTTTGGGAATGCTTGAAGAATTTGCTAATGGAAAATATGACCATTTGTCAGAGAACCTAGATCTATTAAATGCCTGTGTGTGTGTGTGTGTGTGTGTGTGTGTGTGTGTGTGTGTGTGCTCTTGTGTGAGTGTATGTGTTTGTGCTCTATATAAATTGTGCGTTTATGTTTCCTTTCAGTGATGTTCCATGTTCTATTTTAGCTCTCTCTGTCTCTACCTCTCCCTCACCCGAACACACACACACACACACACACAGACACACACACACACACACTCACACACAAACCTAACGTCACATCGATCTTGTAGCATCCCCATTACCAGCCTGGCAAAACCTTAGAAGCAAACCTCCCAACTTGAGCAGCTCTTCCCCATACGTAAACACATTGGCTCGGATTACAGCCAGAACCTGACTGCAAAGGTGGAGCGGTAAAACACAACAAGGAAGGGAAAATGGGGAAAGGGAGAGGGAGTGGTGACTAAAAGTCTGCGTCAAGGAGGCTTCGGAGGCAGGGGAGAGGGAGCGAGTTTGGCCGGCTTTCCTTTTTTCCCCTCTCGCCCGCGTCAGCGTGGTGTAGATGTTTGCACAGCTGCCATGGGGATGGAGAAGCAAAGAGCAGAGAGGAGCACAATGCCCACTCCACTCCACACACACACACACACACACACAGCGCTGTGGGCAAAGTGGCACTGCCAACAACAAGCACTGCCAGCACTGGGTACACTTAGTCATGGCTAAAAGGGATCTATGTCCTAAATGAGGAGGCTCACAGATAAACTGTGACATGTTGCAACCAGATGCTTTGGCTTTTCCCTTTTCCCGCATTTAAACAACGGATACTTACCAAAGCCAGGATAGGTGACAGATTTCCCTTTTTAACACCCTCTGTTATATTATGGTATTAGTGGATGAGGTACATTGGTGACATTCACACATCTGGATGGGAATGGTGGTAAATCGTGAAGGAGGGAACAGACATGCTCTGTTCTTGTGAGATGTCGTTTTATGAAACAGCTCACAGTAATGTCTCGGTCAGGAAATAAACATTACATGGCTATGGGTGTGTATGTGCACTGGATCAGGAATGTGTGAAGACTGTAAGAAAGGTCTTGTGTGCAATAACTGGGGGGAGAAGACAGGGTATGTTAAAGTGTGACTATGTTTGACTGAATGTGTGTGTGTGTGTGTGTGTGTGTGTGTGTGTGTGTGAGTGAGTGAGTGAGTGAGAGAGAGAGAGAGAGAGAGAGAGAGAGAGAGAGAGAGCGAGAGAGAGGGTTGTGGGTGAAAATACAAAGATGTATGGACCAGAGGACTGCAGGTGTGTGGGTGTGTTTGTTTATAGAAAGTGACAATGACTTGTGTGAGGAATACGCTGTATGCACAGAACACTCTCCTTATTCAGAGCAACCTGCCAGCACTGAGACTACATTACCCATGAACACACACATCCAAAACCAATATCTATTATACATCATAATAACCCTCAATGAATATCTCTGTCTTTATCTCTTTCATCCTGTAATCGAAAGAGGCTGAATTTTCAAGGCCATAAAACAACATTGGCAACAAAACAGATATAATGCTTCAGAGGCATTGGAGCTAAAGACATGGACGTGTTAATTTGCGTGGGCTCATTCTAATGGAAAACAACTGTAAAATTGATTTGCTGATTGATCTACTCCTAACTGCCCCGGGTGTACTTTTGCTGGTCTTCATTTGTGAGTTGGAGTGATTCTGAGAGTGTATCTGTGTGTGTGTGTGTGTGTGTGTGTGTGTGTATGTGTGTGTGTGTGTGTGTGTGTATGTATATGTGAGAGAGAGAGGGAGAGAGAGAGAGAGAGAGAGAGAGAGAGAGAGAGAATAATTTGTTACGTGTTGAGTTCCTGCCAATAAATACAAAGTGAGTGGGTTGTACAGCACAGTAACAATAACTTAGGCAGTACTACACCATCATCATGCTTATCTGCCTTTTCTTTATATCACATTTCACTACTGTTTGAAATTAAAGTTTCTAAATATGGAATGCATTTGTCTGCCTATCCTTTGTCTCTGCTGCAGGTCTCCCTATGTCTCATTCTGACCTACGATTTCTCTCACCACTGATTAGGTTAGGAGCGCTAATCAGGTTCACAAGGTCTACGCACACAGTCACTAAAGTATCTAATGTCACTTTTTTCTTTGAGAAAAGTGCAACTGGAATTTTAGTTTGTTTCTCTGACCACATATCACATATCACTGGAAAGCAATTTGCCTACATGAATTGTATCCCAAACTCTTTAAGTATATACTCTATTAACTTTAAGCAGTCTGCAGTTGAGACTTCTCTGATGGATAAAGGCAAATCAATGTCATGTATGATCACCCTTGAAAGCCAATTTACCCACTATTTTACGTTGCAAACCAGAGGGCTGACACGAGCTATTAAATACAATTCTTATATAATGTTTAATTATATGATTATAGCTGACTACTTATGATGAATGTGGATTACACAAGGGTAGACACACACACAAAGAGTTAGAGAGAGAGAGAGAGAGAGAGAGAGAGAGAGAGAGAGAGAGAGAGAGAGAGAGAGAGAGAGAGAATACCTAATGATATCCTGACACTAATGGAAAAGACAAATCCTCCCACAAAAATGTTTTAGTCTTGGTAATTTGATTTCATGTGTGTCTTGTGGGCTAAAATGCACCACAGAACATTCACATATTCACAGTCAAACTTGATGTCAAACAAAATAGAGGACATTCAGCTTTATTCCCGCATGTTCTCAATTTGTGAGCAGTTTGCCTAATGCAATCCCCGCAGGAGAAAATTAGGCACCTTATATAAGAACTACAAAGTTATTTGGAAACTCAGATGATTCCTTAGAGTGACTACCTAAGTGAAACGACGTCTTGCACCTATACACATTCTTGCCTATACTAATACAAACACCGTCCATCTGTGGCAGGGTTAAGGGGTATTTTGAACATTATCCAGTTCGCAGAATCTCAGGCGTACTTAGATCATAACGGGGAATTGACAGAACTCTTCAGATGACGCTGGTAGGCTACAACCCAGTGAAAGCTAGATTCTGTCGAAAACGTACCTTACCGAATCGAAAATAGATCCATGTTGTCTAACGGAAAGAAGGGAGCAAACTATTGCCTAACATCAGTTGCAAATAAAAATGAATACAGCATCTCTGAGCTAATACAAATCTTTGAATCATAGCTTTTCCTAACAAACTCCCAAGCCAGTCATTTCAAACAAACGCCATTAATGCACCACAAACACGGGTTAAGTCTTACCTTACTCATCGCTATTTTTATCTGGTGAGTTGCTCTTCAGCTAATGTTATGAGTCCACGTGCAAGTTCAAGTATCTGCGAAAGGATGCGGAGTTTGCAGGACGCTCAAAGCCATTGGTGAAACCTCAGTGGTCAAAAACCTAATTTCCCCCTCAGACCCGCAGGCGGAGCCACATGCCCAGTGAACGTTCCAGTGTCTAGACTCCCCGAAAGCCACTAATCATTGGTCAGTTTTCTAAGGGCGGTGCATTTCAACTGGCGACCATAGCGTTCTTGTCATGCTCTGATCATCACTTGGCAATGTGATGCTCGGTTAGAACCAGTGGCTTCTTAAGAGGTGTGGGTGCTTCGAGTATTTGGTCTGGTTCAACTAAATTGTAGGCCTACTAGACACCGAATAAAAATATTCAAACAGTACTACATATTCATAAAGATACCAAATTCTCCCTCTCTCTCTCTCTCTCTTACACACACACACATACGCACACCACACTACATTACACTGCAGTAGTAATCTGATTGGAATGTTTTAAAGCGGATTGAAAAATGTTAATTGCTTGTATCCTCTAATCAGTCCCTCCAGGATTTTTGTGATACATTGTGGGTTGCAAATTTGACTTGTTACCGCAATATTTTTGCAAACGTCATTGAATTTCTACGTTATAGGCCTATGCGTTTGATGTTTTGAGCGTAAATATCACCACCATTAAAATGCAATTTTTGAGAATCCCTACAGCAAATTCAATGACCTTTGGCACCAACAAACCCTGGCAAGATCTTGGATGCCCTTTATGTGGTATTAACCAGAGGTTTTCGACCAGTGGTCCACGGCCCCCTGGTGGTCCGTGGAGGTGTTGACCATCCATTCAATCATGTATTTTCACTGTAGGAATCACAATTTTTGTAACAATTGAGGTCCGCCTTTATCAAAATTCAGGTCGCTGGGTCCATTGAAAACCCTTTAGTAATTCTTATAATACATTCTCCAAGCCTCTATTTATGGATATCTGATCTACATCTGCGGATGATGAAAAACTATTGTCTTTGACACAATGCCATTTTACATCTGACTGCATATACTGTTTAGAATAAATTGTATACAAATAATATGAGGATGTGAAATATATCTGTGGCCTTCAATTGTGCCCCTAACAAAGGTTAAACTAGACATTCTGAAGCTGACAAAACAGGAGTGTCAGGACTCCAATAAAAAGATGAATTATGTGTCCCGCACCCTTCGAAATTGAGTTCACTCTTCTGGTATTTCTCTCCCGCAGACTCTGAAATACTCCCCTTACAAGAACAAAGAAAGAAATTCACGAGTCATTAAATGGATGGAATGAATTTGATGGCTATGAAACAGTTTGGATATATAGCCCTTCCAACGTTCGTCCCCAGTGTCTGAAAAGCATGATGTTTTGAGTGTGAGTGTGTTTCTGTGTGTGAGTGTGTGTGTGTGTGTGTGTGTGTGTGTGTGTGTGTGTGTGTGTCTGTGTTTAGGTTGAACACTGACAAGTATTGCCGTTGACTCTGAAGCAGAGGAGCCATAATTCCTGGCCCATGAAATAGTAACTCTCTCTTTCTTACACACACACACTCACACACACACACACACACACACACACACACACACACACACACACACACACAAACACACAGAGAAACACACACACACACACACACACACACACACATTCACTCACTAAACATTCCGGCTAGGAAGAGACAGGAGCAGGTGGGAAGCCTGAGGTATGCTCCCACCGTCCTGGAATCCAGTGTATTTATATCTCCATAAGAGTGAGACTGAAGGGACACTACCAAAGCCACCAGAGGAAACATGTTTGAAGTCACACGTGTGCTGGTGAACCATAAGCCATGAGGGATACCATATCACAGGGCGAGTTAGTGCTGTGGACATGCCTGCTTTTTTAAGGACAGACTGTGCTGCTCTTTTTGATTGGAGATTTCCACGCTAGCTTAACATCACTGTTTGTATGGTATCACACATTGGTTTTCAGTTGCCAAACACAAGTTTCCAAACAGTTGCTAAACAAAGTTTAGTAGCCAAACAAGTCTCTTATGCGGCGCATATGCAGTCTACCAGAAAGACAGACTGGGACACACATCCTTGCAAATGAGAGCCAATGGTCATAGCTGAGCAAAACACTTCTTAACATCCACTAGACCTACACATACAGGCATGTACACTCCAAAAGTTAAGGTACCTCTGACCTCGTCCTCTATCATTGTTTTCTCATTTAGTTTCGTGTCCCATAAATCATATGTCTATAAAGGCTTAGTGACAGAGATAAATAGCTAGGGAGACAGAAAAGGCCATTCCTAAAAATGTCAATGGGTTTAAAAAGAAGGGATAAAAAAAGACCCTCAACTGCATTTGTGATGGTCAACATTACTGCATCTGGCCATTTATGAACAGTACCAAACCACAAAGGTTAACCTGTCGCATCTACAGCAAAAGATCTGACAGTTGGTCGATGACAGTGATGATAATTCACTGATGACATGAGGAAATTTAAACACTGTCTCTCGAGACCCAGCACGGCTTACCTCAGCTAGGCTAAGGATCTCGGGGCAGTCCTCTGAGCAGTCCCTGGTCTTCGGGGGTCCCGCTGGTGCAGCACCCCTCTCCTTCACACACCATTGTCCACTCTGAGCACAACCCATAGCTCCTAGGATCCTCCGTCAACTTCTTCCGATCTTCTTCTTTGTCCCCTCTTTTTTTTCCCTCCTTTGTCTCCAGTTCCTCCTGGTGAACCAGTCCTGCGCTCCCTCTCTCTCTCTCCCCGTCCTTCACGGAGAAGCGGATCCAGAGATCTCCCCCTCGTTCCCTGCTCCTCTCGCACTGCTCTCCACACCCTCGCTGCTCCTCTGTGGCTCTCTGGGTTTCTCTGGCTGTCAGGAGAGAGCTGAGGAACCCTACTCCCGCTCCCCCTCACTCCCCTGCCCCTCGCTCCCTGGGTGTCCGCACGGTCTTAAACCACACACACACTCACACACACACACACACTCACTCACACAGCTGTTTCTGTCAGATGATGTCAGGCCTATCCACCCTGTTTGGCGCTCCTTACTCCATAGGGGACCATTAGAGCAGCACCGCTCTCTCTTTCTCCCACTCAGATGCACGTATGTCCACATGCAAACATCCAAAATCCCACTGCCCTCTTCTCAGCTGCAATTAGTTCTACATTCCTCATCATTGAAAAATGTAGGAATCATGGATGAATCAGCCTGTCTTCCACTCTCATCCACACACACCACAGTAATTTAGTTAGTGGCTCTATGATTATTATTATTAACACAGGCAGAACTGACTGACTGACAGACAGAAAGAAAGAAAAAGGAAGACTTAACATACGGACAAAGTTGCTTAAAAGCAAGGGTGAAAGGGAGTGAGTAAAGATCCTATTGGAGGCACTGGATATATTGGTCTCCACTATTCCACCACAATACAATATAATCTTTCTTTCACCGCACACAGAGAACAATGATTCTCCCTGTTAGAGGGCCTTTAGATGTGCCCAACACAGGCCAGCTCTGACCACAAGAGTCTCTGTCAGGCTGCAGCCTTGAGTGCACGCTGTCTACAGTAAACCGGAAAATAGCAGTCCTCAAAAAGCCTGCGGGGAGGACAAATGGTAACAATGAGCTCTTTCTGCGCTATCACTTTAATCCGCTGCCCAAAGTTCTGCAGGCAAAGACCATGGCCATCAGTGAGAGAGAAAAACTCAAGCTCAGAGATCTTCATTGAAAGGGCTGAAAACATGTCTGAAGGACAGCTCTCTGCCCAGCATTCCCTTCACTCAATGGCCTGCATGACAACTGGACCACCAGTGAGCAGCAACTGCAGTTCTGCTATGAAAACAAAACCAATATATGTTTGCACACACACATACAAATACACACCAGACACACAGGCAACAGTACAATATTTTAATGATATGTATGTGTCCTGCACAGACATTTATACATAGAAGTAATGCACTTGAGACTATTTACAACCAGAAGTCTACACTGTCTCACACTAACACCATCTGTCACAGGAGATGCTTTTCCCACTCAGGGAATACTGCTTACACATAACCTTCGCATCTGTTCTGTCTGGTGTACGCACACACATTCTCATGCGGGGGGGCTGGACAACAGAGGGAAGAGAGGGGGTTCAGAGGGGATTTGTAGTGCTGGCACTCCTCACTCCAACTCCCTGAGCAATAGCAAGTTTTGGCCATTTCTGGATACATCAGGGTCCATTCCAAGTTCACGCCTTATACAGACACCATGTTTATAACTAATAGTAAGTCTTCTATAAACACCACTGTTCCCTTCTGAATGATATGAAACAGATGAGCCATAATGAGATGAGCTAGCATGATTAGCCTTGACACTGCACACAACCTGAGGTCCATGCTCATCTATTATTGCAACACTCAGCTAATGGACAACAGTAGCCCAGCGTGGGTAAGGAGGGGGTCTTGAGTTGCCGGCAAGGCAGCTGAACAAGCATGGAGTTCTCTCAGGCAAGGAGATTGTTCATGGCGTCTCTCCTCCTGAGCTTCCCACAGCTACAAAAACACGACTGCAGGGGGGTCCTCCAGTTAAATGAGCAACCACAGGGGTTTGGATTCTCTCACACACGCCCCTGCAGTGATAAAGCCACTATCTGGCAGTCATCCATTTTTCCCACCTCTGTTTTGAAACCTTACAGCTTCCAAATACAGAAGTGTTAATGTATTATAAACATTGGGTAGTATATGAACTTGAAGTAGGACATCTAGCCTTGTATTATAATGAGTCACACCAGCTTTTAAGAGTTCAGAAGAAAAGTGTACAGGGTCGAAACATGTGGACAAACTTCTTGTCTATGCACGTCTGAAAATGGAAAACATGGGTGTGCTGCCGAATGTCAAGTTATTGATCACAACGTGGATAAATGTCAGAAGCAAAACAAACACGAAGCTTTTTTTAACCACCATATTTTTATTTTATTTATTACAATTACTTCCTTTTGTCGAGTGTGTATCCGAGTCATTTTAGATTTCATCAGCATTAAAAAAAAAAGAAAACAAAGTAAGTCCAGTCAGTGACACTATCTCTTATGTTCTAGTAGCGGGCATCCTGAAGTAAAGGTAGGGGGAGGGGCTTAGGCTCGTTAGGGCCACCCCTTTATCACACAAGTAAAGACATTTTCTGATTTAGAGTGAATTTGTATTGTCATTCTCTCTTTTTTTGCGACTTCTTCTACCACTGCGATGTTCCTCTGCTCCGTTCACTCTCCATCCTCATCGTCGTCAGCCTGCTCTCCATCTATCAGAAGAGCGGCGTACTTACTGGCCGAGCTGAACTTCTGGCGAAAATACAAATACCTGTTAATTTAATTTCAACAAAAGCAGCACTACACTAATTTCCACATCAAGTTTAAAAACATACTTAATGCACTGACATCCACAAACTCTGAATCTCACAACAGTCCTCTGCTGTGCAATGTGAAAACTCCGCACTAAATGCCCAGGCACAAACACAACAATCCTCCATTGAACAGCTGTGCTCTCTAATAGAGCTGAACTGGCTACTGTAAGATAAGAGATGTGCTTACAGGAGCAGGGGTCTCCTCAAATTTCTTTGGCTCAGATGCTGGTCTAGGTTCTCGCTCTTTTCTGATCTCTGTCCTGCAAAGGCAAATTCACAAATATAGCATCAAGTCAGTTGAAGGCTGTCAGGAAAGAAACCATTCTTTCCTACCAAGAAAACCATACACAAAATAAGAGAGCCATACACAAAATAATGGGTTCAATTCGACTGGCTGTTGAGTCTATTGTCTGTCTAAAAAGCACCCAATCCTGTTACAGGCTGTAGCCAAAAGTGGCAGAGAACCTACTTGGCCTCCACTTTGCCGCGTCCCGCTCCAGATCCTGCGTCCGACTTATTCTCATCTGCAAGACAGAGACGCCGTTTTATTTTGTGAGGGGAAAGCCCTGGGTCTGTTGGGGTTGGGATAACTGCAAGAGTGAATGTGATGGATGAGGAACTTACCCTTGCCTGAGCCTCTCTCATCGGCTGAACTGGAAGAGCTGGAGAGACACGCAGATGAGCATGTGAGACTCAAATAGATTCATGCAAACCATTCAGACATTGAGGTAAGTCAGTACTTAGGTATCTGGGTATAGGATATACACTTTTTAGAGTGTATCGGTGAAGGCTGAAAACACTACTTGTATTTTTATATAAATTTAATATAACAGGCCCACATGAAGAGATTGAATAAATTGACTAAAAAGGAAGAAATCATTGCTCACAAACCGCTACTCTTGTGGACAGTTTCTCACATTGGACCTTGACTGACTTGCAAGTTAAATAAAACCAGTAAAAATACTTAATGAATGAACCAAACTAAATGCAATCACCCTGAAGTTTTGCATTTGATTCCCCATTTTAGCATCCCAATGCCATGTCTCTGTGCAGCTTTAATACGCCAAGAGAGATCAAGATAAAGAAGATCCACCTTTGTCCAGGTTTCTTTGAAATTATGGCATATTACACGACCAATTGCTGACACTAACTCTATAGAAATCTCTTTAAGGAAAATCTCCGCCAAACAGAAGCTAGTGCCTGTACTGGTTGGTTGGTTGGTGGTACTGGTTGTGTTTGATTGTGGTTTTAAAAGGGCAGGGCATCATACCTCTTGGGGGGAGAGATGGGGGTGCTGCTGTCCCCATCGCTGGTTGCTCCCCCTGTGCTGCGCTTGGCCCAGGCATTCTCCTTGGGGGGCGGGGCTGGCATCACTTTGAGGGGGAGGCCATCCTGACTGGTTGGGGATGTTGGGGGGCGGGGGCGGGGTGCAGGGGCGGGGGTGGGGGAGGTTTGCTGGTCCTCCTGGCCGCTGAAGACCTCGTTCTCTGTCGAGCGCTCGCTCTCCCGGCGGCGGGAACCTGGAGAAGAGGGACAGCAACCAAAAAGCATGAGATATACTCAGATAGCACAAAACAAACATGAAATACCAGTCTAGGTGGCAAAAAAACCCGTTTCCCTCATGTTCTCTTTATGTGCTGAACTTCGGGTGCAAATTTAGACATTGTAAACTAAACATGCATATTCCAGACTTATCTGACAAATGTCTAGCATACCAGGACTCTGGATAGTTGCGACCAGCTCACCTCGTCCAGGCGGTGCAGAGTCGCTGCCCGTCTGAGAGCGCTCCTTTGGCGGGTTTTCACTGCGCCAGGTTGGTTCCCTACAAAGGCAACAGCACAGAGGATAAGTGACGCAAGGCAATCTCATCTGACATCAAAACGATATTAAACCATGAACATATCTCTCAGAAAACCCTAAAAGGTATGGGAATCGACTGGAAATTTGTAGTTTTTGTGTCAGCATTTTAAAACGTCTTGGTTCCAAAGAAAATGAATGGTTCCAATGGAAAAATGAATGGGTTTGCACAAAATTGGCAAACATAAGTTGTGAGAGAAACGCAAGTAGAAAACCTCGGCAAATGCTTGATGAGTTAAAATGTAGTTATCAGTCGGTCTTTTGTAACAAACTGATGTCTTGTCTCGTTGCTATCGCTATCGAAGGCAGAAACCGAATGGACTACACCGTGTCACTTGCCTCAGGCAACACAAGTTATTTAATACAAGTTATTTAAATGCTCTTGTTAGGGCAAATGTTACACCCAGGACGCTGCGCTCGTCTAGTGAGCGTCGTCTGGCACTGCCGCCTGTGCAGGGCAATCCAGACTATTCTCATTTGGAGTTCCAAGTTGGTGGAACGAACTGCCTAGTACTACCAGAGCAGGGGCGTCCCTCTCTTCCTTCAAAAAGCTCTTGAAGACCCAACTCTTAAGAGCACCTCCCTTCCTAACTGGCACCTTAACTAATGCTTAACTTGCATTTCAGCAGTTACAGTCCCGCACTTCTTTTTTCTTCTATGCCGTTTTTGTATTTCTTATGTAAAGTAGTATTTATAGGTTTTTATTGCTCTTAGCTAGACTGTTCTCTCCCTTGTATGTCGCTTTGGACAAAAGCGCCTGCTGAATTACTAAATGTAAAGTAAATGTTAATTGCCATGGGTGTCATCTTGACGATTTTCCAAATTCCCATTCATTCCCATCATCTTTTTGAAACCGTGAACATGCAAAAATGCTAATCGGCCAAATACACAATGACGACGGTCACTCCCACACTCTATTCCGGTCATCTTTCTTTCGTCCCCATCTGTGCAACTCACTTGTCTCTTGGTCTGTCGCGTAGGTCACGCCCGCCCCGGTCGTCCTCCAGCTGTCTCTGCAGCTTCTCCTGCTCCTTCTTGAGCCTCTCCTCCACCTCGCGCTCTCTGGCTGCCGTGTCCACGGGTTTGGCATTGCCAAAGATGGAGGCTCGGCCACCGCCGCCGCCGCCACCACCACCGGTGCTGGGGGCAGGTGGGGTAGTCTTCCCCGCCTCCCCCTCCACTGTAGGGGTGCTGCGGGGCTTCAGGACAAGCTTGGGCCTCTGTGTTGGTGCTGGAGACAGGGAGAGGATTCATGATTTGGGGTGATGGGACACTAAGGCCTTCTCCCATTGTGCACACTTGCACCCTTCACTTCACTGGAGGGCACCTTAACGCATCACTTCGGTGAAGTGTTTGATGGGTGGGCAACAAAGGACTTCACGGTAAAAGAATGAAGGTCACTCAACCTTCTACGTCACATGAGATGCACCTCAAAGGACAAGAATGCATGCAGAAATGACAGAATTTAGAACCACACTGCAAAAAATGCTTTTCTAACCTAGTGTTATTACTCTTATATTGAGATGAAAAATCTAGTTGGTCTTGTTTCTAGCTAAATTGTACTTACCTAGTGCTTTCTTGGTAAGGCTATTTTTACCTATTTCAAGCAAATATTACTTATTTTAAGAAATCTTAACAAGCCAAATTTGCTTAACGCACTGGCAGCCAAATTTGCTTGTTTTAAGCAGAATCCTGCTTCAATATGTAATTATTTGTCTTAAATCTAGAGGGGCATTTTTTGCAGTGCACATAACAAATCAATTCATATTACACCCCTGTACAGCAAAATACAGTGTTTGCAAGCATGTAGAGGACTGTAGTCATCAACTCTCATATAAAAACAAACAAAGTTACTCACGAATACGCAAAGACAAATAAAGGAACCTCACCACCACCACCACTTTCCGCTCGCCTCTCAAACCGATCTTCACGATCACCACCGCGATCACCACCACGATCACGATCACGATCACCACCAAAACGGTCGCCAAAGGCACCACCACCACCACCACTCCTGCCTCCTCCTTCATTGTTATCGTAGTCTCGTCTGAATCCAGTGCCGAATGCTCTGCGGCCATCTCTACCATCATCTCTACCACCTCCACGAGAGTCGAAACCTGTGGACAACCAGGACCAGAACAACAGTAAGAACCCACATTCATGTCCCACCACAACCCAAAAACATACCATGCACCAGTGTCTTTCAGAGCCCTAGATTACTCATGAATGATACCTGATAGACACAAACGATATTCTTATTTTTCCAGACAGGCAATATATGAATCAATATACAACGAAATAAAAAAAACATTTAAAGTGTAAAGTCCAACCACTGCATGATTTTTTTAAATGCTAAACATTGCCGTGGGGATGGGGGCCTAAACTCCTGTGAATGATGAGTCTCGATCAGCAAATGAAAACTAGAATATGCATTTCCTGAAGGAAATACCAGTGCATGAAATGCAAAATTTAAGAAAGAAGAAAGGAAATAAGAGTGAACAAGAGGGAAAGAAGACAGGAAAGAAGAATGAACCACAGTGGATATGGATAAAGTCAGTGAAGAGAGAGTAAAGAGGGAAAATACTGAAAGAAGGAGAGAAAATGGATTGGAACAGAGAGATGGAGTGTGAGAAAGAGGAGTTAGAAAAAAAACTATTGGATGGTGGTTCTACAGAGAGAGGGAATGGGTGAAAATAGGAAAGAGAATGGACTGGAGGAAGGAGATGTTAGAATGATCGAGGATAAAGTGAAAGATATAGACATGGCATGGAGGAAGTAAAGGATATGGAAGGGAGGATAGAGGACTGAAAAGTCAAAGGCTGACAAAAAAAAAGAGAAGGAATGGATGGACAGAGTAATTGAAAGAAGAAATGATAGAACAGTGAACAGGTGTGCCTATAGATAATGAGATAGAGAGTGAAGAGGGAAAATATTAATAATAATAATTAATTTGATTTTTAACGCACTTTTCATTCAGAAGAATCGCAGAGTGCCTACATATTAGAAAATAACTATAATAATACAATACAATAAATAAGTTAGCATAAGCCTAATAGAAAACGTAGTGGTGCTAGACTTAACACAAGGCCAGAAATGCCTTAAGTTCTTGAACAAAAATGTTTTAAGTCCAGCTTTAAAGGAGTCCAGCGTCTGCGTTGCCCTTAGGTGAAAAGATGGAGAGAAAAATGGAGTGAAGCAGAGAGATTGAGTTTGAGAGAAAGTAGATTGAGAGGGATGGAGGAAAAAAAGTTGAGTATGGAAGGTGTCTCTTAATATTCCTAGTTATACGGTTGAATTGAGAGGGACAGCGAGAAGAGGTGACTGTGCAGGCGTCAGTGAAGCACAGGTGCAAGCCAGTTTAATGACCCTATTATGAGGTCACAATGGCCCAATGTAAGTCTCGGGGAGAAATTGTATTTGTTTTTCTTTAATCTCTTAAAAAGTATAACGTTCAGAAAAATGCATAGCACAAGTTTCCTTTATAAGACCTACGCGACAAAGTTTGAACAAAGTTTCTACGTCAAGCAGTTTGAGTTGAATTGTTGCAGAAAAACATTAAAAAAAATAATAAGTTGGAAGAATAAGAAGTCTAGGAATAATAATACAGGGCATTTCATGGACTGTAATTTGACGCACTCGAGGGCAGGGGCTAGTCCATGAGGTGGATACGTTCCAAATGGTTGTTTCATCACAGTTCAGTCATATAATTTAGTTTACAGCTCAAAATGTAAGGATGCACTTCAATTTTAACAGTTACCCCTTTAACTTTACCATTGCTACCTATCCCTAAGCTTTACACAAAAGCGGATGTAACATTACGAACATCTACACGATGGTGAAGCCACAGTAACAGAAACTCTCATGCTGATGGTCAACAATGCACCCACCTCCTCTGTCGAAGTCACGAGGTCCCCGGTCATCATAGCGATCACGGAAGCGATCCCGATCCCGTCCACCACCAAAGGCACCACCATCATCCCTCCGTGGTCCATCTCTGCTGAAACGATCCGAATCACCAAAGCGATCCCGTGATCCTGCAAACACACAATGGCAACCATCAACACATGACTGGGCATCAGTTTCTATTTTAATACAGAAATCCATTCCTAACTGAAACACTAAAGAGGACATTTACACTTTTGAAACAGATTGAGGTCAGGCTGATGATCTAGCCCCATCTTCACAGGTTGCAGTCATAGCAAATCGGAGGTTAATAAAATTGAGTAGATAGATTAACTCACCCCCCCCGAAAGCATCATCCCGTCTAGGTGCTGGGGTATCATCCATGTCTGCGCTGGACCGAGCTCTCCAGTCCGTGGCCGTATTGGCGGGTCCATCTTCCATTCCATGACCTCGGTCACGGTCACGCCCCATCATAGAGCCGTTGTCCCTCTCTGGTCAACAGCAGAGTGAGTAAGTATGCAAGGAGAAAGAGAAAAAATTTACCAAAATGTATATAGTAGAAAATACACTGATGTGAAGCACACATCACCATTTTGTTAAACATCTGGGGCCGTATTCACAAAGAATCTTAGGGCTAAAAGTAGCTCATAAGTGGCGAATTTAGGAGAAACTCCTAAAAATAATGGGCGTGTCAGTCTTACATTTAGGACTCCTATTTTTTTTTACTAAGAGCAATTCACAAAATATTTTATCCCTAAAAGTAGCACCTAAGTCTAGGACAGCTTAAAACTCCTCATGAGGACTCCTAAGTCACTAAGACCTATTCACAAATAGTCTTAAAATGGCTGAAGCCAGACGTAACGTGTTGGAGACAATGAACGACTCTGAATTGTTGAGAAGATATCGTTTAAACCGTGAAGGCATCAACATTTAACTAGAATTAGTGCGGGATGCAATCACGTCTCCAACTAACCGAAACCCAATCAGTCCGAAAGTTAAATGTTTGATAACATTAAGATTTTTGGCTACGGGGAAAATGCAACTTTGCAACGCAGACGACTTCAGAATATCGCAATCATCAGTAAGCCGATTAATTCATCAAACAATCACCGCACTCTGTAGACCACACATTGTACAACAGTTTATCCGGTTCCCTTTGGACAATCGCCTACTTCAAAGGATCAAGGTCAATTTCATGGCGATTGCAGGAATGCTCGGTGTTGTGGGTGCCATCGATGGAAAACACATTAAAATAATTCCTCCATCCAGAGATGAGGACGTCTTTGTAAACCGCAAAAAGGTACATTCAATACATACACAGATAGTGTTTGATCCAAATTTCACAATCATGGATATTGTTGCGAAGTGGCCTGGATCTACTCACGATTCGCGCATTTTAATGGAGAGCGGTATGCGCCAGCTTTTTGAGCGGCACCATGTACCTGCTGGATGCCACTTGTTGGGTGACAGTGGCTATCCATGCAAGACATGGCTTTTGACACCCTTCCTCAATCCACAACCGGGAGCACAGTTGATCTACAACATGCAAGTATACGCATGAGGCCTATTTTGGTGACACAATACCTGTAGCCGCGACGGCTCTTTTAAAGTCCACTCCGCAATCTCCATCCTACATTGTGACTGGAGCGCATACCACCGCTTCTCGCAGTCATCGACAGAGCGACACACGGCAGGGAATGAAGCATTTATGTTAACACATGTGTCCTCCCATGCCTCACACATAGTTTCCAGGGTGCTTTAATTATTACTTCTTTGATTTCATGCAATTTCCGTGTTTTTTTTCCGGCAATTTCTCTTTCTCTTAACGTGCAAAGCGTCATTCTCGTTGGATGCACAAACTTGTCATCATGCGTGTGCATTCTGCTAAGTGCACTGTCCATAGCTATTTAATATGACTTCATTTGAAGCCTAGGTTATTCTCTTATTTTCTGTTGATTTAGTGGGATCGTTAGGGGGATGTTAGGACTGAGTTTTGAATGAGAGCGCCTGTCAGCAACCAATCACCGTGCGCACCGCTTCTAAACTCGTGCATGAGAATTGACGTCATCCATAGCAACGGAGTTTTTATCTTAAGCTTAGGAGTTGGTATTATCCTTAGTATGAGTAGGTCTCAGAAGCGTTGTGAATCACTTTTAAGAAATTACTCCTACGTAAAATGTTTTAGCGCGAGTTAGGAGCACTCCTAGTGGTAAGATAAAAGGCTTTGTGAATACGGCCCCTGAACTTTAAATCTAATTCTATGTTTGAACAGTAACTGTACCTTTGTCATTGGATTGGTCTGCAATGTCCACACGAACCCGCCGGTTCCCAAGGTTCTATGGAGACAAAAGGTTCAGGCATGCAGAACAAAAGCAGAGCCGCGACTGATCAACTATTAACTTGTCAGGAGAGCTGACAGAAGAGCAACTCATCCATAGGGTGGTCTACACATAAAATCTTGCATTAGCTAGAACATTTTCACAAAGTATTAATTTCTTAGTAACTTTAAAAAAAAAAAAAAAAAGATTTTATGAGCAAAATTAGAGGTTTGGCTCAGATGTTATTGCCAATAATCAGCACTTGATTTACTTGAGAGTTGACCTGTATATTTACTATGACAGTCTATTCTATTGTCTTCCGACAGGAAAAGACGCTTTGGATTTCCTAGGTTAACGCTTCACTGCACTGAAACATGCAGTATATCAAGGTTTCTGGAGTCTGTGATAAGAATCTCTTCTCTTCAAGTTCTACACTAATCTACTATCAGATATATTATACTTCAACATGAGTCAACACATACAAACTGTTGACAATTTTTTTCTCCATGTCAGTTGCAGGAACTCACCTCCTCATTAAAAGTGAGTGCATTTAGGAGCGATTCCACGTCGTCAAACTCTGCATAGCCAAAGCCCTTCAACCTCTCTGGGTTACTGGGCTCCCTTGGCAGACGCACAGCGCTGATCTGTACACAGAGCAAAGCAGCAAACAGATTATTGATTATGTTAACCCACTGCCAAAGGAAACGAGAACCAAACCAGACACACAGAGGGAACTGGAGGAATTAGGATAAGCCCAGTAATAAAGGAGTTAGAAAGTAATGAAGGAGTCAGTTTCCTTACAGATGGTAGATGGCATGGTATGACCATGTTTCAAAACATTAATACTGCCAAAAACACCCTGTCCCTGTGTGCCTCCCAGGGACATAACTGCCTGTGTTTGCCAACTTTATGCTGCATTGAGCAACACCAAAAAGGCAATCATGCACCTCCCGAAAAAAGATTTTCAAATCAAATTGCCTGTGGACTCGCTACGCACCGCAAGACCTCTGAAGAAGTCCTTGATAGATTCCTCCGAGACATCATAGGGCAGGTTACCCAGGAAGGCGGTGTAGGGGGGGCCCTTAGGCAGGCGGGTGCGGTCCACGTTGGGCTCACGAGCTGCCCGTGGGGCCGTGGGCAGAATGGAGCGGTCAATTGGAGGCCCCCGGAACACTTCCTCTGCTGTGTGCCAGGAGGTGGAGACTGGAGCCATACACACACACACACACACGACTGGTTGACATCATAGCTTACACCAGGTGTGGCCATTTTTTGATTTTATTCATTTCCATTTCATGTTAATTTCTCCCTGGATATCATAAACATTGAATAATCAGCCGTTTAGCTTTTGAGCAATATGATGACATCTTAGAACCTTAAAAGATATAAGCTGGCTGCTTAAAAGTTTGCAACAGAATATAGTTCAACTGACAACTGTCCTGTATGCCCGTTCATGTCTATTATTTACATAACATCAGCTTTCTGAATATCTCCTGATAGAATTCACTCAGATCCTCACCATCTCCATCCAGATCATCGGTCTCGTCGGCCCAACTGGTTGCCTTGGCTGACGAGAAACTAGGGGCCGGGCTGGCATTCCCCTTGTCGTCTGCCAAGAAGTCGGTGAGAGTAAGGGTCTTCCCCTTCTTATTCTTCTTCTTAGCTGGGGCCACAGACAGAGAATTAGTTCATTGACACGTAGGTCAGTAATGTAAACATATCACCACTAGTAAGTGTGTTGTGTGGAGAACTAGGTTAATGGTTGCTGTCTACTACGATTTGCACTCGTTGACCAGCCACGCCTCGAACACTGTTTGGGACCAAGTTTGACAAGAGGACGCAAGGTCATCACAGATAAGAAAACAGAAAATGTTCCCATGACAGACGGTCCACTAGACCCGGGCTGTTTCCAAACTACCAGACACATGTTATGCAATATGCTTAGTACCAGAAAAATCAACTGCGAGAATGGTATAGTAATCGTGTAAGATATCCATGTAAGCAACTGGTGGGAAATGATGGGTGTAATTTATTGTATCTGCATGCTGGTTATACCGCAAACCGTATGAAACATTTCAAAAGGACCCCCACTTTGTCACTAACGAGATGTTTTCCATACGCGCGAGCTAATAAGCTAGCTGTGTAGCTTACAGCAATGTATGAGCACACACATGACTGCTAACCTGCCAGTAGCTTTAGACAGCATAACAAACCCAAAGAGGCTCGAACAATAGGAGTGAATGAACAGGACATTCATTCGGGTTCAAATCACCAGTTACTGAACACCGTCTGTTCCCACCTGATCGTACACGTGGGGCACTACTCTGGAAGCCTCTCGGCCCAAGACATGCGCTTGCGTTAAAGCTGCAACTTAGCTAGTTAGCGCCACAGATAACATGAGTTGGATACAATGTGACGGTCTCTAAATATCATTGTCCGAAATACATAATTAGGACGAGGCCATATTAAAAGAGGACCACTACGTGGCACAGACCGTGATCAATATTCCTGTAAATTACACAGAAAGAAATCCGAAAGCATCGGCTAATTCTAAACTGATGTTAGCTGGCTAACTAACTAGCACCCTGCCGCCCCTTGGGTCGGGCCGGGCCGGGCTAGCGTTTCGATATAATGTGATTAAACCCAATACAAATATGTCCTTTTAAGACGCCCACTCAAACCACCCCAGTATGCGGGTATCAGTAACACAATTCTCCATTCTGATGTTTCGATGATATATCTTCACAATTGCCAAAAGCGACTCATTGCAAGCTCACATAAAACCTCACCTGACGCCGCCATGTTGAAGAGCGACCTCGTAACAGACTCCCGGATGAATGCGTCAGGAAAGACTGACCGAGAACGCGCCTCCGCACGCGCCAAGACATAAAGTACGAGCACAGGCTTTAGAGAGGCGTAGATCTACTTTCAATTTCTAGTTTAGGTCTGGTGTAAATGCCAATCGTCCTGAAATCTATGTTTCTTTAATGATTTTAGTAAGTTGAGTAAAGAGTCCATGAAACAATAGTCTTGGTGTTATCAAGTCCTCCACGGAGAATTAGTTGCCTCTATATAAAAGCTGTTGCATTTTAAACATTAATAAACCTAGGATCGACTGTTCCTCCCCCAGCTTTATTATGACCCAATGCCCGTGAAATAAATCTGACCCTAAAATAGTAAACAGTTTATTTGTGTGGTTATAACCAAGGCTATTTAAAATTAAAAAAAAAATTGTTGCTGTTGCTGAAAAGTGTTGAAACCAAAAGCTGACATGTGGCCTTAAAAAATGTATGGTTTCTTTTTATAGACTTTAGAAAAATGTCTCCTAAAAATAAAAGTATCATTTCATTTCTGTTAAAGTAGGCTAACCAAGCTGTCACATACACTATCACAAACTGCAATGGTAAATATGGGGAACTTCCTGTGTTTAGCCCGAATTTGCTACAATATGTATTTTTTAGACAAAATCATAATTTTACCAAAAGTCAAATAACTGCAGCCACTATTGAATGGAATTGAATACAATAATGAATGGCACAATGCCTTCAATCCAATGATTCGGCCAAATAACGTGGCGTGGCAATGTCAAAACACAATTTAGCAGGCAGTGTCAATGTGTTGGAATATTGCAAATGTGTAACGGGATTAAACATGCAGACACCACTGCAGAATTGTTCATACTAAAATTCTGTAGGTTTCTGAAAGTGGACGACCGAGATGTCACATGACCTCATCACGGGACCTTCCAGTTGATTGTCACATGGTTTGATTTCATGTTAAATTCTGAACGTCTGGCGTAGGCTGCTCAGGATCAGGAAGGTGAGTTTATGTTATCTCCCGACAGCAACTGCCGGTATTAGAGGTATTTATTGAAGTCTGCTTTAGTCTGCTCGTTAGCTAGTTAGCAAGTTATAGATTAGCTTATCTATATTTCTGAGATATCTCAGCCTTATGACCTTGTTGTGATGCTGCCTTCCTGTTTGTAACTATTGTCTACGATTGCTAGTGGAACCTCCGCTGGATACTTTTTCCCCTCATGAAATAGGCAATGCAATAGCTCGAACAAGCTCGCTATATACCTGCTGTTTTATAATTGTGTTCCCTTCTCTAATCCCGAGTTTACAAATTGAAAACAATATTGTGTATTTTCCACGAAAGTTAGATTGAATAAAAGGTAATGTCATTCGATAGAATTGTACATGTGTTGTGTTGATGCCCGCAGATGTCGCATTTGGTGGTTCCATGTCTGCTGCTGCTTGGAACTTTGGGAGTTTTCGGAGCACCTGATGCCGATGAGATTAAATTCCTCCCCGGGCTCCCGAAACAGCCCTTATTCAAGCAGTATTCAGGATACTTAAACGTTGCCGACAACAAGCACCTTCATTATTGGTAGTCTGTTTAAGCTTCTTACTTTCGTTTCCCTATCGGTGTTCTTGCCAGCTTCCCTGTTGTCATCTGGCCATTGTGAGGGGAACCACTTATTGCTGAATGAAAAGTGATGACGTTTAACTTTTAACCTTTGAGTCTACACAGAAAAACTTGGTGTGTGTGTGTGGACCCCATTTTAGCCACTGTCAGTCTTACTGATCACAAGAACCGCTCTGTGTGTCCCTTAACCAGGGTGATGGTTTGTGATGTCTGTGTTCAGGTTTCTTGAGTCTCAGAAAGATCCTGCCCAAAGCCCAGTGGTTCTTTGGTTGAATGGAGGACCAGGCTGCAGCTCTCTGGACGGACTGCTCACAGAACATGGACCTTTCCTGGTCAGCAGCTGTAAAGCCCTTAATCTGACAAACGCCTTGTTCTTTCTTGTTAATGATTTAAACCTTACCTAATTAGTGCGAAGGCAGTGTAACATTACACCTTGTGACCAGTGATATAATGCTGCATAGGCTATCTGTGAACTAAACAGGTTTGTACATTTACAAAGGGCAACTGAGTGGAGTGTTTATATTACTAAACTCTCATTTCAGATTCAAGATGATGGCATGTCATTGACATATAATCCATATTCCTGGAACAAGGTATGTTAACAGTGGTCTGAATAGACACTAGCTTCTGCTTGTAGATGTGTCTTAGAAGTGAGTGGAAGGTGACATTGCTTACATTTCTGTTCTAGATTGCCAATATGCTCTATCTTGAGTCACCAGCAGGGGTTGGGTTTTCCTACTCGGATGACCAGCAGTACACCACCAATGATACTGAGGTAAAGAGGATAACATTTTGTTTATTGTGCTAGTTGGAGTCAAAACAGCTGTTTTGAGATGAGGATGTGGTTTTAAAAAAAAAAACACACACATTGCACATTACGCCGATCTGCCACAGGTTGTTAACTGCATCTGTTTCAGGTTGTTAATTGCTTTTGTTTACATTTTCTGATGTAAGCAAATGCTTAAAACACCCAAAATTATCATGATTCAGATAATGCACACATATTGGTAGGCATTTTTTTTTCGGATGGTGATGGTGGTTTACAAATTCATTTATTAAAGCTTTTTTTTTTTTTTAAATACAATGTTTTAATTCATTGTTCAAGCATTGAAATTCATGTCTATTGTTCTGTACTGTTCCAGGTGTCGATGAATAACTACCTTGCCCTTAAGGAATTCTTCCGGCTTTTCCCAGAATACCAAAAAAATGAGGTCTTCCTCACAGGCGAAAGTTATGCTGGAATCTACATCCCTACACTGGCAGAGAGAGTAATGGAAGATGACACCATTAACCTCCAGGTTTGCTGTGTCTAGTTTGCAATTAACAATTTTGGTCTCAAACTAACACAGATGGTTTCAAGTCTGAGAACTCTAAAAAGATATGTAAACTGAATATGAAATTGTAATTTTCAGGGTATAGCTGTTGGAAATGGGATGTCCAGTTATGAACTGAATGACAACTCTCTTGTCTATTTTGCATATTACCATGGACTTCTTGGATCAAGGTGCCTTTTCACTGCTTAATTATCTGGCTCATGCAATCTGTATTGCAGTGAGTAGAGTCCTCTAAAATGATTTCCACTTTGTTCCTAGACTGTGGGAAGCCTTGCAGTCATTTTGCTGTCAAGGTGGGAAGTGTGACTTCTACAACAACCTCAATCCAAACTGCACCAAAAATGTATGGCTCTCCTCTAATCCACTTTTACATGTTTACTAAGATATACCTTGACATGTAAAAACCTCCATTCACTTTTGCCTCTTTACGCTTCTGTGTAGCTGGAGGAGGTGCAGTACATTGTGTACAGCTCTGGACTGAACATGTATAACCTGTATGCTCCCTGTCCTGGTGGAGTACCGGTGAGGGCAAGGTGAGGTTACGGAAAACACGCCATGTTTTATTTGGCATATTTGCTGTTTGAAACATTTACTTGTGTTGTTGTTAAATAGAATTGCTTTCACTGATAACTCGCGTTCCATCATAGTTCTTTTTTTAAAGATTCTATTTTATGTTTGATATATGCAGTGTTGACGATGGCCATCTTGTTATCCGTGACCTGGGGAACAATTTCATCAATCATGAACTGTCCACAATATGGAACCAGGTGTGCAAACTCATTCTGTTCTTGGGCTTGTAATTTATCAGACCGTTCACCTTTTCTATTAAGTGAGGGTCTTCTCTTTGTACTAATGTGACTGCAATATGTCCTAAAGAAACTTCAGAACATGATGCTTTTCTACAAATCTGTGAGGCTTGACCCCCCCTGCACAAACTCTACTCCATCCATGCTCTACCTGAACAACCCCTATGTCAAAGCTGCTCTGCACATCTCTCCTAAAGCCCTCGAATGGCAGATATGCAGGTGAGTTTAGAAGAGGATGGGCCTGGCTCAATCTGTGTGTTTCTGTGGAAAGACACTATAGAGTTGATCTGCATTGGTGTGGCCTGGGTGGCTGCCAGTTGCTGTTACAGTAATGGGATCTTGGAAGGATATTCTGCCCCCTTTCTATCTGTATAATGCAAATCATAATATTCAAAGATTATTAAACCAGTGGTATTGTATAGCACAAGAGACCATGGCTTCATCTAGTAGAGCTGTGCTTTTTCAAGTAAAAATGAAAGGCTAATGGCAACATGGATGTTTTTAGCTTCTGCTATGACTGTTCAAATTTGGTTTCTGTTTGCTTTTGCAGTGCTGAAGTGAACAGGAAATACAAACGCCTGTACATGGATGTGACGAAGCAGTACCTCAAGCTTTTGGGGAAACTTGTGAGTTCATGCTTCTTGCTGTAGCAGATGCAGAAAGATGAAGACACGACAGAACGATTCAAAAATATCCTGATAGGAAATGAAACTGAACTGCTTCATGATTGAGTTTAGTCTACCTGTTTTGTAGGCTAGAGGTCATTTGTTAATTAGTGGCGATTATGCATCTGTAAGATCTAATTGTGTTTCTGCCACTATGTGCTCTTGTGTACAGAAATACCGCATTCTGGTGTATAATGGCGACGTCGACATGGCATGCAACTTCCTTGGCGATGAGTGGTTTGTCGAGTCCCTCCAACAAGAGGTAACGTTATCTCCTCAAGGTCTACGTCTTCTCTCCATGTCATCATGATTCTTTGAGCTGACACGTCTAGTGTTGAATGTTCTATTGTAGGTGCAGGTGCAGCGGCGACCCTGGATCTACTACAACGGTGACAGCCAACAGGTCGGTGGCTTCGTCAAGGAGTTCTCCAACTTGGCCTTCCTCACAGTCAAGGTAGGGCTAAGAAATGTTAAACTTCGCAATGACTGTCTATCCGATTAACTTTCTTTTTGTTAGCAGTCCTTGTACAATTTTGGCACCCCCACCCCTTCTGCATTGCCTAACTATTTATCACTATCTCACATTACTGCCTTTTTTTATGTTCCCCAGGGATCGGGTCACATGGTTCCTACGGACAAACCTATTGCTGCCTACACAATGTTCTCCCGGTTCCTGACCAAACAGCCTTACTGAGAGGGGTACACCTCACTGATCACCACTCCTTGAGGAGGAGGAGGAGGGGGGGGGGGGGTGGTATGGGTTGTTGTCTTGCACTGGAGCACAGTGTTAAAAAAAATAATAAATCCTTTCATCAGATTACTAGAAGCAGAGGTCTCACCTCAGGTGTCCATGAAAGACAAACATATAGAAGAGTCCTCTTTACATATGATTATGACTGAGAAATACAATCAGCACTTGCCCTACAGCCTACTGTATGTGAATGTATTAAGGAAGATGAAATTATGAGGCTGACTATTATGATTGTGCAGAAGTGCACTTTTTATCTGTAGTTTAATTACCATGGGACTTGGTCTTTTTAATGCACACCTAGTAGGGAATTCTTTCCTACGGTCAGTCTAATTCATACATGTTTTGGGTAGGGGGTTCACACAACATAACCACTGTAGACTAGTCAGTCCTGATGTTTTAAGAAAAATCTGAATGTGTTTTTTGCCTAGTGCCTTTGAAAATGCTTGCTGTTTCTAATTCTGCATGATCAAAAAGGGAATTGTCTCATGTTGTCGCTGTATGTTGTTGCAGTGTCGATTGATATTTTTTTTTATTAAAGCTTTGTTCCTCTAAATTGGCTTTTGTTCATTATTTCAGAGTCTGAATTTTCATCCCTTGAACTCAGTGGAATTCCGATTAAGTGCACAGCTAAATTTGGACATCTTGCACATCTACCAGACACTGTTCATTAGCCTTTAAATCCAAACATATGATCTCAATACATGACTTACAATACAAAATACCCAAAAGAAAAATGTTTGCTAATACAGCAGTAGTAACAATCAGCAGCACCTACCTCATTGACAATTTATAACTGAATCTTCAACACAACTATGGCATGAACTTTGTCTACATAAAGAATTATACAAAGGTAGTGTAATATACTGCAGTCTAACCTCATTTTAACAAATAATCTAAAAACGGCTGGCAATGTAACGTAAACTTTTATTTTTTTCACTCAATCTCTATACCTGCCGTGTGTTTGTGTATCCTGACATTGGCCAATGCAGGGCACGCCATGGTAGAGCTAGCCTGATGACTGCAGAGTAAAACCTGGAAACGGGGTACCACCAGAACACAGACTTTGTCATGACATGGTTTACTCATTGCAGATATCTGGATAACTCTACAATTGTACTTTGTGGAATATCTGACTGCAGCAATCAGCATGGTCCCTAGAATCAGATTTTGGTGTGTGGTTTACCTAGAGTATAACATGCAGAGGAGTTTGAGGATCCATACAGTGTGTGTCACTTCAGTTTTGATTTGAATAGCATAGGTTTCTAAATGTACACATGAATACAATAGGAAACATAAGAAGGCTGGGGAAACTAAAGTGGTATACAGCCCCCCCCGCCCCATCCACTGGCTGAGATTGGTGCAATCCCCTTCACCTGGTCCAACCCCTTCAGAAGGTGTGTAACACACTAGGGTTGCAAATAGACACTGTTGAAAGGGTGAACTCCAGGAGGCATGCTGAACATCCCCTCAGGATTTAGTGCCTAATCCACGCTCATTAGAAATGGACTTCTAGACTGTGTTGGCGCTCTCTCCCGCCATCTTACTCTGAATGACTTCTCGTAGACCCCTGGTGAAGTGCAGGTCCGCTCCTATTACAATATAACCCTAAAAGGACAAAAATGACAGATCAAAAAAGAATGAATTGTTAACAAAAATGTGTGAAGACAAACTGTTATCTATGGAGCATATGGGACAGTTATCTATAGTATTTCCCAGACTGATGGTAGAAGAGCTATTAGTCTGACCATTTGGAGGAATATAAGAGAAGATCATCTAAAGCTTACATTGTGATAGGTCACCACTTCTTCAATGAAGTCCATTCCATCTGCCAATGGGATCTGCACTCCTCTCTTGGTGTAATCTAGGATAGAGGTGCAAATAATTATATCATAAATACTTAAACATTTGCAATATGATTTGTACTGCCATGTGATCTTACATTAACACTGAAACCAATATGGTGAACGTGGCAAGACCCCTGACCTGAAAGCAAAGAGTGTAAGGAAAGCAAGGCCACTCACTGTTGATAAGAGGCACCACAGAGATCTGAAGCATGGTTTTCAGTGGCCCTTGTAGGGGGATCAGCTGCAGGAGGAAGGTGTGGAAATCACTGTCAAATGTTTATCTTATCTTCAAAAGAACATGTCTCAAAAACAACACATCAGCAACTCACCGCCAGTGATTCCAACGCAGATTTATTCGAGAAGATTTTAAACCTGAAAGAGAAAAGAGCTTTTTAGTACATGAAGTAAGTTGGATTGGTGACAATATGCAGAAGGGATTGATTTTGGATTGTAGGACCTTCTCAAGTCCATATGAACGGTGAGCCTCTTTCCCTTCATGGACACTTTGGCATTAAACTTGGTCTCCTGCAATCACAACAAGATGCTGACATGAAAGCTGAAGCATATGAAAAGGTCTTTAGAGCAGTCATTCTGCCAGCCCTGCCATGGTGTGAACATGCAGAGATAACTCTGGTGCCCTCACCATGGTCATGCTGCTAAGCTGCACAGGATCCTGTCCCGGTGGGAGCACCAGGACATTGACGATGGCATTGACGGCCACGCTGGCTCCAGACGATTTGATGGTACAGCGGGGAGACGAGATGGTCTCCAGCTCCAGGGAGAGAGGGGCCTCCATCAGGGCAGGGTTCTGATTGGACAAAGTGAGGACGTTTTCAGTGGCAATTCCATAATGACCATTTTCACATGATAGTGAAAACTGGGCAAAGACAGTTCATGCATATGCTTTTATAGAAGGGATGTGTTTATGGAAAACACTCACAAGCATCATGATGGTCGCAAAGTAGGTTGTTTTCAGAAGCATCTCCATATCCTTTGACATCTGGAAATGTAGAAGTTATCATTTCTGTATTTGTCGAAGGTTGTTTTGAAGAACTGTGAGGTATTTTTATTTTATATGGAGTTGCTCAGATATTTATATTACATTTATCATTTACTGTATTTACCCGTCCATTGGAGATCTCTGTTTTGAACATTTCAACTTTAAAGTAGGCATCCAAACCGCTGTCAAAGAAGTATTCTGACAAGGCCAGGTACACCATCTTATCGTAATCCGTTATAATAGGATTTACTGCATTGTTGGGAAGGGTTTCATTCTCATTTTTAAGTTCGTAGAACATACCCTGTACACATAACAAAGAAGAAGGAAAAGAAGATGGTGAAAATGAGTCTACCCACCTTGCAAAACTATTGTTTTATATCAGTGATATAACGCAGAACGTAAAAAACATGGTCACCCTGAAATCCATGTCTAGACTGCTTTCTGTCACCACCGGATCACGTAGCAGGGAATAATCAATGCCAATGTAGCTGTCCACCTCTGAGCGTACTGAGAGAGAGTTACGACAAACAAAAGTAGAACATGAGTAAGATCACACAGGTTCTACACTGATTAGTATATTTAGAAAAGACCGTAACATACCTGGGATAGTCTCCAGTAAAGAGTTAATCAAAACCAAGCCGGCTCGATCCATGGAGGGACATATCTGAAAAGTGATTCAACATATTTCCATTCAGTCATTTGAAGTGTATATATGTGTTACAGAAATGTAAAACTAGACAAAATTGGCAAAAATATTGTCAGCTTAATCATTTTGGATAATAACAGTCAAGCTGCTTGGCATATCCTCTTTCACCATACCAAATGTATAATTACAGGAAAATTAGTATTGTCTCTTGTATTGTAATCTTCCCTGTACCCTCCTATAAAAATACCAACATTACAGTACCCGTTGATTCAGGAGGAAGCGCATTCCAGTTGTCAGGAATGTTGCAACGAAGTCATATACTCTCCTGTGAGAAAACTCATTTCAGTTCCAGTTTCAACTAGCCAATGCTATACAGAAGTGCAAAAACAGGCTCTTTGTAATGAATCCATCATATATCCATTATACATTCATTGATATATGCACATATTCATACATCAATTCACAGAGTTGGTTACCCAAGAGTGCCACTGAATTTGGCCTTCATCTTGCTAATGTAGGCATCACAGGTGATATTCGAGATCTTGAGGCGTCCCATATCATCTCTGATAAGGTTCAGTGCTGTGTGGATATTAACACCTTCTGCAGAGGCGTTAATGAAGCCCACATCAAAGCTGGAAAAGACAGCACACTCCATCTTAACAGTCATGTAATGAAAAACAAACAAACAAATACCACTACAGCCAATTGGATATGATGGCATTAATACCAGTTGCACTGGTAATGTTTTCAATGAAACCTTTTACCATTATTATTCTTAAATTGTGAGATTTGCGTTTAATTCAATTAACATATTCTTAATTTGTGTACTACGCATATAGAAATGGATTATCAGCATTTTCAATGGGAATGGCCAAATGGATAATGGGATCATCCAACACAGGTCAACACGGGAATGCCACTTTGTGAATGTTACCTTTTTAAAACCTCTCATTGACCAGGGTATACATTCCTGATTCCAGCTTATTCAAACTTACAAGAACCAGTAGAGAATCCGTCTCTGAAAGTTGAGGGTGATGGAGGAGTTCTCCACTTCGAAGAGCAGGCCCAGGTCAGGCTGGAAGCGCAGATCGACATGTGTCAGGTTCAGCTCGGTGATCTTCACGCTGGAGAGAATTTGCAGTGTCAAGGGTTCAAAACTGAGTGGCTGAGTGGGAATATTATACCAATCACCTGTTTCAACCATTCACCACTAGATACAAAATCTGACTCATGGTTTAAAAGTGTGATGACAATTATTGAGTTTCATCAACTGATTTGTCCTTAAAGCAAAACATATAACTCCATTTACAGTATAATGCATTTAACAACAGGATAGAAAGCGCAGTTTGGACCGTCTTACTTGTTAATAGTGTACTGAAATCGCCCTTCTTTTCCTTTCATCTCTGGCATTGTGATGTTACTCAGCTCTTCTTCCACAAACTTCTGAGTCTCATATTTCACTAAAAAGTAATGTTTGGAAAGTTACAAAAAAATACTATAAACCACTAGGAATGACAATGCAGACAGGTAAATAGGTTAAATATAGTATGTTGCCAGTATGATGTGTTACCTGGTGGCAAAGTTTTAATGGTTTCATCTCTAATTCCAAGAGGAAATGCATTTTATAGTACTGACAATAACATAGACAATTACATTACATTTACTGAATTTCCCTCACGGTATTTTTAAAAGTTTTTCATATCTTATCTCTTATCTTATAGTGTTTGAGTACATGTCTTGTTATTTCTAGGATACTCATTAGCAACTTGAGACAAACATCTGTAATGTTGGCCTACATCGCCTGATGCTATTCCCTTGCCCCCCCCCCAAAATATGTGACCCCTGAACTCAAATTGTTAAGTAGTAACTGCAGGCCCAATTAGTGGTGGCATCAAAAGCATGTAAGGAAATCTTATGCAATGCTATAAACTATAATCTCTGCCCGAAGACGCCTTCCTCAACAAGTCATGCTGGACTAAGATGGGTGGTTTTGTGTATCTTACACATCTCAAGGCCTCTTGAGGTGAAACGGATCTTGCATCCCGGAGTTATGTCTGCCATGGTGAGTGGCAACAAGAAGAGGACAGACACTACGAAGGCCGTCATGGTGCCTGAATGAGCTAGATTTAACAAAGATACAAAACATTCAAGTTTACAGTCAGAATTTTATAATCCAATATTACTAAATAGGAATGAATATAATAATATTATTTAACATTGATATATTGGATAATGAATGACAAATATACTGTTAATCAGGAAGAAACCTTAAGCAGAACATAGGCCTTAGGGTAAACCAATCTACTTGAGGTCGGCCAAGAAGATGGCGGTGTCGGTCGATGTATGTCAACTGACTTAACATAGGTTTTTTTGTGTTGTCACATTATGACACACTGTACATTGTAGTGTTTGTTATGGTAGTCTGCTTTCCATTCCTAATTACAAGTTTACAATAATCACATTGAAGGAAAGTACAGACCTATTTCCTATCTCTGCTGAAAGGGCTCTATAGAATGTATACTGAGGAACTGTTGCTCATCACGATCACTCCAATCACATCAGTGCACCTTTGCCCCTTAAGTAACTGACTCACTATCCACAACATTCCTCCACAACTGCTGTGTTGTCATTTTTGCAAAAATATATAGGCCTAGACTAATTATTAAGGGAAAACACAGCATGTACATTCGCACTTTCATAGGAAGTAGCCTACATATCCCAATAAAACAATGTTTGCCCCAGTGCAGTGAGATTTTGCTCTTTTTTGTGTGCTAATTTGTGCCTAAACGTTGTTTCTCTCTTAGACACATCTAACTTGCTAATCATACGATGATCAGGTGCTTTAAATCAGCCAAAAATTAAGAAGGGTGATTATTCAAGAAGCGTCTAAATGTGATAATTTTGATTAAGTGACAATGGAAAAGTGTAGACGTCCGAGGGGGCTTGCTGGTGTGGTGTCTAATGCAGTTGTCCAAAGTTATCCATCGTGAATACTCCAGTTTGCTCAAAAGGAGATAGAAGAACATCGTCACCCCGATGGGGATTCAGAATAGTCACCGTAAAGCGAAAAAGTTTAGTGATACAAATTTGTAATGCGAAAGGATTTAAAAATAATAATTGAGCTGCAGTCTGAACCTTATGAAATTGATACAATTATAAAATGTAATATTTTACCATCATAATGTGACATTTATAGAGTAGCCTACATTTTACTCCGTTTCTTTTCGGACATGTAGGCGACGTCTCAATGGCAGTCTTCAAACTGTCAAAAGGTTGTAGCCTACGCACAGTTCTGACTCACCCATTAGAAAGATGTGCCAATGTTGCAGGTGATTAATTTGAACACTTTATCATCGTTATAAGTTAGACGTGAACAGTAAAACAAATGCGTATCGTACCTTTTGTATAAGTAGGCTATAATGTTTAGACGTTGACCAGAAAAAGGCAGGCCTTTAAAAAAAATAAACCAAGCTCATGTAGTAAGCTACACGGTGCTTCTGTCAGTGGAAATAATCACGAGCAAAATATGAAAATATGAAATAGTACAGCCTCCCATCATATCCCCCTGGCCTGTATCCCTCCATCTGTTTATCTAAAGCACAGCCTGTTTGATGTGAAACGCACTTACAAATCCTGCACCAAAATCCCCCTCTGCCTCATGACAGTGAGGTCTGTGCCATATCAGAGCAGGACGCTTTTCAACACAACACAGAATACAAATATCTTGCCTTTTTGTCTTGGGATCTGAAGTGCGAAGGTTGTTGTCCAGTCTCGTCTCTCACTGCGTGTGCTTGACTGACTGACTGACTGACTGAATGAATGACTGGCTGAGTGCGAGGTTTTTAAGACATGCAATGTTCTGCATGAACAGTAGGGGCAACACTGAGCACTACAGAAACCACCGAGAGTGACGAGTTTAAAGGGAGAGGGAGAGATGCTGGCTCATCGATTTTACTGGAGGTAGACCCGTCGCCAGTCTTGCTCATGAACTACTGTGTAGAGGTTGTCTGCCAGGTCATAAGAATTGCACTGTTCTGATGACGCTAAGTTTTTGGTGCATGTGACAATAAACACTTTGACTTTGACTGAAAATTAAAGAAAAAACAACAACATTTTTTAGTTGATCTGATGCAGGACTTTGACTGGGGCAATGCAGGGAGAAAGTATGTCTCAATGGGAGTGGTGGCAGTGTGACTGAGAGTGAGGGCTGAAGCTTGGACAGCTGTCTCCAGTCATGTAGATGTAATTTAACGATCAGTTCCAGTAGGACCAAAGTGCGCTGTGAATAGGGTCACTGCTGGCCAGTGACCATGCAGACCAGGCTGTAAACTGCTTCACATCCAGAGGAAGACTCAATGGAGAGGAGAGGAAATGGACAAGATGTCCCATTCCTTTCTAGGAAGTGAGGGACTAAACTGCTCAGTTCTGGGAAAGGTCTTACTTCCTGTAAACTGTTCATAAACAATTGCACCACTGATTGCCTCTGCTCTTCTTGGTATTGAAAAAATGGAAGCATATGGAAGAAATTAAGCAATTGATGAATCTGGTATGCATTTTAGCTATCCTATTGTGCATTTTATTAACAGGTGGATTGGAAGGCTATTTGGATAACTTCATCATAATCAATAACTACGGTTGTGCTTTTCTATTGATATTATTTTTAAAAGTAGGTTGAAGGTCATTGGAGCAACCTGAACAATACAGACAACAATAAAACAGAAGATGGTGCTTTACATGTTACATAACCGTTACATGGTCGCCGGAAACCGCTACACCTTCAACTCCCTTTTCAAGAGGTGTTTATTGTTATTCTGCAAATGTTGTTTACCCTTTTGAATGTCAGGAAATAGCAATCCTTTATACAGCAAAAACTTTTTATATATATAGCATCCACACTATTGTGCTTGTCTGCTTCCCATGTTGTTTGTACCCATTTGTCCATGGATACAATGGTCCAATTCCATGGATGTCTTTATACCAGGGAAGCTGTTTTGCAATGAGGAGTGGGTGAGGGCACTACCGTTCAAAGCACAAAAGTTTTAGACTTTCCAGGTCAGTGCCCTGTAAAAAACCTTCTGGGTATTTAGCACATAATGGGGGGAGGGCTTAAGACTGAGTGGGTGTCTTGCTGGGAATAGCTGTACTTCTTCTCATTGTGATGATGTCAAAAGGACAGGCAGTATAACAAACCTTAGTGCATTCTGCCGACACGTGACCCTTAAATGCCTCAATGAAGTCCAATCAAATTTCCATCCCAATACTATTGGAAGGTAATTGCATGAATCAGTCCAAGCAAAACATTTATATTTAAATCATTGCAGAAATATTTAGTATACTCCTTACATGAGCAGAGGTCTATTAACAAGCCATAATATTGTATCTAAATCAGTTGAGCAGGTGTCTTCATACCTCAAAATGTACAGACTTTGTTTCTTTGTCAAACACTGTTAAATTAAATTCAAAATTTTAATTGCTCTGTGATTGAAATGGCAGAAATGATGCTTTAGCAAGATATACAATGAAAGTGATATAAATAACTACACCAACTAAATTGTAGTCTCCTCTACACTTTCTCAGTCATAACTAGTTCAAAACCAAGCAAGTTCAAACTTGTTTGTCGTAGTTACCACACCCTAACGAATATTGTTAGACTATAAAATGATTTCAACCTACCTCTTCTTGTACCATTTTGAGGCTATCTCGACTTTCCAGTCTAGCCACCAGAACCAAATGAAGCTCTTCAACTTTATACAGCATCACAGAAACATCAATGTCTTAATAACCCTCCCACAAGACTTGCACAATAAAGTAGAATACTTACAGCAGCTTGTTGTGTCCATGAATGAAAGAGTCGGCCACTTCAGCTGTCCCACTGCTTTATTTTTCGAAAGAGGACTAAACAGACAATGTGTACTGCTGTGCTTCCTTAAGCCACTTCTCAGTCTGACGCTCTGTGCATCTGTTCTCTCAGCAGGACTTCCAGTATTTATGCAGGCAGGTTGGGGGGAAAGGGGTGTGACCCAACTCACCCCAGTCTCATGACTTTGTGGTCATTGTAATGAGTTTTATTTTATAAACATATGCTCTACAGCACCGTGCCAGCCCTTGCCCACAGCTTACTGTCTTTAAGTGTAGATGATCCATTTGGCTGATAACAAAGAAATATTGTTCTAATGTGGTCGTTTTTAAAGTATCCGCAAAATCCACAAGTTTATGTGAGTAAATATTTGCAATGGCATTTTTAGAAAATTGGTCCTTTAGCCACCTGCATGCGGATTCTGCCGTACCAAATCTAACCGCTTTTGAACAGCCACCCTCTTGAACAACTTGACGAATGAGCCCCTCAAGTCTTGTCAGTGAAAAAAACTGCACTTTAAATTAGCTTGGTCGAGTCAGTGTAGAACAGAAAGGAAATTGCCTGTGTGCTAAAGGGATTCTAGAGTATATCAAAAGCCATTCTATGCTACAAAAATGTAGACTGTGATCTCATAGATTGATAGGGTTCCTATCATGAAACAGGGTATTCTGTATAAGCAGTGGGAATTGCTAAGAACTAAAACAGTATATAATATCAGTGACTATCCATATTGAAAAAGACAACTGGCTAACAACACACTTTGCCACCCAGAGGAATGGTTCTCAAAGACTATTTTAAGGTCATGCCATGTAAGAGAAAACTGCTATCCTTGGCCGTTGAAAAGCCATGGTTCTAGGAAGCACTAAGAAGGGAAAAAAAACATGTGGCACTGTCTCCTGGAAAAAAGGAAAATATGAGCCAATAAGCAGAAAATTGCATGCTACCAGTGAGTGAGGCTTTTCAATAAGGCAGCCACTAATTATGACGTGTGTTTGTTCTTTTTTTGGATTCACAGACCTGGTGCCTTCTAAGGCAGGGTATTTTATTCATTATAGCCTGCACTTTTCTGCTGCATCACATGTTCTGAGGGGTTAGGCAAGTGAAGAGCCCTGGAATGTATATCCCAGCAGACGGCCGGCCACAGGGTGGGTCTTGGTGTTAAGCGGGCGCTTTTCAAGTCTTGCCTCCCCGCCACTGTTCAGGGCAGTTCCCAGAAGAGCGTGAGCACCGGGGGTGATGTTCCAGACCACCATCCCTGATCACTGCTGCTTTGATGTACAACGCACATGTCAGAGTGAAGACTGTTTCCAACTGACCCAGAAAAAAACCTGACTTGCAAACTGAGAAAAGGGGGGCAAAACACTGCACAACTGAGAAGGGATTGAGTAGCTTTTCAACAGTCATGCTTTCAATTTGGCTTATTGTAAGGGAAGAGTCAAACAAAGATGTTACCACACGGGCAATAAAATATGCACAAAGCAAGAAAATACATTAAACTAATTGTAGTTTTTATTATTTATAAATGTTCTTTTACATTTACACAAAACTTCAGTCAGCAAATAAACCAGTCGCATAAAATGAAAATCAGTTTTAGGCAGGATTGCTTACATTCAATATCAATGGTATACTGATTTAGATATTAAACACAAATACAAATAAATATGTAGATACAGCAGTTTTACATTATAAGTATAAAAGATAGTGTAAGGCACACTGAGTGCCAGTTGTTGAGATATTCAGACAGCATTGATTGTTTGACCCCCTGGATTTGGGTTCCATTTTTTGTTTTGCTCTAACTTTAAACAACGGTTCCATGACTGACTTCTTCCGACCAGGGTCACAGTGCCCCACTCCTTTTCGCCCCATGGCCACCTTTTTTTTAAGTGTAAATTCTCGATGTTAAAGGTGCCTTTTATCAAAGTTGCTTGACAGTGAGCAATTTATCAGTCCATCACTGCCTCAAAATCACCCACATTTTTTAAAATTCCCACAGCAAATTCAGTCACTTTTAGCTGCAACATCAAAACAACAACAACAAATCTGTGCGAGACCCTGGTCTGAATGTACTCTGGTGGTCCTCTTGCTTTTCACTGGGTCATTCCCTCTGTGTTGTGGGCTCAGGTATGTCCATGCATGTCACCAACATATTTGAAAAGAATACCTGCAATATGGTCATCAGTGCCATCTTTCATATAGGATTCAGCCCACTGGACTTAATCAGTGTTCCAGGAACTGATGGGTTAGTTGTGATTGAAATAAAAGGTGTTAAACAAACCAGAATATGTTTTATATTTTAGATTCTTCAAAGTAGCCACCTTTTGCTTTGATGACAGCTTTGCAGTCTTGGCACTCTCTCAATCAGATTCATGAGGCAGTCCCCTCGAATGGTTTTAAATTAGCAGGTGTGCCTTTTATTTGTGGAATTTCTTGCCTTCTTAATGTGTTTGGGACCATCAGTTGTGTTGTGAAGAGGTAGGGTTGGTACACAGTGAATAGTCCTGTTATTACTACTACTACGACTAATGTATTAATGATCCATATTAGGGAAAGAACCACTCAACTAAGTAAAGAGAAACAACAGTCCATCATTACTTCAAGTAGGTCAGCCTATCTAAAAAATGTAAAGAACTTTGGAAGTGCAGTCATGCAGTCACGAAAACCATCAAACACTAAGATGAAACTGGCTCTCACGAGGACCGCCCCAGGAAAGGAAGACCAAGAGTTACCTCTGCTGCAGAGGATAAGTTCATTAGTTACCAGCTTCAGAAACAGCGAATTAACAGCACCTCAGATCAGAGCCCACATAAGAGTTCAAATAGCCAACACATCTCAACATTAACTGTTCAGAGGAGACTGCGTGAATTAGGCCTTCATGGTCGCATTTCTGCAAAAACTCCACTACTGATGAACAACAACAAGAGAATTGCTGCATCCAAGAAACAGACATTGGACCCTTGGAAATCTGTACTTGGGCTGATCCCAAAAGTCATCTTCGTGCCATCCCATCTGGTTTGAGCTTAGTGGAACCATCATTTGTTTTTCAACAAGACAATGACCCAAACAAACACATACAGGATATGTAATGCCAAGAATGTGCAATGATGTCATTAAATCAAAAGGTGGCTACTTTGAATAAGTATAAAACTTTCTGTTTTTTTTTTGTTTACTACATAATTCCATTTCTGTCATAGTTTCAAAGTCTTCAGTAATCTAATGTAGAAAATAATAAAAATAAAGAAAAACCATTGAATGAGAAGGGGTATCAAAACGTTTGACTGGTAAAATAAAATAAGTAAAAAGTATATAAATACTCTCCCCAAACACTTTCCAATTCCATGATTGCTAGTAGTAAGATAATTAGTAGTTAAATCTGTATATAGGCTTTATTCTTAAAAGGTGGTCCAAGGGGGGGATAGCTGTGACTTTGATCAGAAGAGGTGCAAAAGGGTTGGTTTCTGAAGTTAGGTCACCATTCCAAATGTCCAAAAATGTAATCGAAATCCATAGCGGTCAACAATCCAACCTCTCTTTCTTTGCCTGTATTTCCACCTAAATGTCTCTTAGTAAAAAACACACACTGGTAACTAGGCCTACTTCTTTCAATACGAAACTTCTTCTCATTCAACTCACGCAACTGCTGCTACTACCTACTAGCCTAATAATATCAAGTCCTTGCTTTGCGACTGCCAAATCCAAAATAGGTGTGGAAAGAATAATGCTACTGTTCTGACCATTTTATTATGTGAAATTCTACAGTATCAAAACTAGAAAAAAGGTGCATCAATCCGGTGTACATGAAAACAAAAGTTCCCGCCTAGTGCCACTCTACATATGGCCACCGCTCATTGACAAATACTGTACAAAACAGTGCTAAAATTAGCGCCTGCGCATTACCTAGGCCCGAGTCTCCGATACAAGATGGCGGAGACGGTGGGGAGGGAGAGGCGGAGGCGGGTCCGGATTGAATAGTGCAAAGCCTATACAGGATTCCCGACAAACCTCAGTAAGGTAAGGGAATTATCCATGTAATTAGTAAAATAAGGGTATGTACATGTGGCGGAATGTACAGGGTATCACACTATTATATCAAATGCTGCACGTCGGCCCAATGCACAATAAAAATAAACAATAATCTGTGTAGGGGGCGCAGCAGCTTTGACTGGAGAGCGCGCGCCATCTTGTCTAGTGTTTCCCGAAACCAAAGTGCGCGCCTAAAATTGTGTATGCGTTAGCTCGGAAAGAGGGCTTCAACTGTACTTCCTGAGATACAAATTCAAGATTTGACCTAACATATATGTACTACTATTGTTTTTGATCATTTCTATGTAAAATTATCCCAGACTTAACCAGTATCTTCTCGAATTTTACCTGATATTCTGCGTATCCCCAGCCCAGGTTCGGCGGTGCTGCTGGTGGCTTTGTTGTGTAGCGCAGCTACCCAACGTTTTCCCCTCCTCCTTCGTGTTTGTTTTCGGGCGGCTCGATCTGGGGTGGGCGGTATAGCAGGCGCATGCGTGTCCTCTCTGTGCTCATTTGAGTTGTAAACGACGACAAAGACAGAAAACATTCACCGCAAATTTCGATTATAATGTTCGTCATGTAACCACAAATAAGAGATAATTTCCCATACCTTTGAATGACCCTTCACATTACTTGGTACCTTATGGCGGACCAGATCAAATAGCTAAAATCATACTATCTAGCCTGCTGGTTAGCAAGCTAGTTAGCGAGCTGCGAGAACGTTTGTTTGGCTAGCTGGCTGTGTAATCCTCAGTCTGACGTTAGCCAGGATATGCAGTTTTGACGGACAACTGACTCATTCAAATAGCAAATACTGACGCTGGGTTCAACTGTCAGTTTCAATGTTCAGTTTTTCTGTCACATTTGATTAACACGTTCAGCTGGAGAAGAAACTGATGTTAAAACGTTAACCTACAATGTTTTATATCGTACACATACGAGATATAGTGGCTATCCATAAAGTCACACGGAATTAGTGTTGTGAATGAAAGAGCTAACGCCGCGTCTAAAGATATGTTGTATAGGAGAATGCGCCTGTCAATTGTCACTTTGTATGAATGATGGAATAAATACACGGGTTATAAATGTCATGGTTTGATTATCATTTACCCTCTTTAATGGCTGGGTAATGTTACCCAGGTCAAAGAGCTTCTTTAAAATGAGATGTGTCATTTCAGGGCAGGACATATGAGGAGAAATGACAAGCGAAAATCACAACACAGTGAAGGCGGGGGAGTCAGCAGTAGTGATGTCTCCCACTGGGTCCTCATCTCAGGGGCCACCACTCCTGCCCTCAACCAGCAAACCAACCCAAGAGTTACCTGGTATGTTAGTGCAAAATTACACTGAAGCACAAGTTTCTAGAGAGGGATAGAATATAGACTGATCAAGATGCTGTGGCTATTGGTTATTGTGTGTTTGAATCCCTAGTATACTATGTTATATGCAACTACATAATTAGATTAACTGTAACTACTGGGTTTGTAGCTTTCTCCTCACCTACTCTTCCAGACTAGTTGCAGTGTTCCTTAACTTAATTCAGAAGTCATTAATACGTGATGTGAAATGTGATGTGTACAGATAGCTTGTGCTTAAAATGACATCCAAATATGATTATCTTCTTAGATGAACTGATTCAGGCTGGTTGGTCAAAATGTTGGAGCAAGAGAGAGAACCGGCCATACTACTTCAATCGCTTCACCAACCAGTCGTTGTGGGAGGTGCCTGTTCTTGGGCAGCATGATGTTATTGTGAGTAAAGGAAGAAGGATGTTCTTGCCCAGTCACCCCCACCTCACCCAGCATGTTGTTTTCACAACTGCATCCTCTTGGGCTATTTCCCTAACCTGACCTACATTTAATGTTTTATACTGATGTGTACAGACAGGCCTCATGGAGGACTTAATTGTTTATTTCTGCCTCTGTAGTCTGACCCCCTGGGTTTGAATGCAGCCCCAGCCTCTGAAGAGGCGGCAGGTGCTGCTGGAGGGGCCGGCGATGCAAGCATGGGTAACGGCCAGCGCAAGAGACGCCCTTCAGAGGAGGCTGCTTTAGGGGGTCCGAACAGCTTCAAGCGGCCCAAGGTGAGGCTCAGCATTAGATTGTTCCGTTGTTTTTTTTTAAATTATTATTTGATTCAGTGCTGCACCTAAATCTTGTGAAGGCCAACAGTATGAATGTCTTTTTTTCATTTTTTATTTGTTTGACTTTTCATGATCTTTAGGTGGACATCCCTGCAACTCCAACCACACCTACAATTCCCATATCACCCAGCACTCCAGGTGCCAAACCATGGAACTCCTCTTCAGAGGACAAGCAGGCACAACCTGCTACAACTACTCCCACTCCTGCGCTTGTGCTTGCACCTGCACCTGGAACTGCTCCTGGAACGGCACCTGCTCCAGCTCCCACCCCATACCGTCCATCTGTGTAAGTACCACCACCACTTCAGCCGCTCCCCCTTTGCAGTAGCACCACCCCCTAGCCATTCAAATGCCAAACCTGTTTAGTAGAATATACCTCAGACATTTTCATAAGTCAACATCACTCAAGGCCTTCATTTATCAGAAGTGGTCTGTGTAATGTGTAACTGGAGGACAGAAGGTACTCTCTAGCAAGTGATTCAGTATGGTGTCTATGTGCAGAGTGTACTGGGACCTGGATATCCAGACCAATGCAGTGATCCGAGAGCGAGCCCCGGCAGACTACCTGCCACCCCATCCGGAGATTGAGATGCAGCGTGCCACGCTCACCACCAAGCTTCGGCAGCACTACCATGAGCTCTGCTCTCAGCGGGAAGGTGAGCACAGTCACAGTTTTCTCTCTGTAATGTCAATAGGATATGCTTGTAAAAAAAAAAAAAAAGAAGTTTGTGATCTGACCACTTGTTGTGATGTAATGGAATCATTCTGCCAGGCACTCTGTAATGCTGAAACCTAAAATAATACATTTTTAAAAGCAGTGAAGTTTGTCATTGCTCAGTTACTAAGTTGTATAGTACTGGAATTGAAATAAATAATAAAAAAAAGCAGTTTGCCATTTTTGAAGGATCAATTGTCTAGATTTATAATTGCCAACATAACCGCAACATTAATGCTAGTTATAGCAGCTTATGAAGATGAAGCAGTGCATAAGGAGATGACCGCTCAACTGCTTGTTCTCAACTCCTGTCCGTAAGAAAAGGTTCCTTGTTTTTAAGAAAACTGATGAAGTCTTACGTTTGTCACAGGTATCGAGCCTCCCCGTGAGTCTTTTAATCGATGGATGTTAGAACGGAAGGTGGCGGACAAAGGTGTCGATCCCCTGCTGCCTAGTGAGTGTGACCCAATCATCTCGCCGTCCATGTTCCGGGAAATCATGAACGACATCCCCATCAGGTGAGCGGTCTCCGTCTCTGTGTAGGTCTGTTTAATCTGTCATAGAAACTTCTTGGCTGATGGGGCAAGACGATGATCCTGCTGTACTCCTCTGTTCGCCAGTGAATACTCTTCACAGTAGTCAACCAAACAAGTCCATGGGTTAAACCAGATGATCTGCAATCCATTGGTTTAAATAAAAAATAGATTTCCTTAACATCCAAATAAACAATCAACCGGTTAGCATTACAGGCATACCAGAAAGCTGAGAATAAATTAATCTAAGGGTAAAAGAATCTTTCTTATAGCCAAGACAAGGTCAAGAGAAGCAGACAAGCAACTTTGAGACCCTTGGATCATTTATAGGACTGAGCATGAGCAGTATGTTATTGTGGTGGGATCACTTTGGTGAGGGGATAAAACACGAACATTAGACAAACAATTCCCTCAAAACAAGAAGAGAAAAACAAACATTGCAAGACCTTTCCCCTCAAAGAAAACATAGACTTCGTCCACACAGAGAATGTGGCACCAAAAGGGGACACTGACACCATGCCTCTTGGAGTAAACTATCATGATGACGACAATTAATGATAACATGCTGATACACCTTCATTCCATAAACATGTGTAATGCATCAAAACCCAGAAGGTATTACAATGACCTTAAACCACAAACAAAGAAGAGGTTAGACAGGACAGTGGTACTCGGACACACACACACACACATACATACATACATACACACACCTGCTTTACTGATATGTAATTTTACCTTTATAATCAAACATAACAATTTATGTCATTAATAAATCCTCCTTTTTCTCATCACTGCTTTAAGATGCAATTTAGCAAATGTCTGTATGAAGGTACTAGTGAAATGAAATAGCACCAGGAGATGGTATTGGTATACGGCCATATTTTGTCCACGTCTTGTCTGCTTCATGCTGTGTTTTTGCTTACAAAGCCGTGATTGCTTTGTATTGTGACAGAAGTGTGTTTAAGTGAAGTTGTGTGTTGTAGTTAATATGTAATCAAACACAACTCTCAAGAAAGGTAAGAGCTATCTATACCCTTCTAAGTGTCTCTCTTGTGTGGTCGACAGGCTAGCTCGGATTAAATACAAAGAAGAAGCCAGGAAGCTCCTGTTCAAGTATGCTGAAGCTGCAAAGAAAATGATCGACTCAAGGTACATTAACAGTGCCCCTGCACCTTGAAAATACCACTTAGTCTATTGAAATTAACTGAAAATTATTTTAAGTTATAACACGGGTAGATGAAATCAAGCATTCTGAGAGTGAGTTCCGGGGTGTGCCTTAATCGGCGATATAGTAACTGTACGACCTGTTTACATCTACCTGAGCGTTCCGTATCAGTGCGCACTCAAAAAAAAAATTCGAACCAAGATGGCGGCGTGTTGGAAGCCTGTTAGTGAAAAATCTTTCATGTGAATTAAGCTATCTACACAACTTTTTATATGTCTACATTGACTCGGGTAGTTGTTAATGTGCTACACGTATGTTGTAGAGTATTGTAGGTCTTGACTTAAGCTCTCGAATATTAGTTGTAGGTTGTTGCTATCGCTTAGACGAAAAATCCATTGAAACACATAGTAGCTAGCTAGCCTCGCTGCTAATAGGTATAACGTTGCTCTCACACGCCTCCCTCAGAGTTAGTGGCGATATACAAATCAATATAAACAAATATTAACAAAGTTGAAAGTGTCCCATTGTCGTTTTTGTTAATTTAATGGCAACTTTATAAAATGAGCAATGTGAATGAATAAAATGGTGCGAGATCAATGTCGATCTCCTAGCTAATCATCAACAAACTTGGTTCTAGTCTAGGCGAACAGACGTGACGTTCCTTCCCAATGCTGTTTGTCTGTTGCATAGCAACAGCCACACAAAGGGGGACTATTTTCTCTAGGCTACTGAAATGCGATCCACAATGTTTGGTGGCTACAACTTTTTTTGTACTGAAAGGCAGCTTACTGTTTATAACTTAAGGTACTCGAGTCAGTATTGTATTGTCAATAATGTACTTGTTCGAGGGTTTGCCGGCCCTCCGCTGCGCGTCGGGCCTAACAACACCCTGCAACAGTACTGCCTCTCGAACCTTATTGCTTAATTGTAGACAGCTGATTGTTGTAATGGAATTCTGGAAAGTCATGAAAATGTGGGAACCCCACATTGGAGTTTTTGCCAGCTCTCATATTCACTTGGTGCTCAGTGTGAAGGTTACTGGACACCGTGGTAATGCGTGCAATTTTGCCAGCTAGGCACAAAAGGTGCTGCTGGTCTGTAATGTTGCAAGACTTATTTATCTGGCTGGTCAGTCTCCTAGTGTGAATTATAGTTTCTGGCTGTGTCTTGACCCACCACATAATATGAATAGTCACATTTTTTTTTGTATGACCTTCATATATGTTAGACTTCTACTTTTCTAACATTGTTTTTGCATCAGGAATGCCACACCAGAGAGCAGGAAAGTGGTGAAATGGAATGTGGAGGACACCATGAACTGGCTAAGGAGAGACATGTCAGCAAGCAAAGATGACTACATGGTATCTCAAGCATGACCTTTTAACCGTAGTTATATGCATACATACTAAGAATATATGTGAACTATACTACTAAATCTGTAAAGGTAAACTGTATTTTTATCTCTGTATTTAAGAAGCAATCTTAATCTCTTTCTTTCAGGACCGCCTCGATCACTTACGGAAACAGTGTGGGCCCCATGTGACAGCAGTTGCCAAGGACTCTGTGGAGGGGATCTGCACCAAGATCTACCACATCTCGGCAGAGTATGTGCGGCGCTTGCGCCAGATTCACCTCAACCTCCTGAAAGACTGCAACATCACAGGTCTGTAAAGCACTCTGGAGCTTGGCCACGGCACTCTCCCTATGTAGAAGGGTTCGGACATATCTGTGTCTAACCCCAAAAAGACCTTTACTGTATTAGTGAAATTCTGTACATCATGTCTGTAGCCTCAGAGATTAAAGTTGTTACCTAATGTGAGTCTCTTTTTAGTGGGAGATGGTATCACCAGGCTTTGAATACCGTCTGTGACTTAACATTTTTTTGTCAGTTTTACAAAAGCCTTGTCCACATTTACATATGCATCAGGTCATCTAATACATTATACACTACCAAAGCTGCACTTGGCCATTGTGGAAATACACCTACACCGAATACACCATGAGCTTTGTGCTCCAGAACAGTTCAGTTTTAGGGGCAAACATTTCAGTTGGACCACTACTACCTCTTCTGTCAGACTGCGATCCAGGGTCAGTCCCTAAGCGGGTCAGAACCCAAGTGTGGACTCGCTCACTCATGCTTGACCCACTGCTCTGCCCTCGCTCTAGTGGACGGTGCAGAGACTCCAGACGTGCAGGACCGACTGGTCTACTGCTATCCCATCAGGTTGAACCTCGCCTCGCCGCCCCAGCCCCGCGTAGAGCTGCACTTTGAGAACGACGTTGCGTGCCTACGCTTCAAGGGTGAAATGGTGAAAGTCAGCCGCAGCTACTTCAGCAAACTGGTAAGGATGACTCCTGAAATGGGCAAAGAACGAGGTACAGGTGTTTGGCTCGCCTTCATGTCGGTTTAAATGCATGCATTGGTTATTACAGGTAATGTAACCATAATGTCTTTGTGGTTCCTCTATTAGGAGCTTCTTTATCGGTACAGCTGTATTGATGACACGAGGTTTGAGAAGTTCCTGTCGCGTGTGTGGTGCCTTATAAAGCGATACCAGGTAACCAGCACCCACCCGTCTTTCATAGTAATCTTGTGAATGTGACCAGTTGCAGAAGCTCATACTGTTATACCTCCTTTGTTAACTTACCCATCTGATAATTGCAACAGAAGAGGCCAGCTGCATCGTCATTTTAGTCAGAAAATATAACCTGAATGAAATGACCTTACACGTGAAACTCCACATGGGATTTGCTTGTTGCAGGTGATGTTTGGCTCTGGTGTGAATGAAGGCACTGGTCTGCAGGGGGCTCTTCCTGTTCCAGTGTTTGAGGCGCTCAACAAGCAGTTTGGTGTCACTTTCGAGTGTTTTGCATCGCCGCTCAACTCTTACTTCAAGCAGTTCTGCTCGGCCTTCCCTGACATTGATGGCTTCTTTGGATCCAGGGGGTAGGTGGCCTATTGGTAAAGTTTGTTTGCAGACCAAAGCTTCAACTGGCAGATGATAGAACTAAAGCTGTCTGTTTGCTTTTTTTAGACCTTTTCTGAGCTTTTCTCCAGCCAGTGGGTCATTTGAGGCAAATCCCCCATTCTGTGAGGAGCTGATGGACGCAATGGTGAAACACTTTGAGGTAAAAATTACCTTTCTTTCTTATGACTGTGTGAAGGGTTGTTGCAAGCTTTTGCGAAATTTGACTTGGTATGATTCCATTAAATAGTTTCACGTGTACAGTTATGTATAATGATTTGCTGTCCCCAGTGCAATGCTTTTTAGCTGTTCCTAATGTGGGATATCTATCCATTGATTGCATTTTCATGAAGTATATCACACTCTTGCTCCCTTCTGATCTCCACAGGATCTGCTTGAGCGCTCCAGTGAGCCCTTGTCCTTCATCATCTTTGTGCCGGAGTGGCGTGACCCCCCAACCCCCGCCCTCACACGCATGGAGGCCAGTCAGTTCCTGCGGCACCAGATCAACGTGCCTGCCTTCGAGCATGAGTACCGGAGCGGCTCCCAACACATCTGCAAGAAGTAAGTCAGCACAGTGCCGGAAATGATCACTTCTGATTCCACACAAACAAAACCTACCAGCTGAGTTACATCAGGGTGCAACAGGGCAGGATCCTTAACTGGGTGGAACTTTTCTATTTGCCCCTATGTGGTATATGGTTTTTCCGGTGTCACAGTTCCTTTTTGCTGATATACATTTTCATATATCTTTTCAGTTGGCTAGTTATTTTGCTTTGTTGGTTTAATCTTCTAAATGTGTTGGTGCATTTGAGTTACTTGTAAATGTAAAAGTATTGCGTCTGACTGTTGCAGAGACGAGATGAGCTACAAGGCCGTCCATGGAACTGCAGTGCTCTTCCTTCAGAATGCAGCCGGCTTTGCTAAGTGGGAGCCCACCGCTGAGCGCATCCAGGAGCTCATGTCTGCCTACCAGGTCTCCACCCGCCCACTTGCCTCCCCAGGAACGTCCTCCTCTTCTTCCTCGAGCGGAGGTGGCAGTGGGGATAAAGACTCCAAGGCAGGGCCTGAGCGATCTGTGAGCCTGGATATACCAGGCAGCCAAGAAAACAGCAGTCCACCAGAGAAGACCACACCAGATGCAGCAAGTGTTTAAACAGAGGACGATTTGGAAGTAGTGAGGAATCATGTGTTGGGGGGTGTGTGTGTGTGTGTGTGTGTGTGTGTGCGTGCGTGCGTGCGTGCGTGCGTGCGTGCGTGCGTGCGTGCGTGTGTGTGAGATTGAGAGGTGCAACTCTGGAGTGCTGCTGAAGGAGTTTGTTATCGGGACTGAGTCTCAATTCATTAGCACTATGGGGGGAGTCTAAGATACATGTTTACTTTCTCTGCCTCTACTATTTAATATAAGTTGGATTGAGTTACAATTTTATTATTGTCTTTTTTTAATAACGTAGTTGTCTATGGTGTTGGTTGGCATTACAGTTGTTTTAGATTCTGATCTGTCATTCTGGTAATTGTTCCTTTTCTATACTTGCTGACGTTGCAAGTTTCACTGGCTGAATTTAGGCGAAAAAATCCTTCTGTAGAAGGAAGAATTTTTTGTTTTTTTTGTTTGTTTGTGTGTGTTTCAGTTGCCTTTTAAGGCAACAGAAGGGAGACGTACAAACCCTTGATTTTTGGCAGCTATGTTTTTGTAACCCCCGCCCCCCTCCTCAAGTGTGGAGGAGTAACATCGGTTAAGCCTTGTACACATCACATCCCTGTAGAACAATAGACTCTTACATTGTGCATAACTTAGCCGGTCTACATGCAACAGAGACATTGTGCATTACTTAACCGGTCTACATGCAAGGCGGTGCTCTCTGTCCCCGTCTCCAGCAAATAACTGGATTTAACCTTGTGTGAGGAATTCATGTTTCGTCTCATGGACAACCTCTTGAGATGAGAAGTCCTTTTCACTGCAGCTCTTGGGGGGGGGGGGGGGGGGGGGGGGGGTTCAGGAGGGCAGCCCCCGCTGAATGATCAAGTCCAGATTCGCAGCTCTCCATAGTGTCCAGGAGCATCAGGGTGGGGTGAGAATTTTTGTTCTCCTCACGCGCCTTTCAGGATGCAGTAGAGCAGCTTGTCTTCTGAGTTTCTTGTTTTTGTTGGGATGGCCTGGTGGAGAAAGCTTGCTCACACAGAGATGAACTATCAACAGAATGCTTGACTCAGTCTTTAACCCGTTAGTACTGATGTAGAGGGTCAGAACACCCTCCACCCCCAGCATGTCCACCAATGGCTCACTTTGATGAGCACTGAACATCACCCCCACTCCCACCCCACCTTAGGACACGGTTGCCCCATCTAAATACATTAAATACCTGGATCCAAGTGAGATAACAATCAGACTGTATGTAAAGACAGGATACACATGGACTTAACAAAAACTTAACAGCCAGTTGTTTTGGTTTGAATAAGTTGCATGTACCATTGAGGAAGGTAAGTAGTCTTTCACCCCCATCCCATTTCTGTTGTGTCTGCTTGTTTGGGCTGTGATCACCTTCTGTCTGATTTGGCAGTCACTGTCTGAGAGGGTGAACTCTGGTAGGGCAGTTGCCGATATTTAGTGCACCACTTTTTGTCATTCATGTATCCTTCTTTTCAAAATCAGTCTCAGACAAGGAATTGCCTGTAAATATATAGAAACTAAGAAAACCCCCATGATGCAGGACAATTTGTTTGACCTAACATTTGTCAATCAGGAAAATTTGATAATCTCTCAATTATCCCTACAGTAATTGAAGCCATTTTAGACCAGGAAATATTGCCATCTAATGGACAAGAAACTAATAACAATACATTACAGTTTAAAGTTGTTGTAGCCATTTTTATTTTATTATACCATGCAATTTGGTATAGGAATATACCAACACAATTTTCATAATTAATTTGCCCTTTACCGAAACCCTCCTGTTTATAAAAATACAGTATATACATTTGTCTGTGTGTTACATACTGATTTTTAAGCAGTAGTCCTGAATATAGATGAATACACACAGATGAGTCCCTTAGTGAGGTGCAGGAAGTTCTCAATGCTTCTTATGATTTTAAAGTTTTTATGGATTGCATGCCTAAAAACCCTATAAACATACATTTCAATTTTGACTATTGCAAACCACTTGCTGAATGGACTTGCTCTCAAGTGTGATTCTTGCCTGTTGCTGCATACAAAGTAATATTTGTAAAATATTTGCAGATTCATCCCTAAAAATAGGCTTTCTGTGTGATCCATTGAGTCTACCTCTTGGTGAATCTTAGTTGTCTCAAGTTGTGTTGGGACCAGCCACACCTGAAGGGGGCATGATATCCTGTTAGACCTCATTAAAAAATATATTACATTTTAGTTTCACATTGATAGATATATGATAATAAGGCCTATAGTTTTATCCTATTTTTAAGTTGATTCTTTGTTAATTTTTAAATAACAGCATACATTAAGGCTTAAAATAATTTATGACGATTATTTTGTTACATTATTTGATTTTATTTGAAATGTTTACACCTGTTTGAGATTAGAGCGCATCACTAGGCAGCGTAATGAATGTAAAAAAATTAAAGCAAAGCAGAAGGTCAAACTGCGTAAAGGATTTGAAAATATATACAGTATATATAAATATATACATACATATTCTGTTTGGCGCAATATAAAGTGTTGTAGATTCTCTTCTTGATATTCAGTTTGGCTTTGTTATTGTAATTAGTGATGACACTACAATGACTGCGTCTCATGGTAGCCCAAACACCCATAAAATGAGCTTAGATCTGTAGCCTCACAATGTCCCCCCATCCACACTCTTTGTATATAATCATAGTGAAGGTTTCCTTCTCAGTTTTCTTCCACAGTTAAATGTCATGGTCTCCATAAGCCAGTGGCTTTGGTATAGGCCAACGTGTCCATGCAGTTGACATTGTGCTGTTCTTGTTTGACTCATGAACAGAAGTTGTAGTTGTAACCTCTGACTCTTGAGGGCAGTAACCTCAGTTGTCAAGATTCTTTGTTTGAGCGTTGAGCACCTGTTGGATTAAGATCCCTGTGTGCTTCTGTCACCAGCAAAAAGAGACTGTAGATATTGTACAGGAAATTGGTATGAAGTATGTGTTATATTTCTCTATGCCACACAGTTGTAATGAGCTCTTTTGAAAATCTAAATGTATTTTTGTCGTGTCTCCATGCTTTTTTATTTGTTTAAATGTTTTCATTTTTTTTTTTCATTTTTTAACAAGAATCTGTTTATAAATTATACAGTTTATGAAACAGATCACATTTTAATCTAAACCAAAGTGTTATTAAAAGAAGAATTTATCTTGTAAGTACACATAGAATTATGTATGATTTGCATCAGTAATGCACAAGGTGTAACTGGCAAAAGTACCCCTTGAGTTTATTTTTGTAATTTGCTTTTTTGTGTTCTATCAAAAGTTATGTTTTTTGGAATTGATTGTGCATGAACTGATATTTTCACAATCTAATATTATTAAATGTATGTATTAAATTAGCTCATTGACTTTGTTTTACTTAGTCATTTTTCTTAAGAATTTTATTTTCATACATTTTCAGATGTCTCTGACTTTACCTGATTTGTTTACCCTTACTTTCATTTAATGTGTAGATCTGGATACCAAGAATGTTTTTATTAATGTACTTCCAATGGGCAAATATAAGGTGAATGTAGATGCTGCGTATTGGTGTTCCATTTGGTTTAAAAAAAATAACATTTTATTTGATCTCCCTTGTTTTCTGAGTAGATGAACAATGTTATGACATTCTTTTGATCTGAATCAAGACACATACCTCCACATCCGCTCCTAGTTAAATGTGCGTACCATGTAGGCTAACCTTCTCTGCCTTTCTAATAAATTCACCTGCAATAATGTAATTGTCAAGCTCGTCATACAAAGCTATACACAGCGTTCTGTGTATATCTTAAAATGTCGAAAATCACCAAATATATAAAGCCTACCATTTAAAACCCCTTAAATGAGGTGACTTCCCATTTTTATTTTATTTTTTGATGAGCAAGACCCTACAAAGATGGCCGCTTGACCTGTCTACATGACTGCGTCATTTCGACACGCCCAGTTTCTACGATTTCGAGTTGTTGAACCATTTTCACACCCCGTTACACCAGGTGGCACTGTAATAACGAATTGAATGATTCAATGAGCCACAACATCAGGCACGCTAAAAGACTGAATGAAATTCTCATAGACATTGATGCAATTCTTTGTAGCTAGCACAGCACAACCATCGAGGTTATTTTATGGAACACCACCCCCAACAAGTTGTCAGTGTGATGCGGAGGCGGATTACTTTTTGTGTTGCATTTCTTGTTTGGCCAAATAAGTCGTAGCGTCGTCTGTACGACAGACATAGACATTAGATGTTTTAATTAAAATGTGTTTGAGTTGTAAAATATTTAGGGTTCAGCAACTGTATGCGTTCAAGCAACCTTACCTGCTTTAGCCAGGCAGATAACTTAGCTAACGTTAGCTAGCCTAGGGTATCTTACGTGAAACGTCAAATCGATCGATTTTTTTTAGGCCGACACTGGTGCTTCCGTGAAGACAGAAGAAGACATTGGTCATCTTGTCCTAATAAGTGAAGTGTTCCTGGGTTATCACGTAAGTGTTGTTTTGGAAATGGGTGCTCACCGAAACGAAGGGCGCAGCAGAGATTGGCTTCAACAAGATGCTACAGAACAACAGGTACAATCAATGGTAAGTGGCAGCGTGACCAGCAATTTTACAAGCATTCGTGGCGGTTGCATATATGTAGTTTTGCATTCATTGTTGGTCACATAGAATGTCATATTTAATGGCCCATATATATCAATGTAGGTGGCCGACGACAACGCTTTGCAATGGTCTGCTTAGTCGAAACCTAGGCTATAAATGCGTTCCGAAGGTTTTTAGCTGAAGTACAGAGTCTTGCTTTAGTCGAGTGTACCGGATGGCGTAAATAACTTTCTCTGTGTAGCCAACAGTTTTTGTTGCCTTTGAAAAAAATACCTACGCTTTTGAAGTATTTGGTAGTTTCTTCTACATGACAGCCTATGATGCACATGTCTACCTGTAATGTTTCCTGAATAAGACGTTGTTAAACGTTTTAGATGATGCCCATGGATACTGATTGAAAAATGTGTACATTCTGTTGAGCGTTTGTCCTAGCTTTCTATATAACAGCAGTAGCAAGGCAAATGTTAACAAGGTGTGTCACATGACCCATGGAGCCTAAGGTTGTTTCTTTCCCTGACTTGATTTTAGAATCCATGGAATATAATGATAAAGCACAGACAGGTTCACCGCAGAGGTCGACGGTCGCAAATGACTGTAAGGTATGTTTACGAAATGAGTTTCACAACATTAATAGATGTGGTGAGGTGGCAACATCAGTGATGGAAATATATATACATTTTCAATACTTGGAACATTTAGCCCTTTACCTATTCAATAACCTATGGTTTGAAAGTGAACTCCTATTCACAGGGTTTCAGACCCTTCACATAGAAAACATCAAATAACCTGGCCCTGTCACATCCAACCAATCAATACAATAGGTTGGCTATCAGCCCAGTCCAGCACAAACCTCTCCCTGAAGATGTCACAAAATCTCACATGAAGTTGTGTCATGGGATTAGTCATCTAAACTTCCATCGCAGAATGGATAGGCTACTAATGTGTCTGTGTGCTTATGGCCAGTCATTATTTGGATTGCACGTTTGATTTATTGTCTTGAAGCTGCAGCATCAGAAGGCATAGGATTTTGAGTTTTCAGACTGTGTCCCATCCACAGTAAGGCCATCCACATGGCCTTGAATCAGTTACATCCTCAAAGCTTTGAACCCCTTCAAAAGTTTTTTGGTCCCCTGAAGTATTTGGTTAGTACTTGGTTGATTTGGAAGGGCCTACCTTTGTGATTGTTGCTTATCCAGTCCCGGTTTAGTTTGATGCCCAAGGTCTAATTCTCATCAGATTAGTTTTCCATTCAGTCATTTCCACAGTTATTGTGTGCACCCGCTTTGCAGGTGTAGGAGCAAGGGATTGCACACCAAGAAAAGATGAATATTCCATGTTTGTTTAAAAGACAAGGTCTTCTGAACCTCTCACATTGTATAAATAAGTGAAAGTGGCCTTTGACTGATTGGAAGACTGAGGAGAACAACAATCAGATCCATTTGTGGTTAGGTTTATAGTCATTGGTCCATGGTAAAAGTGTTTTTTAACGGCCTTCGGCCTACAGAAATATCCTGCTCCATCAGATTAAAACAGTTCAAGACTCAAAATATATTACAACCAGGTAGATTTAAATAACAATTATGCATAGCCATACAAATGCTGCTTTATGTAAATCCTAACAAATTATTCAAGCATATTTAATGGTAGCCACATAGGTTCAGTGCTATGCAGCGAGTAAACATCACTCCCTGACAGTCTAAGAGACATGCTACCGTCAGACGCTAGCACCCATGGGTTTTAGCCATGCTAGCCTTGCTAGCCGCCTCACATACTGAGGTTGCAAGTCCAGTGCGGGACTGTGCTCCCTGCCTTATATGATGTGATCCACAGCCTTTGAAACCCACTTTATGGCTTTTACACTATGTAGGTTCTGAAGTTCTAATTTGTTTATTGTCTGTCTTTACATTGTGCATGTGGGGTATAAAGTCATCATACACACAATTTTGGTATTGTGGCGCTCACATGGGCTTTTAGAGAAATGGCCGGAAAATGAAAATTTGTCTTTTTCTCATGCTTGAGGGTAATATTATTTGAAATGTTCCCCTTTGATACTGCTGTACTCTCTGTATACTATTATGAACATCGTGGGACTGGGCCCCAAAAATGTTACCAGACATTAACAGCTGACATAAACTAAATGCACGCAGTTCAAAGACACAGGGTTAGAAATGTTGACCTCGAACACTAAATAATAGAGACTAAACTGTTGTTGGGGTATAAAACTGTGGTCATGCCATTTTGTAACCCAATGCCACTAATTTTCAGGTCACTGGTGTTGTTAGTAGCATGCCTTTTTTTTACTTTGAAACCACACTCAGTGGCTTTCCTTCTCTTCAGTCATAAGTAAAAGGCTTGTATGCCTTGAACTGAAATAGAATGAAATAAAGAGGTCTTTGCTTACCCTGTTGACCTTTTATGTTGTGTTTTGACCTTTGGGAAAACAATGGGCTCTGTTGCACATATATTTTAATGAAAATTGTAAAGTTAATTCTGCGTTGCTGATGTGCTGTTGTTTGTAGTTACACTGATCCAGTCATATCCATGGATCTCCTGAGAACTGTTCTGCAGCCCAGCTTCAATGAGGACATTTTGGGGGTTTTCAGGAAATATATGAAGGTCAGTGGATGTTTAAGTAAATACAATGTAATTATCATTCCATCATAAGTGAACATGGAGAATACCATGTTCTGGTGTGAACAATGTCAGTTAGGTTTCTCTTACAGTGCCGTAAAGTTACAGCAACAGTTCTACATTGAGAGTTTTTTTTAAATTTTGTCATTTTAGTTCTGCCGACAGTAATAGTTTTGTTTTAGCTCCAGCAACAGCATCTACTTTCACTAATATAATACCTGTTGAATTTGGTGGATTCAAGTAGTTTGGAACTCAATAGCCCTTTCCTATTCCCTGAACTGAGAAATGTCGGAGAAAGCAAGCTGAAATGTACTGCTGTTCACCATTTACGCAAAATTCTCTCATTGGCTTTCACTAGATGTGCCAAATGTCTTGTTTCAGCTTGTTCAGAGGCTATAGTGAATATTGTTTTGCCTGGCTATTGTGCAAATCTGCTGGTTTATGGCTAACAGAAGACCACTGTGTCTCTCAGTTTTTTGAAAAGGCAGCCAGTAATGTAAAGGAAAACATTGGTGAAGAGGTCCAGACCGATCAGCTGATCAAGGAGGCTTGCAGAAATTGTCTCGAACATGTAAGAGTACATTTAAACCCTTTAAAAATAAAAATAAAGGAATGATGCATTTGAATATCATGTGAACAGAATTCTTGATTTATATTCTGACTTTATATAGGCAAAGCGTCTCTTTCCTGAAGGAGAGAAAACAGCCAGTAGACCAGGCGTTGAGCCCCCAGTCAAGGTGATCTTTGAGGATAATTTAGCACATTTGAGAAATGTTTGGAGCCGTCTCTTTTGACATTTGACAAATTGTTGCTAATGCTGGGTAATTAGCTTCCATTATAAGCGTCAACCAAGTGTTCCTTCTGCTATATTATAAGGGGAAGCTTATTCGTTGATTGTCTGTGGTTCATCACTACTGATGCAGTAGATGGAGATTAAGATCCTATATTGAAGGAAACACATTTCAAACACTGCTCTGGGTTCAGTAGAAGTATGCATATATTTATAATTCTTTTTTTTAATTTGTATTATTATTATTATTAATTATTATCATCCAATTACATTTAGAGAGCTAGACAGATGGAGGATGATTCTAGTCAGAGGGGAAGTCCTGTACCGAAAAAGGTAGATAATCTCATTACCAGTTCTCTTATACTCATAGATCTCATGTTGGACTTTATATTCATTATGAGGTATTCACATGGACCTTTTTGTTTATAGCGGAAAGGGCGCCCCCCAGGACCTGCCATCCCCTACGATAGACCAGTCCAGTTCAGCACCCCGTAAGTGTGTCCATGATGTCCTTTATGTTTTTTTGCCCTGAGAAAGCTTTTAAGTTTTATGGAATTTCCATCACTGGCTATTTTAACAGCAGACCAATGGGATCTTTGACCTTTGTTTTGTTTTAGAGCCAAACCCAAGGCGTCTGAGGCCATCAAGCGGGAAGGACCAAAGGTTAGTTCTCCGTCAAACATGGATTCACTTTTTATGAATGATCTTGCGTCATAATTACAATGCTTCTGCTGTCTGACTATAACATCCTTGTCACCAACGTTTACAGTGGGATCCTTCAAGATTAGATGAGAAAAGCACATTTGTTTTAGGATCAAGAGCAAACAAGTAGGTTCAAATTGAGACTATAAAATGGAGGAGGTGATGTAAATTTTTCCTTTTTATTTGAGTTTATTTCCTTTTATTTTTCTCCAGGGCTTTAGGGATGGGTGGCACAAGGGGAAGGATTTACATCAAACATGCAGACCTTTTTAAGGTAGGAACTTTTAAGAATGTCATTAAACATCATGTTAAATAACTGATCCTTCAATTGTGATAAAACCTGAAGTTGAACCTTAGGCCAAGTTTACACAGAGCCTAGATTCACTGAATCGGGTTCATTTTTCACACAAATCGAATCTTTTATTTGCGTAAGGATGGATCCTGGTAACGAGAGATTTGCGTAAGGACTAACCCACCCGATTGGGATGAACCGGCTGTAGTACATACCCCATGCCTGAAAGAACGTGAAAAAACGTAGAAGAAGACAGGAGGACACGGGTAAACAGCCAGTAGACAAGCTACAATTAGCAACGTTTAGCCTAACCGCATAGCATACATTTAATCTGCACAGTAATACATTATGGTGGTTAATAAAATCAGTGGTCAGAGCAGACTATAGGTTATGCGAAAATGAATTCTATTTTCTATTGCCTGATAATAAAGAGTTTGGAAAAGTGCAACATGACATGTCTGTCATCTCATTTCCCATTCTACATTCATTTATGAACAAAAAAGCTAATTAAATCGCTGGCCAATTTATATATGTGGTCATGAAAGTTATGGTACGTCTGAATAAAAAGAATTAGATCAAGATAGGAGGCTAAACAAAAATCAGTAGGCTGGATTAATGAGAGTGAGTTCGAAACACACCATGAGTGAGATGTAAAGAGACAACAAGTGTAATATATATTGGTTGGAGATCACGATTTGTGATCACGAGGGACAATGACATCATCAGGTTGCGTGAATCCGTGCACACGAACACCAGCCCCCGTACCGATTCAAATCTACTCACTTTCTACCCCCGATTCGAATAGTTGCAGATACCGTGTGCGGATAGAGAGTGTTAGTCTAAATGATAGGGCTATCTGTATTAGTTTCAGCTCGGACACAGACAAACTCGACTCCGTGTAAACTAGGCTTTAATTTATGCAGAGCTATCTGGCAGTGAAGATTTTTTTATGTATCCACCCTGTTTGTTACAGTGTTTTTTGATGGATAATACATTGCATGTTGCATGTACACTGTCAAACTGGAGAGATTCAAACATCTCAACAAACAATGCTAACCTATGAGTGAACATATGCTGTGCATTGCAGTATGCTGCAGATGCCCAAGATAAGCACTGGCTTGCAGAGAAACAGCATATGAAGGCCACCGGCGGGAAAATGGTGAGACAGTCATTGGTTGTGTGTGTGTGTGTGTGTGTGTGTGTGTGTGTGTGTGTGTGTGTGTTTCTTTTATCTTTTTGCACTGAAGTAAACCCCTCATTGTAAACCTCTCAAATGAATGCCATCCTTGTGTTTTCAATTATTGAAGGCCTACCTCCTTATTGAAGAGGATGTTCAAGGCCTTGCCATCAGTGATGACTATAAGTATGCAATTTTAAACACCTTTGATAACTTGTTTCATAAATACTGGTTTTGTCATTTCTCAGTTGCTATTGAACAAGCATAACAGTGCCTATTAATGTTGTCTATCAATCATTAGAGATTGTCCTGACCTGAAGATGGATGAGTTGAAGCCATTTGCAGTGCCTATATGGATGATTGAAAAGATGCAGAAAGCAATGGACGGCCAGAGGTCAGAAAAGAACGAAACTCTGGGCTGATAGTCACAAATAAGAAATAGCTTGACAACTAGCTTTCACATTTATTACAATCATAGTGCATTTTCCCAAGGCTAGATCTCATAGCGGAATTGCGTAGTCTCCTATTCAGTCAGTCTCCTGACTGGCTGATAACCCATAGAGAGACTCATGGCATTTTTTAAATAAATGTGGGCTATAAGAAATGACTTGCATTTTGTCAGCTGTTGTTCTCGTTGCTGTAATGATTGCTATAATGTAGTTTTTGTCACAGATATAACATATATTCTACATTTGCCTGTGTGCATTATTAGGAAAAACACAGGAAGGCACTTATTTTATTATGACAGTAGATTAAAGTTCCTCAGGTACCATGTCAGATTAGGGTGTCACTTTAATAACAATATTTGACCGCAATTTAATCAGGCAGCCACTTCTGAACTTGGTAGTATTAACTTGCACAGTTGCCCTTACACAAGTCCAGTAACTGTAGGAATATGTGTGAGTGTGCTTGTGTGTTATTTTGCTTGCCAGTGCTTTATTCATCTTGTGTATTTCATTAGTTTTACCAACATCAGGCATCACCTGTTGTATTACCTTACTGTATTTTTTAAGTTTAATGCTGAATATGTTGAACAGTTTTTCCGCTCACGGTTTTCTTTTTCAAACCTTTATTTTAGACATTCACACAGGTGTGTATGTGAATTCACTCTGTAAGTTCTTCTATTCATGTCTATGCAGTTATCTGTTGCTCACGTACGAAAAGGGAATTTTATACTTGCATTAGTCCCTAGCACTGTTAAAATGTCCAAAGCTGATGTTACGAAATGACTGGAAACAGTGTTCTTTCTTTTCTCAAACAAATGTTTCAGTGTAGACTATTTTGTGTTTTGGAATGTAATTTGGAGACCTGCTTAATAGTTTTATGAATACCTTTACAAATACAAATTGTAAAAAAAAAAAAAGAGAGAAAGAGAGAGGGAGAAGTACCAGATGTTTTGTTTCAAAAGATTGTTTTGCAATTACTATTAAATGTTTTTGTTTTATATTACCAGCAGTCATTCTGTCTTATTATCTTAATGGATATGAAACATACATTGTGGTTTATGTGAATTCAGGAACCACCACCACCAAGCCCAAAGCATTATGGGGCCAACAAATCACAGTCATGTCAGTCACGTCATCGCACAGGAGTGTGCAGTACCCTTCCAAGCTACAGTGATCTGGCATCAAATTCAGGCCGCAAGGCAGACTGTAGAGACAACCATGAGGTATTTCTAGACCTCGCTTATTCCGTTGTATCGATATGCAGCATGTCTATATTTAAGGAATTCAAAGCATGTAGTGTCATCACTCATTTATCTACTCCCATACGATATCAGCATGTGTTTGGTACATGATCACTTTAAACGGACTATTGCAATGCAATTTGAACTTACTAACTGGCTTGTAATATGAACATATAGCCACAGTTTACACCAAGTTCTGATGTCCTACTTCAAGCTTTTCTCAGTTGCTTCGGTACATTTCTCGGATAAGAATTACAATTTTCAAAACTCTTTAACCTCCACATCATCAATTCACTTGTGCACATCATAAAAGCAATTTATCATGCTTTTGCACATTCATGCAAAAGGCTATGTACAATCATCTGCTGATTAGTCTAGGTATCTGTGTAAGTATCAAGTCACTAGTTATTTAGATTGATTAGGATAGCTTAGATTTGTTGAAATTGAAAACTGCATTTTCGGGTGCCTGATAACATTTGGTCGACCCAGCATCCTCTACGCTCATACTGCAGACGTTACATTTAGTGTTTGTTTGGGTCTTATGTAAAGTAATTATAGCCAAAGGTGATGACGCAGGTGTACTTGTCATGGTGTACTGTAGTAGTGCTTGTACTGTCAATAGTGGCCGCGCGCATCAGATGCGTTCAGGTTTACGGGTGGTGAAAGAGGAGGGAATTACATCCAGCTCGTCAGACCATGTTAATGCTCTAAAAAACGAAATAAACATCGTTCGAGAAGTCCCAAAATCTTGAGTCCAAGTCAAGAGTCTTTTGAGGACGAGTCTCAAGTCAAGTCACCGTGTGTTTTAGAACATCATCTAGTGCAGTGTTTCCCAAACATCATGTATGTACCAGATGTACCACCATTTTATCAAACATTTATCATACAACTATAAAACATTTAATTTTCCTCAATGTAATCTTTCAGTAGGCCTAATCCATCACCTGTTTAAATACTTAAGTATGAGCATTGCTGTCCCGTAACTACAGATAGAACAACAAGTTAAAACATCACTTGGAAAACAAGAATATTTTACTTGCTCAAACTGATGCCAACTGACAAACCCTATATAATTGTGCTGTTAGATTATATAACATTTAATTACACTTAGAATAATGTTAGAGCTAATGGGACACACACATGTAGCCAGTATTTCGCTATAGTATTGTACAAGCGGAGGGGTATTTTGGGATGTAAATTTGGTTTTCCTTTCCATAGACAAAGTAGTCGTAGTCCTTTCCATGATAGGTGTAGAAGGCATGGGTGAGAGGAACCAATTCTATGGTCTGCCGCTGTGAAGAGATTTACACACACATTTACACTTATTCACACCACTCTGGATTCTAAAAATAAGCATTCTGCTGTGAACACCGGGTGTTATTATTACTTATTGTCCTCTTATAGTCTAAGCACTGTCATGAAATAGCTTAAGCTCACTTGAAATCCGTACTGAGGTCTGTGAATGTTCCCTTTTAACACATGAAACACGTGCATAAATAACACTAAAACAAGAAAAAAGATTATATCTGCATTTAGAGATCCAAACCCCCATTTTTTTCATAAATTACACAAATAGGCACCAGTACCCCTTCAGCCTCAGAAAGGATCTGGTGTGTTAAAGTTTTTATCTTTTAGTGGCATCTAGTGGTGAGGTTGCTGAATTGCAACCAGCTGAATACCCTTCCCCTTTCAAGCATGTGCGAGGACCTGCAGTGTCCATTAAATGCCATACAAATGCGAATCTCAAGCCAGTGTTTTGGTTTGTCCATTTTGGGCTACTAAAGAAACATGGCGGTGCAACATGGCGGACTCTGTGGAAGGCCACCCACTCCTTATGTAGATACAAAAGGGTCATTCTAAGCTAACGAAAACACAACTAATTGTTGCTAAAGGTAAATGATACACTATACAATACAATTCAATATACAAACAAAATTATGAATACTAAATTCTATATCTACTAATAGATGCCACTAAAAACTACACCCTGTACCTTTAAGAGCTCACCTGCTGTAGGATACGGCTGATGGAGGAGAACTTGCTTATGTGCCCCTCAATCCCTTTCTTAGACATCTCACAAATCTCCTGGTCAGGGAAGCCCACGATGGGATAGACCTGAAAGCACAGTTCCATCACACTCCGTAAACAGAGACAGACGTCACTTTATACAAACCAAACTGACTTAGACTTGAAATTACGCCTTGAGTGAAACAAATTAATTGTATGACAATGCAATTTTACTTCGTACAAATTACAAATTGTGTCATGTGCTTTTTAATGAAGGGACACAAGGAAGAACGACAAATTACCAAAAGGTTTTCATCTTCAAAAAAGTTATCTCCAGACACTTTCTCAAAATTCTTCAGTGGAAACTCAGGCAGCTTGTCTGGGATGAACGCCATGACTTGGTTCTTCCTGGAGGAAGGCATTACATTCATTGCGGCAGTTATTACCTCCAAATTTCGTTGTATGCAAATTAGTGCTGTCAAACGATTAAAATATTTAATCACGATTAATCGCATTTTTGTCATAGTTAACTCAAAATGAATCGCGATTAATTGCACATTTATTAATCGCAAATTTGTTTCTATTCTAAATGTCCCTTCAATCATTTTTTTTTTGAATGCTCTTATCAACATGGAAAAGTGGATTGGCTTGCTTTATGCAATGTTTTATTTTATTAAAAAACAACATTGTCAAACAGGGCGGTACAAAATAAAATGATAAAGTGCACATTTCAGATAAACAAGGACTCAGCCTATAGTGCAGTTAAACCATGGCTTAATATTTTCTTTTTTTCAAGTTTGCTGTGAACATAGAAGTCAGGCCTCTTATTTCAAAAACAATGATCCTTAACAGTTAGGTTACCAATAAAAGGTAAGCCTACTACTTCTGTGCTTTCAGCCAACAGCCTGTTAACATTTTCAGACAACGGTGAAACTCGCTTTTTTTGTACACCACAACTTTTAAAGGTCAATTTTCTATTCAGAAGCTTTTTATCATCCATTTCGCGGTATCGCACTCAACATTCACTCAAACGTAACGTTAGCCTACTACACAGTTTGGGAGAACCAAAAGAATGTTAATCTAAACCTTTTTTTTTTTTACAACGCGTTAATCGTGCGATAAAAAAATTGACGGCGTTAAAATGGGCTTGCGTTAACGCCGTTAATAACACGTTAAACTGACAGCACTAATGCAAATACAATGACAATAAAGGCTTTTCTATTCTATTTCTATTCTATTAATGTCATTAATTAAAGAACATACGTTTTTTAAATCACCTAAATCCCATTAGTGAGTGAATATGTGTAACAGAGAGCCTCACCAGGTGACCGTCAGCTGGATGAAGTGTAAAAGGTTCCTTTGCCCTTGGCAGGTGGGACACACTTTAATACCACGACCGTGACACTGAGTACACCTAAAATAGAAAAAAGTATGACATAAATATGATACATTTAATTGCAGTTGTTGTAACAGTGATCGCTGTACTATAATATACCAGATTTCTAAACGTATGTTTTTTGATTTGCAATTTGTCTTCTCAGTGAAAGAAGTTATCAAGTAGCAGCACCCACGAGGGACTGTCACTGAACCTTACACAGCTGTGATCTGGTTGAAGTGGCTAGTTGAAAGGGGCTTGCTACTGTTCATCATAAATTCATCGTAACCTCAAGTCTTAGCTTTTACTTCGCTTTCATATAGTTCTTTAAAGTAAGGGTAGGTGCAAAGCAACTAAGAAATTAAAGCTGTTAGCAAACTACCAGGTCAAAAATGTCATAATGTTAACAAATAATAACAACATGGACATGACACTTTTCAACTAGACTATGTGGCTGAAATTACCTGACCAGTTACATGAAATGTGTTTTTAAGGTTGTTCAAGGGACTGGCATTTGTACCTTTTGTGTCCACGGCCAGCACATAAAGTGCACATTCTTCGGTTCTTCCCAGCACCCCTCCTACCATGACCGTGACAATGCAAACAGCGCACCTGAATAACAAACACATTACTTATGAACTACTTTGGGTTTGGCATTCTACATTTAGTCAACTACAACACTTGATTGATTGATCCCAAAACCTGTTTGCCTCTTTTTACAAGACTCACTGACTGAGGAGGAAAGCTTAATGCTAGAATGCTAAAGAGAGATGGAAAGAGAAAGGAAGGATTACATTATTCTCACCTTTCCTCGGGAGTGACAACGTGAGCAGCGCACACTCCCAGCACACTGACATCGATAGCACCCCTAAAATCAGTCAAAAGACTTGAAAGAATAATATATATATAGAATATATAGACTAGGACTCGAATGTCCAGACTAAACAAACTAACAACCTGGAAACACACTCATAATTCCTAAATTAATCATGAACATGAATAAAATCCTAATTTGATAACTGTAATAGTTATTAATTGCAGTATTTAAAAATTATTAAGAACTAACATTGAATACATTTGATATTCATTTAGATGTTTTATGTTCATATAAAACCATTATGTGTCAATGTATCGTCTCCACTACACTTAAAACACCAATGTGTTAGTTCACATTAAGAATTAAGACATTTAAATATTTAAAAAAGTTCAGTCATTGAAAAAGACAAGAGAAGACCTAGAGTCATACCTTAATAACAGCGGAGTGTGGCACCCTGACTTTGAGGATCACATCTGTATACTTCTGAGGATACTCCACCTGGACTTCCCATGGTGGTGGGCTCATGCCATTCTGAGGCCCATCCACATACTGGCCTGTGTGAAAGACAAACCCAGCTCACTTATGTTCTTCCGTTAACAACTAGAGTTGAGTAAAGTCTGTGTGGTCACCATGCTCTCCTAGTCATTCCAATTGTGTACAGCAAGAAGTGGAATCCATGAATCCACTTATTCTTGTTTGAGCAGGTGGTGTAACATTGTACTTCTGCCAAAATGCGCAAAAACAAATGAAACATTAAGTATTACTGAAGTGCACATTCTGTCATCCCTTCTTTACTGATGTCAGTTCATCAAGTTACAAGTAACAAGTCTTTTTATTGTCAGATGCACAGAGTCAAAGTGTGCACTGGAATTCTTAGGACAAGGCACCGCACGACAACCTACCATAACATAACATAACATAGTACAACATAACGTAACATGCCATACATTCTGTACAAGTACTCTGAACATAATTTACATGTAATAAACATATAAGAACAGTTCAGTTATAATATTAATCTAAAATATAGTCTTTGCCACTCTGGTCCCCACCTATTGATACTACAATACCCTTTGTGCTCTTTCAGTAGCATAATGAACTGCCGGTGCAGCTGAAGAGTCAAAACATCAAGATCAAGTTGTGCTTTTTTTTGCCAATTTTTAAATATTATTCAGATGTTATTTTTATGTTTTTGAGCTGGATAGCATGAAATTCAAAGCAAAATAGTGTTGTCAAAGCAAAGAAACAAAGAAAAACATTGAATCAGAAAGTATACAATCATACAACATAGGAATCATGAACACTCTCTCTCTCTCTCTCTCTCTCTCTCTCTCTCTCTCTCAGTATGGATAACAGTACCAGAATATGGCTCTGACTCCCAGGCGCTCGATCTGGACTCTGTGTACGTTTCCAAACGGTACTAGAATAGAGACAATAGAGTAACATGACCAGCAGTCCAAAGGCATGCCTTGACTCACAGACACATGAGGAAATCATAACTTATATGATGGCCAAGCAAAGCAGCTCTACTCAAATCTACTGAAATGCATGCAACTAAGGGCAGGATATGTATAGTCTACCTGTGATATCTTGACATGCTTTTGTGGAACTGCATTAGACAGCAATATTTAATCTTTTGTTTTGTTTCCATTTTAAAGATTTAACTTAATGTTTTACATAATTACAATATATCGAGGAATCGTCTATAGGGTAACATCGCAAACTCTATCATTGGGAAAGAACAGACTACAGTGAGTAGATGTTGCATCTACCCTGTATACTGTTAATGGCCTGAGGTCCTTGAAGACTAGGTGTTTGGCCGGCTTGCTGCTGTAGCTCCACTTCTTCTCTACAAACTGCAGGAGAGCTTCACGGGCCACATCCTCTGACACGGTTGGCAACCTTCAGACATCAAACATGCAGTATTAGCATCAGGACACCCTGATGGAAACAGCCTCTGGAGTATGGCTGTGATCTGGAGTGGGTATGCCTGATGCATGCAGGGTCAAGGCTGTATCCATTATAGATTCAGCTGCTGCTGTTGACATCACGCAACATCTGGTACATGTACTCAATAAGCTTGGCATTCAAGAAAACGTGATGCGTCTCCATATGCCGCAATAGTTTTGACGGCTTCATAGCTTCAGTTGACAGTAATGTTGAACACACGAAACACAGTGGTACCTCCTCACCTGCTCTGTCTATCATCACTGTAAATCCGTATTTGATTCCTCATTGTCTTTTCTTTTCCTTTGTTGACTTTGTTTCCCTGTACTCTGTGAAGGTGTACCTTTGTCGTGGCAGCCTGTCTCTCTCCTCACTAAAAACCGATCCATTTGTGCTTCTGACCAGCTAACTCACGTTAGAACGAAATGTTAGCTAATGTTTAGTCGTTCACCAAAAGTATTACTTTTCCGACTAAACTTCAAAAGCACTCAGAGGCTAACTGCAGATGCTTGTCAACTTCGCGCACGCAAGACTGTACGTTATTAATAATATGCGTATGACATATCAACGCAATGCATTAACATCAGAGAAGCACAGGCTACCATAGACTGGAAAGGTGCAAGGCTACATTCTGTCAGCATGAATCTTCTTTATATTATTTTTGACATATTTTTCTTATTTCAGACATTTTCAAGAGTAATCTGGAAATGCGTTGAAATATCAAAGCAAATAAAAAAAAATCAATGGTGAGCTGATCAACAGCCGCGGACCCCCGGTTGAAAACCCCTTGGCTAGTTGAACAAACAAATTCAACAGGAGGCATCTACACGTAAGATACGTTAGGTACATCGCAACGAAGTTACGCCTAAAACGGGCGTTACCGTGTACATCGGTCCCTAAATGTCAAACTGTAAATGTAAGTACTGTAAAATGAGAACAGAAATATGAGATATAAATAATCACTATTAGGTGTTTGCTCAGGGACCGAGGCTTTGAGAGACGAACTATAATTACCTCACATTGGGGACGAAAGCATTCTGATTGCTGTCTGGAAGAGCATAGGGAGGTGGAGGATGGTAATTCTCATCAGGATTTTCTGAGAGGAAGATTTTAAAATATCAGTATAAGCTCAAATATATATTCAGGAATAACTATACAACTCATCATGCTAAACTGGAGAGTGCAGATGCTGAAATCTGAATTCATATCATTTCAGAAAGTACTGATAAATGTCTGGAAAATGGGAGGATTAAGGTACAATTGGCGCAATACTCCCGTGGAATATAATACTTGATGGATCCCCTATCTTTTATAAAACGGCTGTAAAGCCAGGCAGAACTGAGGGTTAGTCCTTACCTCCTCCTTTGGAGTCTTCATAACCCGTCACGCAATCAAACCAGCCAGGTGGGGGCGCTGATGGGCCCTCCTCAGGAATGCTAGGGTCAATCACCACTGTGGCATAAAAAGAAACACCAGTTACAACAAGTAATTAGCTTACAGATATCAGAATTAATAGCAATTAGTCTAAAGCTAATCAAGCTACAGAACACCAGGAAGCTATACAGCGCCTCTATGGCCCTATTAAATGCACTGAACATGTCACAGATGATTCACATTCTCTAAATCTCACCCTTCCAGTGCCATGTTTGTGGTACTGGACCCAAAGCAAAGGAGTATGTGAAATATAATACAATATCAGAGAACAGCAAAGAGGCCAAATCCAACCCAGTACATGAGTCAATAGCGTGCTTTTCAAACTCCTGCTCATTTGAATGGGCCAGAGAGGAAACCTATAAATACTACTTATGGAGAGCATGTTATGCCAACACACACAATGCTGTGAGCTGGGGATAAAAATACCCAGTGCGAAGGAGTTCCCCTCAGCTAAGATTTATCGTCAGATTGAGCGCCTTATGAAGACAGAAGAACGCAGGAACATAAACAGCATTACGAACACAATGCGAGTCAAACTCATTGATGCATTGAGTAGATTAGGGTGCTACCATCACAACCTGGTTACGAATAACACTTCACACAAACAACCTGTTGCTGACCGCTTCTCAACTGAACTCAACTGAAGTCTAGAACAGGCCTTGCTATCACTTCAAAGTCCACATTCATCTGCGTTGAGAAGGGATCTTAAAAGGGGAGGACTTCAGTCACTAGCCGATAAAACTTTCATCAGAGGGTTCTTAGTAGATACTTTAAGAGAACTCTGTAAAAGTTCACCTGAATCAAGTGGCCAATGCCACAGTGTACTATACGTGCATTAGTAAATGTTTATAACATCTTACAATGCTTTATGACATTGTTGACATAATACTGTTAAATAAGTCTTTTTTATGACTTGTTAGACCAGTGATGTTATGAAAAAGCAGGTATCCTTTTACATGGAAGGTTTTTCCACTGCTTCCTGTAGATCTCACGCTGCTGAGCCTGACCAAATATAATACTCTCTAATACGGGCGGTCAATATATATACATACACCTTCACCAGCAATAGCAGTGTCTATCACCATTAGGGCTGGATATTGGCACAGATGTGATTCCATGTATGTATTCCATGTATGTATCACAAGCTAACAATTCGATTCAAACCTATTCCATTAATTTCAATTCAATATCGATTCTATAGGAATGAGATATGAAACACTACATAGCACCCTTACATATTCGGAGAGATCTAATAAAGCTCTAAAGGGAACACAAATTCACAAAGGCGGAGCCACTGGAAACAAATTGTGAAAACCACTAAAGAAAAGGATTGTATATCGTATTTGAGGCACACATGGGTGTAGTTGCTCTCAAAAACAAAACCAACCTGTCTCTTTCATAACCCAAAAATGACTAACCAGGCATTAGACTGAAAAGGCACGCTAAAACAATGATCAGGTTACTTTCAATTAAAGATATGTGTCAAATTCAAAAAACACTTTTGAATGTAACATGTGCAATGAACATTGGCAAAGAACACAACATGAAATTGTGTATAACAAAAAAATGCATATGGCCTTAAAGTTCAATGCATACATTCTACAGATTAATGTAAAATCAGAGAATTGCAAAAAAAATTATTAATTGAAAAAACTATATTTTTGCACATCCCTGATTGTCATTAGCTGAGATCAGCCCAAAACATGCATTATATAATTAAATTCTGTTTAGATCACTAGGCGCCATGCAGCAACATTCCCTCAACATTGTCAACTCCAGATGCATCAAATGTTCTTAACCATCCAAATCTGCTCTGATGAGTCCTACTTTATCATAAATTGGAGGCGTGTGGCCAGTTGTTTGTTATTAGCATAAGTAACGCTTGGTAAGAATACTCTGCACAGTCGTTAAAAATGATCTCTTTCCTAAAAGAAAAATAAAGAAAATCTTGGTGAATCATAGGTTAATCAATGGGTACTAACTAAATAAGAACAAATCGTGGATGCAAACAAAAGTAAGAGGACATTTGTTTGTATATGGCTTCCTGCATGAGGCCCATTGTCACAAATGTACCATAAAGGTGTTCCACTGGTCACCTAAAGGTGTATGAGGTTTAACTCTGCTGACCTTAGCAGATATGTGCAAAATCCAGAGGGAACAATACTTCTTGTGGTCCATACCGTGTACTACCACTTCATAAACCATTTGTTATTGTGGTTTGTCCAGACTATGTGGCACTATAGAGTAACAATGGGGGTAGTATAAAAATAAAATTCAGGACCCTGGAGAGAAGAGTCCCTCATGAATATGCTAGGGCCCTTGCACAATGGTTGCTGATGACAGTGGCAAAGAAATAACATACTCCACAGTTAAAGGTAGGGTTTTTTAATTGTAATCCAATGCACTTTTTGTCAAATCTAGGGAATTGCTCCTTGTGGTTATCTAGCCATCTGTTCAGTATGTGTGCTTTAAAATTAAAATAAAAACTCTGTTTATACGTACACAGTCCCGGCTCTGTAAATGGGTGTGATTTGATTGTCTGTTGAGCTCAAATATTGACAACCTTTTACCAGAATCATGGACTTTAGAAGGGTGTGAGGCTTACTCTCCTGACCTAGGCAGAGCTGTGCAAAAGGCAGAGGGAACAATACTACACTAGCCCATACCGTGCATGCACTACCACATCAGAACAAATTTTGTTAAGGGGGTTCGTCCAGACTATGTGGCACTGTACAGTTACAATGGGGAGGGTATGAAAATAAGACTCTGGAGAGAAAAGTCCCTCATAAATATGCTACGGCACTTTGGCTACCTGCTGCACAATAGCCGCTAATGACCTGGGCAAAGAAATAACATACTCCACAATTAAGTATTAAGGTGGGGTGTCCTCTATGGGATGTGAAGTGAAACATGCTCTTATTGCACCCAAATGCAAAAAAAAGGCTGTGCTTTGGTTTGGATTAGCAGGGTCTACTTAGTTTGCATGGTAATACAATGCCACTGAGCTATGCATGTAAAAGCCAGAGCTCACAAATTTGCCTGAAAAGATGCCACAACAGCACATAATGTATGATGGGTAATGTGTTTACTTCAAGAGGTTGTGTATCCCTAAGGGTATTACCTACCCCTAAACCTCTTCTGATCTCTTGTACTAAGCACATTCTCATGAAGCCAATGCCTGATGTAGGTGCACAGTGCTTGCTGTGGCCAAATAATGTGATCTCCACATGCCCTGCAAACTAGTGCATATAGTATAAGAGCTTTAAAAACTGGCCTATTCATTTAACCTCACAATCACCTTGTACAGCTGAAGGACTCGTTTAAACTTTCTGGATTTTGAAGAAACAAATGACAGAAATATTTAAACGATACAGAAATACCATACTGCATCAATGTATATCCTACAGGCATGAGTCATTTTTTTGGTCTGCTACTTGCTAGACTGCACAGTAAGCGTAGGTCCCTGAGTGAAGTCCATATCAACATAAACTCCATACGATTTCAAATGAGTTAAATCACTACTGGGAGGGTACAATTAAATGTACAATATACAGCAACACTTGACTGTTCCTTTATTAATAATACATGCAGGTGACGCGCTTTCCAGATTATATTCCGGTTTTAAATCATGCGTCAAACACTACATTTATGGTGCAAGTAACAATAACTCAACTTTACTGTATCTCTAGGATGCATAACGTTAACCAAACACTCTCAAAGTGCTGACTATGCTATATCGCTGCGAAATACTTAGCTAGCCATGGTAATCCGAATCAGTACCAAAACATAAACTAACTAACGGTGTGTTACTATGCAACGACACTTCAAATGTTTGAAACCATTGAGTCCGAAATAACATCACGTGGTTGATTTTCATATTGAACCGTAGACCTCCTCACCATGAAGTGGAACCAGGCTTTCAGCTGGCTGGCCGCCTACACACTCAAGAATATCAACTAACCTGATTCACAATGAAGTATTGCAACTTACCAAAATCTTCCTTTTCGTCCATAGCTTCCCAGTGATGTGTGATCAGTGCATTCGGTTGGAAAGCTTCTCTTTAAACTTTAACCTCAGAAAAAAAACTCCCTCTTGCGTAAAAAGAATGTGAGTCGACCACGCCCAGCTCGGACAAAATGTCTTTATTCGCAACATTGTGCAGCCCGTTGCTCTTGGGTCAGAATGAAGGCGTGTAGGCAAACACATTTAAATACATGTTCATACTTGCCATAAAGCATAGTTAATGTTAGTCTTAAATGCTCGCGTTCCAATGATCTGTTGATCTATTCGCCAAAGACACGCACTGCTAACACCTCCGCCCCAACACAAAAACACATACCAAATGAGATTATAAGTATATTTTATTGAATGTTGAAGAGTAGTACAACCCCAGATTTACATCAATAATAGATGGGTGTACATGTGAAAAAGTAGAATAAAATTATACGTATATTTTATGGAATGCCCAATTTCAATTGTAACTGTAATATCAAAACATGGCAGGCTATAACTTTTCAATTCAGCAGCAGAGTTTACACTTGCCTATGTAAACAAAGGTGCAACAGTACAAATACAGCAATAGTAGATCTACAGGGATAAGTCCTGTACAACAGCGCTGATAGCAGAAGGCCATTGGACCACTGGGGGCAGAGCTGGCAGTCCGTGGCCCTTTTGCACATCAGTTTTCGGACAGTCCACTGGCGAGTTTGGTCACTCGTTTAAAACATTTTTCTTTACTCATTTATACTCCTTCAGTAATTTTCACTAACCTTTAACAGATGTTACCAATGCCTAACATAAATTCTTAATTGTTCACCTTGAGAGCCTTCTAGAACCATGAACTTCTTTTGTTTAGTGGCTGATATTTTAAATAGACCACCAAGGACATGATTAAGAAATTCCAGGAATTGCTAGTATTTTTTGCTATCTTCTTAATATCCACGCCCAGATAAACCATAGAGTATTGTGGTCAGAGAGCGGACCAGAAGTGGCACACCTCCAGTGGAATTCCGACCAAAATCCACCGTTTGACCGCTAATGCTTGTTATCCCAGATCCCAAACAAAATGTAAAACATAAATGTCCTTTACTCCTATCTGTCCATTTCACAATTTTACATTTCTAAGTTACATATTTGTGAAAGTCGTTAGTCTGCAGAAACAAGGCTATATATAAACATTACATAAGACGTAACTCCATGACACATGCACCCACATGTTGCAAAAAGCAGAACCTAATGGATACCTCTGAAGTAGTTCATTGTCACACGTAAGGATTATTTCTCTTTTTTATGAGATGGAGCAGCAGCATTTGGCTGGGTAGTCTTTGGCGTAGACCATGTGGTCGGCCCCGTACACAAAGTAGATGTGAGTTTTGTCCCTCCAGGTGAAGTGCACTCTGGTGACAGGGATCAGCTCAATGGTCTGCCTCTAAGGAGGTGAAAACACTAGGTCAAAAACGAATTTTCAAACATATACTGTACATACTACAAATAAACATTTACATCTACATTTACAGATACATGCATATCTTTAAATGTTAAATATACAAGTACAAAAGTAAAAGATGTTTTAAAAGCAACAACCCTCTACCGCAACCATACCGCAACCATACTTGTTAGTCAGATTGGCTGCCACTGTCAGGTTGTTTCATGGCTTATCCTTACATTTTTACATAACAGCAGTTAACAATTCAGAGCTTGTAATTTTGTTTTAATATTTCAAAACAGGTTTTAAATTAAATGTCCGTACACAAACAAAACAAAAAAAAACATAAAAAAAGCTGATCAGTTTCCTTTCATGAAAAAGCTAAGCAGTTTCCTTTCATGAAATGTCCTAAATGAATTTTCCTCTTACAAAAAACTGTCACCTGATGATTGCTGTAGTTGCTCATTCAAACAAAAAAAAAAACATAAAAATGCTGATCAGTTTCCTTTCATGAAAAAGCTAATCAGTTTCCTTTCGTGAAATGTCCTAAATGAATTTTCCTCTTACAAACAACTGTCACCTGATGATTACTGTAGTTGCTCATTCACCCCGTGACAGGTGTTAAGTGATAAGTGCTTTGCTGACCTCTTGGAACAACTCATGGAGGACTTTGTTGCTCACCTATTACAGGTGGGATTCTCTCTCTCTCTCTCTCTCTCTCTCTCTCTCTCTCTGAACCCAGGGGAAAGCTTAAGGGATGTACTCATTTGTCTCAAAAAAGCAAAACTGCACCAAATACTCATGGCTGCAGATTGTACTTGTATCTGCTGCAGGTAAAGTACCTGTCACAGGTGTTTACCTTTCATAGGATGTGGAAAGTGGTGAACTGGGGAGCAGAACGGTAAGAATGTACTGAAAGTACTAAACCCGCGGCTGATTGCGTAATCAACGTATGTCACCATCCTCTCCACTGTAATGTGTGATGCCACTACTGAATTGTATAAATCATGGGTGAAATTCAGTGGAATCATGGAACCCCTGACTGACATTAAAAGGAATTCAAAGATTATCGATCAGGAAAAAGATAATATACTGTATATGCTAATAAGGTGTAATAAAAGTGATAATACAGGGCAAAAATGAGTAGTATAGCAGGATCCTTCACGTAGAGAAGTGGATGAAGTGAAACAGTGATGGCAAGAGCTAAATATGCTAAAAAAGTAAAGGTTGCTTTTAACATGGTACAAATAAGCAAAACATGTGCTCACAATACTGATTCCATTGTTTCTGGATTCCATTGTTTCTCCTACACACATAATCTAGAGTGCAATGGATTACACCTGCTTTTAAAAGGTAGAAAAATGACACCGCAAAACAGACGTGTGCTGTCTCCAGCAGTATTCATACTTTCAACAGAATAAGTAAATCAACCGTTCCTTGCGCTTCTCCTCCCATAGTTTTGCTTAAAACTCCCATATTTCCCATGACCGCCCACAATTGCATTTGCAGAAGTCAAAAGAGCTCAACTTGTCATTCTGCACTCCTGCAGGAGGTGTAATGTTTGTTTTGCCATGTGTGATCTATTCATACATACCATAACGTGTTAGTATGGCTGCCCCTAGGAGTAACGTTTACCTGTTGAAGGTAAGGTTCCTGTCAGAAGTGTTTACCTGTTGGAGGATGCGGCAGGTGGTGGAGAACTGCGAGTGGTGCTCCTGCACGGCTTGTTTAGATGCAGCATTCACTGCCCCATCTGGGAAACTTTCCACTGGGTACACCTGTCACCATCAAAAATATACTTACTTATTTTTGTTTATATAGTCAATGAATAAATATATCTTTTCATTATAAATCTGACAGTAAAGAAATACCAGAAAGCATGTAAATTAAAATAATAAAAACTGCGTTTTCTAATATAGGAGTGTTGGTATCTGTTTTTTTAATCACATTTAATTGATTGTATTTTCTATGTTCTCTGAAGTAAGGAATGAATGTATTTAAATTAACGTATTGATTTATTTTCACAAGAAGAAACTATCTCCGTTCTCACCCGCTGGTTCATGTCAGTGAAGAGCATCTCCCCCGCTGCATCTTGGAGCATATCTACAGGAAATCCAGAGCGCTTGTCTACCACATGCACACTGATGTGGTTCTTCCTGTGGACAAATGAAAACAAACATGCTTCAAAGACTATAAAAGATTGTTTCCCAATTAAAAAAAAGAGGTTTTCTCAAGACTCCACTTCCACTCTGACCCAACAAACTCCGCCAAGCACATTCCCAAACACTGGAACGCCAGCAGTTGGATTCAGAATTCTTGGAGAATTAACCGTCATTCACCCTATAGTAATGTCCATAACACTATTGCTGTTAAATGGCTGTTGGAGTTTGTTGGAGAAGTGTGAATTGACCTTATGAGTAATCCCTCTAAAGGAACTGTTATCATACCATTTGACTGTGAGCTTTAGGAAGCACAGGAGCTGGCCTTTGCCTTGACAGTTGGGACACTGTAGTGAGCCGGCACCACGACATGGACTGCACCTGTGAATGAACAAAAAAAGTTGATTCCGAGACAAATTATTGATCAATTAAATTAAGAGAAATTAACTTCAAACACAAACAATGTAATTGTTAACAGCTGGTGTGCACTAGATGCTGAACAAGGTGTCGAACCACATGTCAGTCACTACCTTCACAAACAAAATTAAAAATTAAACAATAGAACTGTGCTGTAACCAATCTAATATGAAATGTTTTGACACAAGCTAACACAGGCGAGAGGGAGTATTTCTCCTACTGGACTCGTCCAGATCCTCTGCAAACGGAGCATCTGTTGTCGGAATGGTCTCTGCCTGATCCACTGCAAGGACTGCACTGAATCTGAGGCAAGGAGAGCACGTTTACATTTCTCGTAAAATAAAACCCGAAAGCACCTATTGCACAACTTCAAGCCTCTGACAAAATCACATGGGTTACAGAAACAATTTAAAGCACTCACCTGTCCTGATGTAACACATTTGTTACAGGGGGATTTTCCCAAAGTCAAACACTGGTTACAGCCCTGAAATAGAATTGCAGTCCTGATTAAAATACACCTACATCACCCTACAAAGAGTCATGTGCCCATGGCCAAAGTTTTACAGAAGAAGATTGAATATACCCTTTATCATATTATGCAAAAATAATATGTTCCGCAGATTGTAGAAAAGTATCCTGTTGTGAATTTAGTTTCACAATTTCAGTTGAGTGAACAATAATATCAAAATGAATATTTATTGAAATGAATACAGACATCACAGACATCTATATTATGCTATGGGTGCTTAGGGCTGATATTTTGCAGACTCTTTACCTTGATAGAGGATGAATGGGGGACACGAACATCTCTTTGGCAGTCCTGAAACATGGCAGGAATGGGCACAGGTAAGTCCCATGGTCCTGGTGCCACACCACTAAAGCCATCCACAGGCTGGCCTGAGAGGAGGTGCAGAGGTGGACAAACTCAATATGGCATCACATCACACCCAAGGCTTCATTCATTTACGTATACTACATACTAAACCAGTTAGAGATGGATTCGTTCAATTTGGATTTCATCTCCATCAGCAACACAGTAACCAATAATCATCATCATCATCATCACTGCCACCATCTTCATCATTGTTGTTTGAACACTGCACAACAGCATGTGTATGTGACATGCAAACAAAACAATGAATTGCTGCCTGGCCTTTAGGAGGGTTTCATCCATTTATGCTTGCATAGCTGTGTGCATATGGTGCGCATAGCCTACAAGAAATCAGTGTCCACGTACTCATGGACTGAACTCTATTTTCAGATTGAAACAGGCTCAGCATTTACCGTTGTAAGGCTCACTGGCCCACTCTGTAGATCTGGATTCAGTAAAGGTGTCTAGACGATACTGTTGGAGAAAGAGAAAGACTGATGTTAGTGTAAAACCTCTGCCAACCCCAGATGCCAACTACCCAGGGAATTAGCATGGATCTGCCTGGAGTAAGGAGACAACAGTATGAAGAAAACTCATTGACTATAACAGCCTTTTTGCTCAGACCCACCCCAACTACTACTATTTCCCTGTACTCTCAGCCAAAGACATTTATACCTCCTTCAAGCCTCACCTTTAGGCGAAATTTAGGTTGGTTTCATGAATTCATTCTTAACACTATTTGTTTCTGCCCACACTACTCAACATGTCACCATGGTAGTCTTCAGGCCGACATATTAAGCCATGTCTGACTACAAGAGACTACAGTCCCAGGTACTCCAACATGGCATAAGGAATTCCCACAGCTTACCCACCCTGTAAGTGTTGAGGGAGTGCAGCTCTGAGAAGACCATCTCTTTGGCTGGCTTACGACTGTAGCAGCACCTGCTGGCCACATACTCAACCAGTGCCTCTCTGGCAAGCTCCTCACTGATGGATGGAATTCTGGTCAAAACACAATGACAGTAGCACCACTTAGTGGACAAACCGGAGTAAACAGGCTATTACTAATTACAAGTAACAAATACATTATGTCTGACTGTTTTTTTCAATACAATTAAACAGACATGGTTGTCTTTTTGGAAAGGTGTACAATCAGTCCATGTGAGCTATTGTATTACGAGAAAATATGACTCGAAGGCCTGATGAAGTGCAATAACGGTTCCAGTCTAGTTTGCCAGGTGGGCATGTTGGAGGTTCAAGTAGAAGATGAACAGCAGGAAATATTTTCCAACATCACATTATTTCCTGATACCTCTAATTCCCCTAAAACATGTGTACTTACTGGGCACTTCCTCTGCTCTCCTGGCACTTTTGTCCAATTGACAGTATATATTTCTTACAGCTTACTTCATAGGTCTCTTAAAGGAACCGTGTATAGATTTCAGTGGCATCGATTGGTGATGTTGCTGAATTGCAACCAGCTAAATACCCTTCCTTAACAAGTGTGTGAATACCTAAGTTGGCCGTCAAATGCCATAACAACGCGAAAAGCCACTCTCAGGCAGTGTTTTGGTTTGTCTGTTGTTTGTCAAGTGAATACATGCAAATGTATCAAACTCACTCCCAGTGGGGTGCATGGGGTCTGTTTGGCCGGTGAGGGCTGTCTGCGTATGGCGGTGGCAGGTCTGAAAAATATCAGTGCATAAATCCTAAAGGGTGCTTATCAAACCCACCCTCAATCCATATCCTCATCAGTGTTATATTCTCAGTAATACATGTACTTAGACCAATGCAATGCACCTATTGACCAATTACACAGTAATTACAGGATTGCAATGATTCATGGTAGAATAATAGGACTGAAAAAGGATAGTTCAAGTCGTCCTACCTTTGGCAACACCCCCTACACCACTTTCAGGAAATGTGTTCACCTCATCGGCTGGAGGCGCTGTAGCTCCAAACAAATCTTTTTTTTTTTTTTTTTTTTTACATCAGAAAGAGGTAAGAAGCAGGATACAAGGTGATCGTAATGCATTCACAAAAACATGTTTTGCGAATAAACTCGTTAATTTAGAAAAACAGGACATTTTCATAAGTAAATGTAGTCTAAAAACTTCCACACGATTCACTTTTAATTACTTAGGCACACTTACCTTCTTTTGTTACAATTAAATGTCCTTGCACACCCTCTCTGGTTCATCTTGGTCACTGTCAAAGAAACAAGAACCAAAACAGGAATCTTACCTTATTCTTGCACTTGTAGGCTATTAAACTGTAGCCTAAATCTACACAATAAGACAGTTTTACAGTAGGCCTAAGCATATCCAACTACATTTCTAACATTTTAACACCTCAATTGGCGCCTGTTCATAGAACGATGAATCTTAAAGATTGTCAATGTTTTCCCAAAGTAAACATTTAGAAGGCCTAATATGCTGAAATGATAATCGTTTTCGGCTCACCTAAGTAAATGAAGTGTATCCATTCTCCCCCGTGCCTTTGGATGGATACAATGATAACGTTACTCGACTAAGAACTTTTCAGTTTTCAGTTTCGATTACCTCACTCTGTTCGTACAAAACGAAACCGTAGGGATCAGTTCGTTTTAGGTCAGTGTAGGCTACTCTCCGAGCGTTACTACACATTTATCGAAAGTGAATGTAACATCGATAATCGCGTGCACACACATGTTAAAAAAAACACACACACACACACAAACTCAAACCTACTGGAAGGGCGCATGTTGTGTTGGTCATTTCTTTACTGTATCTGTTGTTATTGTTGGAAAGATTTGTTGTAAGGTTCCTTATTTATGGAAAGCCAAAAATGACATAATTAAAAATAAATACATATGTAAAAATGTGAGTCATAAATAAATAAAATGACTAAAAATGCACCAAAGAAAAGCATTAGAAAAAATATATCATGCAGTTATGTGAATGGAAATGGAAAATGAGTCCTTTTTATTTACTGTTACATTTATTTACGCTTACATTTATTCCCAAATACATTTCTTCCTCCTTTTATTTTTCTATTTATTTACACATTTTTTACCGTACTATTTCCCGTACCGTATTTATTTCTTCTCGCGCCTTTTTACATTTCTTTCTCCTACATTTACATTTCTGGCTGCATTTATTTCTGGCTGCATTTATTTCCGTATTCATTCTTGTCTCAGTATGCAAATGAGGTGGGCTATCATTGGCCAGCGCACCGTGTCGCTCATTGGTCTCGCTAGGCCTCTGGCCTAAGTGTTGGTGAGAACTGAGAAGCTGTATGGAGAGATCGGAAGAGATTGAAAGCTATTTTGATGCTATTTGAATCACAATTTTTTTTTAATGAATCCACCGATCACTTGGAGTATGGTGGCGAGGGAGCTTCGAGGCTTCGCAGAGATGGCTGAGCGTAATAGGATGTCTATGCGGCTGAGACCTTGACTCCAGATTTCTTACCCTGCTCGCTCGCTACAATACGCCATACTCAAACGAAGATGCCCGCTACCTGTTGTGCAGTGGGATGTAGCAACAAAATAGGGGACGTAAACGTCTCATTTTATAGCTTTGGTGTATAGTACTTTCATTGTAGATGCACGACAGTTCATTTCCACGAGGGATCAATAAAGAGACTATCTATCAACTTTTTGAGAAAGTTAAAGAGCTGCACACATTGCATTAGAGTTATTACAATCCTCACGTTATGTGTGGCCTGATTTCATGGGTTTGGGTGACAAATCCAGCGATTTTTTTCTCACTTGTCATAAGGGGGAATATTGTGTTGACAAAGCTCTGCAAAAGCTATCACGTCCTCGGTTGTAACCGAGCTGACGAGAGCGGACAAGGATCTCAACTGCTGATGTGCACTGGTTGTGGTTAACTTGCTTAGCTTCTGTTAGCTAAACTAACGGTGCACTGTTTAACTTGGTTAGCTTCCGTTAGCTAAACTAACTGTGCACTGCTTAGCTTCCGTTAGCTAAACAAACTGAACCATGGCAAGCAAAACGATAAACCTCATACGTTAAGGTTGACAGCTTGGGTATGATCAGTGTGTGTGAAGGTGACTAACGTGAGTTAGCTGGTTAGCTTGCATAGCTTTGGTTATAAGAATACAGAGCTAGGGGAGAGTGGGGTAAGCAGCTCGACCAATGAGAGAGACGGTGCGCTGGCCAATGATAGCCCACCTCATTTGCATACTGAGACAAGAATGAATACGGAAATAAATGCAGCCAGAAATAAATGCAGCCAGAAATGTAAATGTAGGAGAAAGAAATGTAAAAAGGCGCGAGAAGAAATAAATACGGTACGGGAAATAGTACGGTAAAAAATGTGTAAATAAATAGAAAAATGAAAGGAGGAAGAAATGTATTTGGGAATAAATGTAAGCGTAAATAAATGTAACAGTAAATAAAAAGGACTCATTTTCCATTTCCATTCACATAACTGCATGATATATTTTTTCTAATGCTTTTCTTTGGTGCATTTTTAGTCATTTTATTTATTTATGACTCACATTTTTACATATGTATTTATTTTTAATTATGTCATTTTTGGCTTTCCATACTTATTAGCCTATGAAGTTCAAATTCAAGGTTGCTCTATACTAGCATGACTACACACATTGGCCACAGAGTAAAATGATCATTTATAGCACCTAACTGCAAACTAATGATGGTTAACTTTATAATTACATTCAATTTAACATTGCTTTGAAATAATTGAGCTAACCTTTCACAACTGTCCTTTCACAACCTTTCACAACTGTATTAATTCCATCTGTTATCTGTTCTTTTCAACTTTCCTTTCTCCCTGGCCTCTCCATCCTCACGCCGAAATCACATTTTTACACTGGCACGTTGTGTGATCTGACTGAGCTGCGTCCATTTAGAGGTGGTCTGACTGCTCGAACTTGAACTCACAAAGAGGGCCTGCTGACACACATCAGATTTCAGATTCTGGTAGGCCAGGGGTTTTCAACTGGTTTTGTCCCAGGGACCACCATTCTGACTAGAAAGTAATCCGCGGCCCACTGATGTGCCTGCGCGCTCGCGTGTGTGCGTTCGTTCGTGCATGTGTGGGGAGAGGGGAGACGTGTCAGTGTAATATCTGGGCATGGTGAAGTCCACACAGCCTGTCTATTCGTGGCGAAATGGTAGGGAGCGACAGTCTCATATAATTATCTTGCCCTATACTTATTCTTCAAAAAAAAAAATGCTCTCACACAGGTAGTTTGAAAGTTTGCAAAATACACCTCATTGCTTTTGCAGCAAGCTCTGGAAATTCGGTCTGGCAACTTATCCAGAACTTAGCACAGGCTGACTGGATAGGTGCAAGGCTACATTCTGTCAGCGTGATTCACCTTTATATTATTTTAGACATATTCAAGAGTAATCTGGAAATGTGTTGAAATATCAAAGCGGACCCAATCGCGGACCCCCTGCAATACCGCCGCGGACCACCGGTTGAAAACCCCTGTGGTAGGCCATCAGACTCTGCGAAACGCGAAACAAAGAAAATAGGACGTTCACCCTTTATTTAATCGTCGCTCGACCTTCATTTTGGGTACCACTAAACCACGTGATGGAAATGAATGCTGACTTTTTGTGTAGCAAAGCATACTACAAAAGGCCGGTTTCAAATACACAAGTAGAATGAGGAAATATGTACAGGCAGGCAGTGAGCAATATAGACACAGGTTTATCACTTAAAACAAGAAAACTCTGTGTTTGTAAAGAGAATACATGATCATCCTGGAAAAGGCAGGCAAACAAACCCCCAAATAGCTGGAGAAAGAGTACTGAACCTGAGTACTGAGTACTGAGAGTCTTAAGTTAAGGACAGGAATGTATAACCCTATGCACATTTCAGCATGCACATGCAAAACAATATAATCAACCATTGCATCTTGTGACCATTTAATGCCTCACATGGATTTTCAAGAAGAAAGGGGCAGAAAAAACCTGACAATCTATTATGTGACTGGAAATGCACATGGTGGGTTGGCATGAAATTACCCCAATATACTGTTTTAAAAGGCATGTTGCAATACATTCACATATTTCTCTATGGTCTGAGGAGGCATATAGGGTTAAACATATATTTTCTCAGCTGACTCAACCTCAATTCTGAAATGGTGCAGACACTTTGAATGAAGAAGCTGAAAAATTATAATAACATAGCACACATCATTATAATTGTCACTTGAGGTTTTTGCCTAGAAGCAGTACATGCTACCAGTCACAAGTAGTTGTTGAGAAGTGAAAATCAGGCATCCCTTTAATACATTTTTATTGAATCATTCTTTCATGCCATTAAGCAAGTTTGTGAGTTACAGTAATAATGAGTGTGTTCTGGATCGAACAATGTTTTTAGGCAGGCATGTAAGGCAATAGATCCTCCAGAGCAACACAATTAAAAATCTTTGACTTCTTTTGACCTATTCTATCATAACAACAGTTCAATTCTTCTCACTAAGTATCCATTAGGCTATTCAACAGATTTAGTCGATATTTTCAATTCACTTTGTTAAATTTGACATTTTGCTCAAGAATGACCAATGTGGTGTTAAAAAGGAATGCTGTCTAAATGTATAAGCATCAGTCCTAACATGCCTGCAGCTATGTACATTTTAAAAAAGAGATTAAAGTGTAAAACACAACTGAAACTTGTTTTGATTATTTTAAAGTATGTTTAATAACTCTAGAATCAAAGTTTAAAGTTGCAGAATAGTATGTAACAATGAGCAAAGAGATAAACTGAATATTGTGCAAAAATCAACCATTTCCCCATATTGAGCTTGTAAAAACGTAACACTATTGGGTTATAAACTGTAAAGCTATTGGTTAAAGCTATATATACTGGTGTAAAGTGGAAAGCTATTTATTACTAGACGATGAATATAAAAGTGATTACATATTGATTACTACATTATTGGACAAAAGTAACTGATTCATAATGAATAAGAAAGCTATTGACTGAATTAGTATTTCTGTATTGCTGTGTCTCATGACTTTAAGTTCTGAATTTGTCTGAGATAAGCAAGCCGAAAAGCGTGTCTGACCAGGGTCCTGAATTTACGAGTTCCGAAGCAGGTAAATCAGCTGAAGAAAACTGAACTTTTCTTGCTGAATGCTGAATTAAGGCAACATCACATCACAGACTATGGCACTTAAAGACTTTGAGGTAAAAGTATTTCCTGTGAAACGGTAACTTGTAACAAATCTTCAATATAACATAGTAGACAGTATGAAACTCACAATGACATTCAATCGCTATATTAACTACAGGTTATACATATATTCCTCAGACAAAGTCACAAAACACAGCTAGGATTAGTGGTTGAAAGACCCTGATTCACAGTGAGTGGACTTGCCATTTGCATCTTTATTTGAATTCCGTAAAAATTCTAAACCTTGACGACATTATGGTTTGACCCACTGAGAGCACAATACTGAAGAACATATTTTTATAATGCTAGTGGCTTTGGATACAATAATCTGCTAAAATGGATACATCTAAAAATCATGACAGTGTGGCACCAAACCTTGCATTGCATCTTTTCAGAAGAAAGTATTCTTCTACAGTCTTCTAAGCACTTATATCTGGACAGCAGTACTATCAACAATTGCATAAAGTTTCAGAACATTCCTTAAAAAGCGAATACTTTTTGTAGTAGCATTTACCACATTGTAGGCACATCAACTACATTACAACACAGCAGCACGTTGCTGGGTAGTCAGCACTGACTTTGGATTCATTCCCAAAGACATAGTAAAGGTGGGAGTCGCCTTTCCATTTGTAGGACACTTTGGTAATAGGAATTAATTCAATTTTGTGTTGCTGAAAGGAAGAAAACAGCTTTGTTAGTGTGTGTTCATTTTAGATAAAAAATCAAACAGTCAAACAAAAACTTGAGTCACTACCTGAAAGCACATGCTCAGTAATTTACATTTGTGTGTGTGTGTGTGTGTGTGTGTGAGGGGGGGTTTGCGTGTGTGTGTGTGTGCAGGCCCGCCGACAGGGGGGGACAAACGGGTACGTTGTCCCGGGCCCTGGACTGGCCCTGGAATGGGGGGGGCCCATAACTGGACCCCCATGAAGTTGGGATTAATTATTGTGGGCCGGTCCACATTTCGGCGTGCGAGGGCCGGCCATCCTTCAATCATACCGGCCCCATTATTTATTATACGACCGCCTTACTGACCTGACAATACGGATAACTAGAGACCAAGAAAGACCCTAACGACAAATTGTTTGGAAGGTGCATCCAGTATATATAGCGCTTCCTTGTCATGAAAATGCTTTCTTTAAACTAAACTACGATGTTCTTATATTTGGCGAATTTATGTTCGAATATTTTGCAAAAATATGTTGCGGTGCATGATGGGATTATAGAGCTAACGTGTGCAGTAGTTGGCTGTACAAACTCAAGAAAACACCTGAACGAGTGGTTAGATAGAGAGTGCTTTGACCACAAACCAGCCTCCAAGAGACAATGTTCATGTTTTTTCGCAAGCTTGATGCGGAATCACGGGCCTGGCATGTAACCAACTCTCATTTTACCCTACAACGGATTCTCTCTATTTTACCCTACAACGGATTCTAATGTGAATTAGCAATGCAAACATAATCCATTGCTTGCTAGCAGGGCTGTCCGGGTATGTTAAACCGTGTGGATTAATGTGGAATAATTGCAACTTGCAAGAAGCCCGCGATCAAGACAGCGTCAAGGTAGGCCGTTTGGTTTTTAATTGTGCCCAAAATGCCAGGGCCGAAAATCGTTCCCAGTCCGAGCCTGGGCTCCGCCTTGTTCCCCAAACATTCTCTGGAAGTTCAGCGGACCTACACGCGGGTCTGGCGATACATTAAAGTTCCCTTGACATGATTCCCCTTTGTCAAGTGAAAAATGGTCGATGAAATGTGCAGTTAATGAGCACTAAGTGAATACAATAGCGTGAGTTTTATTGTGGTATGATTCTGAAAGCCATAACTTCACTCAGTCCATATCCATAGCCTATCCAATTAAGTTGTAAATAATCCTTTTGGTTTATCCGTAATAAATGGGCTTGTCATCCCGACGTCATGTGTTTGGGAGCTGCACAAGGGAATTCTGTGGTTGTATTTTTTTGGGGGGGGGGGGGGGCCATTGAGATAATTTTGTCCCGGGCCCAGCCAAACCTGTCAGCGGCCCTGTGTGTGTGTGTGTGTGTGTGTGTGTGTGTGTGTGTGTGTGTGTGTGTGTGTGTGTGTGTGTGTGTGAGGGGGGGTTTGCGTGTGTGTTAGTGTGTGTGTGCGTTTATATGAAAGGGAAAGGGGCGTACCTGCTGGTGAATGCGTCCAGACTGGGAGAATTTGCTTTGGTGTTCCTTGACCAGTCTGTCTGATGCCTGAGATAGATTTGGATCGGGGAAGCCATACACTGGGTATACCTGCATTGGATACATTGTGTTAAGTCGAATTCCAGTCTCATTTAAAGCGAATGACTATGCTCAACTACAGACCTTACCAAAACACATAGAAAGGTTAATTATTTTATACAAATGTTTTACAAGACAGATTTCTTCCTGGAAAACACAAGTTCTTTACAAAACATAAGGTTCATTCTGCTATTTCTGTTGCTATTTCACACAACTAAATTCTCCCTGGAGAAAAAAACAATCATACTATTTTACTAGGCCTTTTCCTACCATGTATTGGGCATCATGAAAGAGCCTATTTCCAGTTACTGAGGCTAGATTCTCAATCTCAATGCCACTAGACTGCTGAGCCACGTAATCCTCCAGGTTGTTCGTCCTAGAAGGCGCAGAGAAAAGACCAGTTGTTAGCATCACTTAAAGTTAAAGTTTGTGATTTTGGTGAAAGGTTACTGATACTAAGACGTCGTGCACACGAAGTCTAGTTTGTTTGCATCCGATCTGTTCATAATACCGATAGCCCTATCATACATACGAACACTCTCTATCCGCACCTTGTTTCCGCAACGATCGCAGTCCGGGGTAGAAAGTGAGTAGATTTGAATCGGTACGGGGGCTGGTGTTCGTCTGCACGGTTTCACGCAACCTGATGATGTCATTGACCCATGTGATCTTTTCGCGATTTCCAACCACTATATATACAACTTGTTCTCCCTCAAAATCTCACTCGTGGTGGGCCTCGAATTCACTAACATTAACCCAGTCTTCTGATTTTTGACTAGCCTCCTATCTTTATCTAATTCTTCTTATTCAGACGTAACATAACTTACATGACCACAAATATAAATTGGCCAGCGATTTAATTTGCTTTTTTATTCATAAATGTATGTAAAATGGATGGAGCGAAGCATCATGGGAAATGGGATGACAGACATGTCATGTTGTACTGTTCCAAACTCTTTATTATCAATAGAAAAAATTATTCATTTTCGCATATCCTTTAGTCTAACCACTGATTTTATTAACCATCACAATGTAATGTTGTTAATTGGAGCTTGAATGTCTTGTGTAATGTGTTTATTCGTTTGCTGCTTCCTTTACCTTGTGCTTTTGAGTCTCTTCTTCTAGGTTTTTCACGTTTTTTCAGTTGTGTAAATAAAGCGCTAAAGCGCCACCCACAGGCGTGGGGTATGTACTACAGTCGGTTCACCACAATCTGCTGCCTCCGTGTTTACGCAAATCTCTCGTTGCCAGCCTCCGTATTTACGAAATTAAAAGATTCGATTGGTGTGAAAAGTAAATCCGATTCGGAGGCCCTAGACTTCGTGTGCATAGCACCTTAGTCTCAACAGCCAATCAAATGACACCCCTCCCTTACATGCTCCTGAAGGTACGCATTGATTGGGATTTGGGACTAGATTAATGGTAACTGTTGTGATACTTATTGTTTAAAAACTTTAAGAAGTGTTTAAAGAATCACTCTACAGCACTTGCCATGCTAATTTATTTGCTACAACCATGCAATTTGTAATGCAATTTTAGCTTTGGTATTTGGTATAGTATGGTAAAAGTGCCTTAAACTTAAGCACAAACTTGATAGTGACTGACTCACCATGTAATCTTGAGGTTGATAAACATCAGCAGCTGCTTCCTCCCCTCGCAGGTCGTACATTGCTGTAGTCCGTTCCCATGGCACTCAGTACAGCTATGGAATGGAGGAAAGAAGATGCAGATTCACCCAAGGCCGCCATGCCAACATCACATCCCATTTTTAACTCAAAATGGAACTCTTTGACTGATAGAATGTTTGTGTGTGTGTGTGGTTAGTGTGTGTGTGTGTATGTACAGTAAGTATGTGAATGAGAATTAATGTCTCTGTGTGTGTGCTTGTTTGTGTTAGTGTAAGGAGAGAGGGTATCTTACTTTTCTTTTCCCGATCCGTCGCAGCTGTCACATGTCTCCTGAAATCTTTTCCCACTGCCATCGCATGCAGAGCAGCTTTTCTGAAGGAAAGTGAGATTATGCTTAAGCAAGATGCACTTCATGCGTTGTATGTAAAAGCAACATTATACAGACATTTGCCACTTTTCGATGTATGCTTTTACAGGCAATCAGTTAGCACATTAGCAAACTTTTATCAGTGCCAACCGGGCTGGTGTTTGTAGGGTTTATGAATGCCTTTTAGGTAGTTGGATTGTAGTTTCAGACTAAAATCCCTTACTGCTGCTTTAAGGGTAATCAAACAAATGCAGTTACAGTAATCAAAAAAGTGCAGCAAACTGTACTATTGTCTGCAACAAATTAATTTGACAACTGACATCTATTTGTTGTTATCACAGACTACCAATTATCAAACCAAACTGGACATACCTTGCCAGAGCCAGTGCACACGTCACACCGGGTTTGTCCTGTCTCTTTGCAAATATGGCAGTCCTGAGGAAGTTACAGATGTATTCCATTAGTGTATGATCTCATACATACAACATAGAGCACAGAATCAGAGGCACTGCCCCAGTCTGTTCTACGGCACAAGGCCCAAAGGAGCAATTTCATTGATCAGGTTTAAAAACAAGTGCATTATAAAGAATTCATAAGATTGAAAAGATTGATGAGGCTGAAAATATTTTAACTAACAGATTGAGCTTCACATAGAGATTGAACGGATCGTCATAGAGTACCTTCACAGAGGAGGTATTGGGCACTTTGATGTTCTCCTCGTGGTCCTTAAACAGGGCGGGCGTCTGCACCTGAATAGCCCAGGGAGTTGGGGCTGTTTGTAGGCCGAAATCCACAACTTGGTCTGGTCATGGCAGTCAAGAATATAAGAGAGGGAGAGCGAGACAGAGAGAGAGAGAAAATAGTCACACATTTTATAAACACATTCCAATAGCAGGACGAAAGAAGGCTTTCTTTCATTTCCTGTTTATGTTTATGCTTCTCTCTCTCTTTCTCTCTCTCTCTCTCTCTCTCTCTCTCTCTCTCTCTCTCATTAAATGACAGAACATGATTGAGGGAGATCACAATGTACCTGTAAATGGTTCAGTCTTCCATTCAGTGATTCTGGCTTCAGTGAAGGTCTCCAGTCGATACTACATGAGAGGGCACAACAGCAGAGTTGAGGGAGTATACCATCAAACCTCAGCAGCTAACTCCAATCATCTCTTGAACACCTTTTCATATTTATTAAACTAATGTGTCTAATTATGCCATTCCAGAACTTTATTCTACGCAACCTCCATACCAATAGTTTGAAAATGACTGGTCTACAATGTTTTTCTGTGCCAATATTTCCTTTTACCACAGATGAATTTTCTTTCAGTATGGTTTAACCTATTTCCATTCCGAAGCATTAGGGAACATGGCCTTTGTCAGAAGGGGTCAAAAAACAGTTGCCTGATCTGCTGTGGTGAAACCTAGTACGGCGCTTGGTTGAGAGACCCCGCATGCGATCCTGTTCAAATGCATCTGTATGTCGTCTCTGTGTAGACCATAGACATATTATATCTCTAAGATGTGTCTGTTGCTATCCCTCTGCTACAGTGAAAAATAACTGAAACCCTCAATCTGGAAAATCTGAACCCTTTCCCCCCCAGATAGCCACCTTCATGCTATCAACCCCCCCTCATTAGATTCTATCAATACTTCACTAGGGGGTGCAGATTATTAAGCCACTATTGACACTGATCAATAGCAAAAGTGCCAAACTTATCACCACAGAATTCCGTTCCAATAGTGCAAATCTTATCGCCACAGATATCCGTACCAGTCACTCTGTTTTTTTCTCTTCTACTACATACACTTTAATACAATGATAATACAACATTTTGGTTTTTAAGCTAGCAGTGAATAGTGAGTCAAGTAGCGAAGCACTGTACAGATGATGTCCACGTACCCGATAAGTGTTGAATGACTCCATGTTGGTTATGACTCCATCTTGAGCAGGGGCTTTACTATAACAGCAGTTGCTGCTGGCATACTCCAGAAAGGCTGTCTGTGCTGCATCCTCAGAGATGGAGGGGATGCTTAAACATAAAACTGTCGTTAGCCAGGTCAAGCAAGTAAGCACAGTAAGTACACAAGAGGAGAAGTCTTTGATTCCAATTCGATACACTTTTTTTTCAATTCAGCTAATTGCTTCTCACAGTCCTCTAGCTGTCTGTTCAGTGTGTGCTCTCAAAAAACATCTGGTGTTCATACATACTCCTGGCTCTGTAAATGGAAAATAAATATTGTGGTTGTACCAAGCCATAAACAATTCCAGACAGTCAAAGCGTTGTTTGCAAGAGCACAGAATGGAAGGGTGCAATTTGATTGGCTGTTGAGCTCAAACATCAACCACCTTTCCCAAATCATGTTTAAACAACACATTGGCTTGGGTGTTCATATAAAAGACATTAAAGAAACAGTATGCAACAATAAGCCACTTTTCGAAGCATGTCTCTATAAACAACTAGTTCTGGTATCATCTTCATAATATGGACACAACAGAACCTCACACCTCCAGCGATTCCCAAGCTGTGACATTTCATCATCAAACAATGCACTCACATCTGATGTCTGTGGCAAATTTCATGAATTTTTAGGCATTGGAGGCGCTATCTTACTGTTTCCACATGGTGGCACTGTAATGCACCTGTGTCCTTGCCCATGATTTTAACTTGATTACATTTACACCTGGTTTAAATACGTGTTTCCAGTGTCTACATTGAGATTGGAATGGAATTGATTTGAACAGTACGACATTGCCACTATATCACCAAAAGACATAATAGCAAGCCTTTCATCAGTGCCAACTGTGCTGCTGTTGGTGTTTGTAGGCCTTTCAGTATTTAGATTGCTAGTTTTTGACCAAAACTCCTAACTGCTGCTATTAGTATAGATATTAATGTTGTGCACAGAGTTTTCAAACAAGTTTAAGTATCTACGTATGTGACAATACCTTGGACATACATTTTATTTAAGTAATATAACTACACTCATATGAATACCAAAGCAACGCTGAGTGCATCCCCTGTAATTGTCAACAGACATATTAAAAATTGTTTTGGACAGGTTGGAAAGCACAGACATTGTGTAGAACAAATGTACAAAATAAAACAAAGGTGAGCAGGACCATAATCAGTAAATTAATCTTACTTCCAGTCAACCTGTGATGGCTGAGTATCTGGTGTCGGCAATGGATGAAGAGGAGCAGGAGGAGGAACAAATCCACCTGCCAAGTAAAACAATAGCCCACAACAGGTTAAGATCCACAGGTAGTACCTATTACTTTATCTACGGTCTTTAAATTAATGAAAAGCATCTGAGTGGGTCCGTTATACTACGTGGCAAATTGGCCAGAGAATGTTTTGGAGTTAGAAAGCTGCCATAATGTCACAAACAAAATAAACCTGGTTTACAATTACCAGCATGATTTGCAAATATGCACACCATACAAGACACATCTATATAAAAAAATTTTGCTTTGAAATAAAAATGCTACTTGCAAACAAATGCAGGACAGGTAGAATGGAAATAGAGAAACAACATTCTGCATATCTGTATGATCGGTTTTACATTACATTAAAAACAATTTGCACCATACAACCATGTCATTTTTGGATCACTTGACTTTTGGCACTGTTATTACGCTTGTGCAATTTGCAAATGAAAACACACCAAAACAGGACGCGGCGCTACTCGGTCATCTGTCTTCCAGTCAGCTAATGAAATAGCTTAGTATAGATGGTGATTCGTACGATGAGAGAAGAAAGTTAATTTGTCGTATTTTTACATTAGTCAGAAACAGTTCTGATCTTTATGATTGAAATGTGGAATGTAATCCTTGCATCATAGGAATTTTCCACAATAAGTAAAGCTATATCTCATAAATAGCTAAACATTGTGTACTAACTACAATGCAAGCTACATTTCTATAATGTAAGCTAGTTCGCCCAGGTTAATAGTAAAGCCTACAATAGCCAAACAGTGAGTCTACAATCCAAATGAAGCGCTTTACTCTTCATAGTTATATTTTCTGTATGGATGCACAATAAAGCATCAGTTTGAGGAGCTCAGTCTTAGTAGGATCTTTCTCAGTTTTTCAGCCTTTGGACTCTGAAAGGTCTCTAGTCTAACATCAAGATTCATGATCAAGCAGCTGCTGTGACCACCACAAGTTGGCCAGCAGAACACCCAAAATGGTTATCTTATCATGGTTACAAAGGAAAGGTCCCCACACCGGATTTTCTCAGACACCTGGGGTCAGGAAGCAAACTGAAGTGTGAGTGACTGCAATTAATCATAGTATGGGAATGGGGGAGGCCATTGAGAACCATCTCAGACAGAGAAACCAGGGGCCGTATTCACAAAGCCTTTTATCTTACCACTAGGAGTGCTCCTAACTCGCGCTAAAACCTTTTACGTAGGAGTAATTTCTTAAAAGTGATTCACAACGGTTCTGAGACCTACTCATACTAAGGATAATACCAACTCCTAAGCTTAAGATAAAAACTCTGTTGCTATGGATGACATCCATTCTCATGCACGAGTTTAGAAGCGGTGCGTACGGTGATTGGTTGCTGACAGGCGCTCTCATTCAAAACTCAGTCCTAACATCCCCCTAACGATCCCACTAAATCAACAGAAAATAAGAGAATAACCTAGGCTTCAAATGAAGTCATATTTAATAGTTATGGATAGTGCACTTAGCAGAATGCACACGCATGATGACAAGTTTGTGCATCCAACGAGAATGACGCTTTGCACGTTAGAGAAAGAGAAATTGCCGAAAAAAACACGGAAATTGCATGAAATCAAGGAAGTAATAATTAAAGCTCCCTGCAAACTATTAGGTAATCGGCATATTTCCAGCCCTTAAACACTTCAAATATCAGTCCATACGGCCCTTTAAGTCCTCCTGTCATAATGGACGAAACGAGGGCGAGACGTTAGAGAAAGTCGAACTGGTCCCAGGACCAACTGTCCATGTTGGCCCAGAGTGTGCTGGAGAGGAATGGAGTTATAAAAGCTAAATTTGGCTGTGGGGTGACCACAAAAAAGAAGCGTGAGGCATGGGAGGACACATGTGTTAACATAAATGCTTCATTCCCTGCCGTGTGTCGCTCTGTCGATGACTGCGAGAAGCGGTGGTATGCGCTCCAGTCACAATGTAGGATGGAGATTGCGGAGTGGACTACAGGTATTGTGTCACCAAAATAGGCCTCATGCGTATACTTGCATGTTGTAGTTCAACTGTGCTCCCGGTTGTGGATTGAGGAAGGGTGTCAAAAGCCATGTCTTGCATGGATGGCCACTGTCACCCAACAAGTGGCATCCAGCAGGTACATGGTGCCGCTCAAAAACCTGGCGCAGACCGCTGTCCATTAAAATGCGCGAATCGTAGAGTAGATCCAGGCCACTTCGCAACAATATCTATGATTGTGAAATTTTGATCAAACACTATCTGTGTATTAATTGAATGTACCTTTTTGAGGATTACAAAGACGTCCTTATTATTACAAAGACGTCCTAATTATTTTAATGTGTGTTCCATCGATGGCACCCACGACACAGGGCATTCCTGCAATCGCCATGAAATTGACCTTGATCCTTTGAAGTAGGCGAATGTCCAAAGGGAACCGGATAAACTGTTGAACAATGTGTGGTCTACAGAGTGCGGTGATTGTTTGATGAATGAATCGGCTTACTGATGATTGCGATATTCTGTAGTCGTCTTCGTTGCAAAGTTGCATTTTCCCCGTAGCCAAAAATCTTAATGTTATCAAACGTTTAACTTCCGGACTGATTGGGTTGTTTCGATTAGTTGGAGACGTGATGGCATCCCGCACTAATTCTAGTAAAATGTTGATTCCTTCACGGTTTAAGCGATATCTTCTCAACAATTCAGAGTCGTTCATTGTCTCCAATACGTTGCGTCTGGCTTCAGCCATTTTAAGACTTTTTGTGAATAGGTCTTAGTGACTTAGGAGTCCTCATAAGGAGTTTTAAGCTGTCCTAGACTTAGGTGCTACTTTTAGGGATAAAATATTTTGTGAATTGCTCTTAGTAAAAAAAAATAGGAGTCCTACATTTAAGACTGACACGCCCATTATTTTTAGGAGTTTCTCCTAAATTCGCCACTTATGAGCTACTTTTAGCCCTAAGATTCTTTGTGAATACGGCCCCAGATTTACATATAGAACAACAAAAGGTTGCCAGACCTGTTTGCATTATAAGCCTAGCTCATTTACATTAGAAGCCTAGGAGGGGTCTTAAAGCAGTAGGCTATATATGACTAGAATTGTAGATGCTTGTGGTTCAGTCCTACACCGCTGAATCCAGAGTATGTTGCTTCGTCACTGCACTTTACTGGAATAAAGATTGCTGCATCAGAAACAAAGAAACTTCCTTCATTTCACTTAACGGCAAGTTGGCTTAAACCTTCCAAAGAGGCGTGGATTTTGGATATAGTCGTGGCGACATACAGTATACTTCTCTGACTGAAAACATTTGCATGTGTAAACAAACCATCACTGGCCAATACTGACAGGGAGCTCTGTAAATTGAAATTTAGCTCCACATAGCTCTGTGTACGTTTGCATGGCAACTAGAAGTCCATTCATTCCTATGGGAACCTCAGTGATCTCCAATGTGTTTGTGAGACTCCTTCCATTGTTTTCAGTCCAGAATTTGCCCCAAACACATTGGGAAAAAAATATTTTGCAGCAGATTTAGGAGAGAACATGTGCACGGTGTGCCAGGACATTAATGGCATTGGAAAAAAACAAGTTAGCTAACTTGTCTAAAATTTCTTTCAATTCAGTTGCTAAGCAATGTTGATAGTCAAATTGTGTTATGGTATGATTTAAAAGAAACTAGTTTAGATAGTATAACAAATTGAAAATCTGAACAGGTTGTTCTAATTACAAATACAATAAGCCTTACACCACCTATCTAAGTTAAATAAAAGGCAGAGAATTCATATTTTAAAGAGAGAACTTGTGTAATCAGTCAACCTTTGCATTTTATTGCTATTTTAATTATTGCCATTTCAGAAAGGCTGAAAGCACTCTGGCCATAGAAATGCATTTACCTCACACACACTCAAGGGCATATTGCATTTACATTTTAAAGAGTTACGGGCAGGAAACATAACTGTGTGGAAACAATACATTATTGTGCATCTAGATATCAAAAATAAAACAATTAAGAAGAAATAGCTGTGTTTGGATGTGCTGTAGCCAACAAACCCAGAGCAAACTAACATTATAGCAATACAGCTAACATGAGAGCAAAATAACAAGCAATATAGTTACTTACATCTCTGAGGTGTGTAGCCACCTGTGCAATACACCTTAACTAAATGTTATGCAACTTAATACATACAATAATACCTGATAATCAAGATATAAAGAAAAGTAAAGAACCAAACCTAAATAATAATAATAATAATAATATGACAATCAACTTTATCAACAATCTAGTCATATGACCCACCATCCGTAGACGGTAGACGAGCTCTGCCACCACCATTACTAAGCTATTTCATGAGCAGTTGAAAATATTTCTAAGTCCACACTGGTTAACCATGGGTAGAAAAATTAAAAAGTTGGAAATTTTTCTAAGTCCAAACTGGTTAACCATGGGTAGAATTTCCGTAGGCTGCACGCCACTGACTTAAGCCTCAGAGAGGGGGTTTAAGGCCGGTTATGGGCTTAAGGGTGGACCGGTGCTTAAGTCTGGTTAATCCTAGGGAGGCGTGTCCCCTGGAGGGGGGGTGCCAGGCCAGGGAGAGCCCCGGAGAAGGTGCACTCTGGTGGGGGTGAGGTGTGAGGTGTGGTGGGGGTGGAGGGTGTCCCCGGGTAAGGTGCACTCTGGTGGAGGGTGGAGGGTGGAGGGTGTCCCCGGGTAAGGTGCACTCTGGTGGGGGTGAGGTGTGAGGTTGTCCCAGAGTAAGTGTGACTCTCTTAAGGTTTTTCTTTTAGCTCCTGAGCCTAAGTCCTGGCTCAGGGGCTTTTTTTTTGCGAAATTTCCATAAGAGAGTCATAGTTACTCCTGACTGAGTATGTGTGACTCTCTTAAGGTTTGTGTGACTCTCTTAAGGTTTTCTTTAGCCCCTGAGCCTAAGTCCTGTTTGGACTTAGGCTAGGGGCTTTTTTTCATGATAAATGGAAGACAGATGCCACTGTAGTGCCAACTGCTGTTTTGATGCGTTTGCATTTGCAACTCGTAAGTTTTTAAATTTGCAACTTGTTAAGGCGTAATAACAGTGGCAAAAGTTACATGATCCCAAAATGATGTGGTTGCTGTGTCCTTTAAAAAAATAGTTTATACACATTTTATGCATCGATTATCGGTATACACACATGCAAAAGATTGCTTGTTTCTTTCCATTCTTTCTTTACTTTTGTGGAACTTGTCCTGCTTTGGGGCCGTATTCACAAAGCCTTTTATCTTACCACTAGGAGTGCTCCTAACTCGCGCTAAAACCTTTTACGTAGGAGTAATTTCTTTAAAGTGATTCACAACGGCTCTGAGACCTACTCATACTAAGGATAATACCAACTCCTAAGCTTAAGATAAAACCACCGTTGCTATGGATGACGTCGACTCTCATGCACGAGTTTAGAAGGGATGAGGACGGTGATTGGTTGTTGACAGGCTCTCTCATTAAAAACTCATTCGTGACGTCCCTCTAACAATCCCACTATATCAACTGAAAATAAGAGAATAACCTAGGCTTCACATTAAGTCATATTAAATAGTTATGGACAGTGCAGTTAGCAGAATGCACACGCATGATGACAAGTTTGTGCATCCAACGGGAATGACACTTTGCAAGAGAAATAAAAAACGATCAATATAAAATATGGCAATTGCATGTAATCAAGGCAGTAATAATTAAAGCACCCAGCAAACGGTTAGGCTATTATATTTCCAGCCCTTGACCACTTCAAATATCAGCACATACGGCCCTTCAAGCGAAACGAACGTGAAACGTATAGCGAAAGCCTACTGGTCCCAGGACCAATAGCCACTGTCACCCCAGCGGCATCCAGCTGGTAAGTTCTTAAAAAACTGCTGCAGACCGCTCTCCGTTGAAATGCACGAGTCGAAAACGTCCTCATCTTTTGATGGGGCAATTATTGTAATGTGTGGACATTCACGGGACATTCCTGCGATCGCCATGGAATTTACTTTGATCTTGTGTAATTGGCGATTGTCCAAAGGGCAAAGGCAACTGGATAAACTGTTGGATGATGTGGGGTCTACAGTGCGTTGATAGTTTGATGAATTAAACGGCTGACTGATTCCCAGTGTCGTCATTTGCGTTTTCCGCGAAGCCAAATAGGCTATATTTATGTTTCCAAACATTTCACTTCGGGACACATCGTTGTTTAAAGGCGTCATTGCATCCCGCGCTAATTCTACGACAATATTAATACCTTCACGGTTCAAGCAATGTCTTTTATCAATTCCAAGTCGGCTGCAGCCATCTTACGATTTTTTGTGAATAGGTCTTAGTGACTTAGGAGTCCTCATGAGGAGTTTTAAGCTGTCCTAGACTTAGGTGCTACTTTTAGGGATAAAATATTTTGTGAATTGCTCTTAGTAAAAAAAATTAGGAGTCCTACATTTAAGACTGACACGCCCATTATTTTTAGGAGTTTCTCCTAAATTCGCCACTTATGACCTACTTTTAGCCCTAAGATTCTTTGTGAATACGGCCCTTGATTTGCAAGAAGCATTATTATTTGCAAAACACATTGTATTTGTATTGTTAAAGACAAGGTGTGCATATTTGCAAAGTGTGGGGCATTTATGAATCATATCCTGTTTGCTTTTTAACTCCACACAGTAGCCTATATTTCGTGGAGGATAGGAAAGGCTCTGTTGGTCTAGTTCTGCATAACTATCTTTTATCAGCGGTAGTCCCAGTTACACAAAAAGCACTTCAGGAAAACACCCCTGGTAATCACACCCTGTACTAAAGCACTTCATGTTACTAGATTATGAGATCTGTAGCAGATTTTGTTACCCAGTGAGCACAAAGTGCAAACGTAGACCAAGTGTCACCATGTCTGAAAAAGATCTTACTGGTTAAAGGAAGTCTGGCAATGCCTCGCAATGTTTCACATTTCCAGTTAGAGTGAGACTATTTCCCCAACCACATTACAAACACTGCTCAATTAGGCAAACTCAGAAATAAAACAGGTGACAGCTCACATAATCACTGAGAAATCGCTACGGCCAGAATAAAAATATAGACCGTAGTGATGTGACGGCAATCACCCTATAACAATGTAACAGTTGTTGTTAATTGTTAAAGTAGTCTACTTATTCAAGGATAGGACCAAATAATGATCACAGAGACTGATTTTGCTAATAACCAAGGAAGTTAGAGATCTCTAGATTGTAAGGAGACAGAGAAAGGGCCTTGAAGCTGCATGGTCTGTGCCAAGGGCATCACCTGTGACAGGGATAATTGGATAAACAACATTTGGTAGGGCGTTCATCAATCCTCATCTTTTTAATGTTTTATATCTATTAGTCTTCATACTGTGAAGTTAATACTTACTTCAGGTGACACTGAGCACAAATAAAAACTGCTATGACACCATAATATTATTATTCTGTCTATTATTCTGTTATTATTAGCTTTAATGCTCATAATAATGTCACACCCGTATCTCTGCTCCTTCAACTATGTTCACGTATTAAACACCTTGCCTGTAGCAATGGACACCAACACACAATCATCCTGGCATGCACAGACAACACCCCCTTAATGCACATACCTGTTCCTCCAGCCATGAAACCCTCGTAACCAGGTACATTCCCATACACTGGTGGGGCAGTGGGGTTAGGCTGAGCATACATAGCTGAAAGGAAGAAATACATAGATTTTCTTTGAGAATTTTAAATTAAATAGCTAAACCCATCAGGCAGAGAGAACATATCTTTTGCATATTTTATTGTACTATAGTACTTTTATACATTAACATTTGTATCCATCGTGTAGTTGGAACTGTGAAACTGCATAGAAAGGTCACTTAACAATGCTACTCTGCAATCAGAATATGCAATCATTTCCACTCTGATTCCGTCCACTCCATGCTATACTTTAAAGAGGGTAGTTGTTTCCATTCCTCTTGATTGGTCCGGTTGATTATTTTCATCAATCCGTTTGATCTGTTTTTAACCTTTTCAAATGATTTAACTTTGCTTGTGTTCTTCAACTTAAATTAACAAAACAGCAAAAACTAAACAAGAAATAGTGGGACAGGGATGGTGAAGTTATATATATCCTACCACTTATATTGCAGCTGTCGTGTCTCAGATTTGTAACATGACTAATCCTATACAGAATCAGAACAAGCTCAGCTCACTTTATTTGAAGTTAAAAGCCTAAGAATTCAAACGATAACGTTTAAGAGTTCATCGGAAGCGGAGTAGCCTGTGATTGTCACAGCTATGATTGCGTGCATTCATTAACTGGATTTATATGCATTTTTTATATTAGCCTACTATACCGTCAATCAAAGCAAAAAAATACGCGAAAAGCGATTAAAGCGATTACTTTAATGTAGCCTAGGGCTATATTCTTTATTAGGGGGCAACTTTACATTGCCTGTCAGCCTGATCTCCGCCTTTCCGTTTTAATTAATTAAACCTAATCTGTCTCGTTTTGTCTGGAAAAAAGAGCCGCAACAATCTAGTAGATTCTGCCTATGGAACAATTACGGGGCCATAATATGCTAGGATTGCAAAGTTACGTATATAGTTCCAATTGTGCTGTGCACATTTACAGTTACACTGACGGCTATAGGCGTGGCTGGCACAGCTTGGGTTTCCCATCATGCCAACCTCAATTAGACCTACATTGCACAAGTGGGCTCAGAACTATGAGAAGAAAAGAGCTACTCACCCACACCTCGAGGTTGAAATATGGTGGTTCTGAAGGCTCGACTTCGCCAAAGCAATCCTTCGAGTAACAATCACAGTGCGAAGAAGGCTTATAAAAGAAGAGTGGAATGCAACCCTTTTTCCTGGTGGTCTACGCCATAGACATGTATAGACATCTATACATGTCTATGGTCTACGCCCCCAATCCCAACAGCGCCCCTCTGGATAGCAGTAGCCTATGGCTCAAGGCTGATTTATTTGTTAAGGCTGATTCATGCTTCCTTACGTAAGCGTAAGCGCAAGCGCAAGAGGCCGCGCAAGCCCCTTGCGCGACCCTTGCGCGACTTCTTACGTCTTGCGTGCGTCGGCCCCTTTTTCTAGACTTGCGTCATTTTTTACGTAAGCCCTTACGCGAGCCTCGCAGCCTGCATTCTATCAACGAATGATACGAGATGAGGTTACTAAAATATTCTGCATGTCTACTCAGTTTTACAGTGCTTCCCAAGTAAAGGTTTGAAAAGAACTTCAAGCTTCAGACTTTCTGTTAGGGAACCTGTTATCTATCTGCAGAGCAAATGTCAGGCTCATACAAAAACATTAACGTGAATTACTTGATGCTAATACCTAGCGCGGTGTCTATAGGATTTTCCATATACGTTAGCATTAAGCTAACGTATTTTCTACCACAGTTAAACATGCAATACTATGTGATTGTTTTTAGAAAACGAATGTTACGTGATGAGATTACTCAAATGTAGTATGCATGTCTGCTCAGTTTAACAGTGCTACCCAAGCAAAGGTTTGAAAAGAACTTCAAGCTTCAGACTTTCTGTTAGGGAAACAGCTTTGTATCTGCCAGGCAAATGGCAGGCTCATGACAACACGCGCAACCTTTGGGAGCATGAACTGCACCGAGTAAATTTTGCGCAACCGTTAACCCCCAACGCTGTAGCATGCAGCCGCCTTAAGGCTCGTTTTAGACGCAGAGCCGTAAGCACGTGATCACACAAGGGACTTGTTTTAGACAAGTTTTGATTTACGGTTGATTTACGTTTTACGGTTGATTTACGGTTCCTTAAGGTTCCCTAAAGATTTTGCGTGTTGCAAAGCAAATTGACGCCAGAACTGTAGATTTATTTTGAGTGAAGTTAGCGTATTTATTGCAGCAGGACAAAGGAAAAAAACTTACCGGACACATGAAAGTGTAGTGGGCGAAAGGCTTGATTTTATGAATACATGTGTTACACAAAATACAAAGGTTGGCAATTCAGTACCAGTGGCGAAAAAGACAGATCACATGACGCAAAAGTTTGTTTATTGACACATCTTTAAATGACTGCGACAGGCTTTAAAACGATGTGTTTATGAGTTACATTATTCAAAGATGAGAGGTAAACGGCGAGAGAATCTCATCATGTTGTCAATGCTTGTACCTACAATGGTGCTGGCCACTATGGAGGATTATCGGGGCCAAAACTAAATAGGCCTAACTAAATAAATAAATGAATGAATGGTTAAATACTTGGATAAATACATAATTAGATAACAAAATTAATTAGAAAATGCATTTCCTGAAGGAAATACCAGTGCATGAAATGCAAAAGTTAAGAAAGGAAGAAGAAAAGAAAGAAGAGTGAAAGAAGGAGCGAAACAAGGAAATAAGATAAAAAAGAAGGGAAGAAGGAAAGAAGAAAAGAAAGAAGAGTGAAAAAAGGAAAGAAGAGTGAACGAAGGAAAGAAGAGTGAAAGAAGGAAAGGAGAAAAGAAAGAAGAGTGAAGAAAGGAAAGAAGAGTGGAAGAAGGAAAGAAGAAAAGAAAGAAGAGTGAAAGAAGGATAGAAAAAAGAAAAGAAGTGTTGAAGAAGGAAAGAAGAGTGAAAGAAGGAAAGAAGAGTGGAAGAAGGAAAGAAGAAAGGAATGAAGAGTGATAGAAGGAAAGAAGAGTGGAAGAAGGAAAGAAGAAAGGAAAGAAGAGTGAAGAAAGGAGAGAAGAGTGGAAGAAGGAAAGAAGAAAAGAAAGAAGAGTGAAAGAAGGAAAGAAGAGAAGACAGAAGAGTGAAAGAAGGAAAGAAGAAAGGAAAGAAGAGTGGAAGAAGGAAAGAAGAGTGAAGAAAGGAGAGAAGAGAGGAAGAAGGAAAAAAGAGCGAAAGAAGAAAAGAAAGAAGAGTGAGGAAAGGAAAGAAGAGTGGAAGAAGAAAAGAAAGAAGAGTGAAAGAAGGAAATCATAGTTGAAGAAGGAAAGAAGAAAGGAAAGAAGAGTGAAAGAAGGAAAGAAGAAAGGAGAGTGAAGAAAGGAAAGAAAAGTGAAAGAAGGAAAGAAGAGTGGAAGAAGGAAAGAGGAGTGAACAAGAGTGAAACATTATTTGGGTTTGGATGTCTGGATGGCTGGTAGATATGTTTAGTTTTGCTGGCATTGAGCATTTTGATTTCGGTTGTGTTCTGTTTGCCGGGGCCGTACATGCATCCACTCAGCAAACAGGAAACACATATGATGTTGCGGTACTAAATTGCAAGTAATATTTTAATTTAGATTTTTATTCAACATTATTTGGGTTCGGATATGTCTGGGTGGCTGGTACAGCAGATGATTGGTTTTTTGGCGCGATTACTTTTGGCTATAGGATTCACTAAAGAGGAATGTCTTAAGTCTTGATTTGAATATAGGCACGGTGTCTGCATCTCTGATGGAGGCAGGGAGATTGTTCCAGAGTAGCTTAAGGCCCTGCCTCCTAGTATTCTTGGAATTACCAGGAGGCCTGCACTCTGGGAACGGAGCAGCCTTGGAGGGCAATAGGGGACGACTAATTCCTTGAGGTAGTTTGGAGCCAGGTCGTTTAGGGCTTTATATATTAGCAGGAGTACTTTGAAATCGATTCTACTTTTGACGGGGAGCCAGTGCAACGAGGCGAGTACCGGTGAGATGTGTTCATATTTTTTAGTTCTGGTGAGTGTACGAGCAGCGGCGTTCTGTATAAGTTGAAGGCTCTTAATTGTGTTAATGCTGCATCCGGACAGGAGAGCATTACAGTAATCGAGGCGGGAAGTAATAAATGCATGGATTCGTTTTTCTGCATCTTGGAGGGATAGAACCTTTCTAATTTTGGCAATATTGCGTAAGTGAAAAAATGATGTCTTTGAGATCTGTTTTATGTGTGAGTCAAGTAGGAGGTCTTGGTTGATAGTTACGCCAAGGTTTTCGATGATAGTGTTGGGTGTTGGGAAGCCATTGAGTGTGGGTAGATGGGTAGATAGTGTAGTTCTCAGTTGATCTGGGCCTACAAGCATAACCTCAGTTTTATCAGAGTTGAGGAGCAGAAAGTTGTTAGTCATCCAAGATTTTACATCATGGAGGCAAGCTTCTATCTTGGGTAGATGTACAATTTCATCAGGTTTCATTGATAGGTAGTGTTGGGTCTCGTCAGCATAGCAATGGAAGTTAATGCCATGTTTCCTTATGACAGCACCTAAGGGTAGCATATAGAGGGAAAAGAGCAGTGGTCCAAGGACAGAGCCTTGTGGGACACCGTAGCTTACTCTGGTGTGATTTGACGACTTCTCATGGACATGAACAAATTGATGGTGATCAGAGAGGTAAGATCTAAACCAAGATAGGGCACAGCCTTTGATGCCAACGTGATGTTCAAGTCTCTGTAACAGGATCTGATGATCTATAGTGTCGAAAGCAGCACTAAGGTCTAGGAGAACTAGTATTGAGGTGCACCCATGATCAGATGCGATTAGTAGGTCATTTAAGACTTTGACTAAGGCCGTTTCAGTGCTGTGGTGGGCCCTAAAACCGGATTGGAGGGTTTCTTCAATTTTGTTTTGTTGTAGAAAAGAAGTAAGTTGCTTAGCAACTAGTTTTTCAAGTATTTTTGACAAGAAAGGGAGGTTAGATATGGGTCTATAGTTAGCGAGATTATCGGGATCAAGGTTAGGTTTTTTCAGAGATGGTTTTCTCACTGCTATTTTGAAAGATTGTGGGACGTAGCCTGAGATTAGTGAATTATTCATTACATTGAGTAATGTCTCACTTAATAAGGGAAGTGCATGTTTAAGTCATTTTGTGGGGATAGGGTCTAGTAGGCACGTCGATGATTTAGATGAGAGAATCAAGGAGTTTAGTTCAGGCTCTATTCGATCCAGAGGGATACCGAATTTTGGCGTTTATGGATGCCAAGCGCCAGATTTAGTTTAATGAAAGTTATTGAGCATTATTTAAACTAGACGTAGCGCAAAGCGTTACAAAATATGACCGCCGAACTGTTTAGTAGGTTTTAACACAGAATGAGTCATGGTTGTCAGTGTGTTTGTGTGTTTTTATGTGTTTTGTGTGTGTACATTGGTTTATGTTTCATTTTTATGTATTAAAGGTGCAATAAGGATCAATAGCTATTCACTAAAGGTATGCTAGCAGCTAAAACTAAAATCTCTTGAAATGTGCTGACTTTGACATTATGACAAACTAGTTACTCAACGACTGTCCTTACACAGTCAAACATCAAGCAAGTGCAACACAAGACTAAGCAAGACGGCAAATAAGCTACTTACTAGATCGGCAGAAGGTAAACAAGTCAGGTCGGCGGGCTGCGGCAGGCGAAACTACAGAACGCAGTTATATGCCTATCGACCCTGCTATATTTTAAGGTTAAACTGCTTATCCTAACCCTAATCCTGAAGCATAATTGTTGCATAATGCACCTTTAAAGGAATTATTTGTGATAGATTTTGATGATTTGGTAATGTAATGTTTTGTGTACTACTTTTTTGTGGATTGTTTTAGTATATTTTTCTTTTGCAATGTAGTTTGTTAAAACAGGTCACATAAAGAGGTGTGGAAACAAAGTGAAGTTTCCAACCACCAACAGGTGGCCCTATAGGTGATATCAGTCAGGCATATGTACAGGCATATGTACGGGTTCGGGCCAGTGTCCACCCTAAGACAGTTTGAGGGTCTGCCACGCCCACACCTTCCGACTAATGAGAAAATCCAATATAACTTTTAGTCGCCCATGGCTGAAGAGTAACCTGACCACATTTCAAGGCGTTACCATTAAATTTGTCGGAGGAGTTCGATCAGATGCGAGGTGTGCAAACGCCGTCAAAAGGCATCTTCCACTCAAAATGAAAACTTCCTGTGCCCCCATGGTGTCGAGAGACTTTTTGGTGCGTCCAAGCATGATGAAGACATGTACCGAATTCCGTCAAGCTACGTCAAAATAACCCCAATGCACAGGGTTTTTTGCAATGTTATAGGGGGCGCTACAGAGCCATTTTGCTCCATCCATGGACAAAAACTCCGAAGATGGACGGTTACAGGCTTGATGTCCCTGGCAAATTTGGTAATTTTTCGAGCACTTTGACATACAATTGAGTTATAAGAGACTTTGTGTTTTGTGGCAAGCACTAACAAGTTGGCAAAGTTTGAGGGTGTGCCACGCCCACACCTTCCGACTAATGAGAAAATCCAATATAACTTTTAGTTGCCCATGGCTGAAGAGTAGCCGGACCACATTTCAAGGCGTTACCATTAAAGTTGTCGGAGGAGTTCGATCAGATGCGAGGTGTGCAAACGCCGTCAAAACGCATCTTCCACTCAAAATGGCCGACTTCCTGTGGACCTGCCACCATGGCGTCAAGAGACTTTTTGGTGCTTCCAAGCATGATGAAGATGTGTACCGAATTCCGTCAAGCTACGCCAAAATAACCCCAATGCGCAGGGTTTTTTGCAATGTTCTAGGGGGCGCTACAGAGCCATTTTGCTTCATCCATGGACAAAAACTCTACCGAAGATGGACGGTTACATGCTTGATGTCCCTGGCAAATTTGGTAATTTTCCGAGCACTTTGACATATATTCGATTAAAACGACATAAATTCGATTCATTTTTGCTTTTTCATTTTTTATCTAGGTGGTGCTATACATGTAATGACTGGTTATGGTATGGGTTGACATGGCCCCTTGAAACAAACATACAAGAACAATTTGGCCCTCCAAGGCCCTACGGTTCTCGGGATATTCGAAGAAAACTGTGTCGCGCCACCTACAGGCCAGTTGGTGTATAATCATATAAATCAATTTATTGCATGCCACCCCGTGAACAGAATTCCACGAAACTTAACGTGCAGTCAGAAAGTGTCATAATGATCCCACACCTCCGAATTCGTGCAGTTCTGACCTTGTCAACTTACAATTAAAATGCTTTACAACACTCCATTTTTGCTTTTTCATTTGTAACTAGGTGGCGCTATCATGAAATAAGTGGTAGTGGAATGGTTGACGTGGCCTCTTAAGACCAACATACAAAAAAAATGTGGTCCTCCTAAGCCCTACTGTTTTCGACTTATTCACAGAAAACTGAATCGACCCACCCTCTCTAAAACGGGTCCAGTCCGACGGGGGTGCAACGGATCAAAACGAAAATCAATGGATCCACGCTCATCTAGTGGGGATACATGCCCACCAAATTTCGTGCACCTCGGTGTTTCAGTGTCCCTGGAATCAGTTGACAGAAAATCGGCAAACAAAAAAAAAAAACAGAAAAAAAACTCCGACTAAACCTAGCTGTCGCACGGCGGTCATAATAAATCAAGATACCAGAATGTCCCAGAAGACATACCCTCAGCTGCTGCGTTAAGAGGCCCTCAACTCGTCTACTACTAGTAGTAGGCTAGTAGTATTTCTAGTAGTGTTATGAAATGTTGGGTTTAATGTGGCCTTAGCCATGGGTGCACTGGCCGATCGAGTAGTAGTCGTAGCGCTGTCGTTACCCCATCACGTCTATCTCTTCTTCCATAGTTTGCATCAGGCTGCTATTAGGATGTTATGCTGTAGCATGGTTCTTATGTCCTCTTATGTATGTAAGACCACATTTACACATAGAATAGAGTAATTACAGTAATTACAGAATGCCCCTCCGTTCAAAAATAACGTCGTACACACAAGGTCGTTTTCCAAAAAAGTTTCTGAACATGAACCCGCATATACGCCCCCAAGCGCCATCATAACTATGCCAAACCTGTAGGTTTGCATAAGTAGGCTGCTAATCCATTAAATTGGCTATGAGTCCTAGATATGTGGATCCTTTACGTTTATTTTGCTACAAGAGGTAGACAAGAATGTAAAACTCGTAGTCCACTGGTGGAAGTGCAGGGGATACCATTGTTAAGGCCAATAGTCAGTCACACACTGGGGAAGGGTTGAGAGATTCAGTTATATGGTTGAAAGAATGCAATCCTGCGTTTGCATTAACGTATAAATGAGCACTACCTTAACAGCATCCATGATCAGTAAGCAAACTAACTGTAAATATAGGACGCTCACATGACAAATGCATTTTTAGGCGCATATGTGACATTTGATAACCTAAAACTCCGTTTGACCCAGTGCACACGCAAAAACTGAGATTTCCTGAAATGAAAAATATATACGTTTTCCCACCGTATAAACGGGGTCTAAGTTCAGTTGAGTTCTGGATTTTAATACGTTTATCAATCTGAAGATTGGGAGAGAAACCCAGACCTCTGACAATAAAAAACAACAGAACACCAGGCTTAGGTCTCAATCATGTCTCTCTCCGCTCTGAAGGCCGGAGGACCATCTTTTATAGGGCACAATAATGTAAACATAGATAGTGACGGTCAAGCAGTAATGACGTTACAACAGTCTCAGAGAGAGAGATTCAAAGCTCGCCAACACATGACAACTCTCAGACTAGAGAGTTAATAGTTGGAGCTCTCCTTTTAGTCATGACAAGGGACGTTTACCTATTACTTTCTCCAGACCCCGAACATCTATACCCCTGACACAGACACAGTCTACTCTTATTAATACCTGATACCACTCTGCTGTATTTGTCGCTTGATAGTGCGCTTGTACACTCGAAAAAGGTTCGCAATATCTTGTATTTTCAGGCCAGAGAGTGCGAAGTGTTCAATTGTGCCAGCCGAAGATCAAACAGAGTACGACCACCTCCAGGGTTTATCGCCTGTATCACTCAGCCTCATCTGCTGTACCATCTTGCTGAGGATCGTGAACACATTTTCATCTATGTCTGTGTCAGTCAGGGCCGATATCGTTGATATAATCTCAGCGAAGCCCTCAATATGATTTAAAAAACAATGTGAATTGTCAGTTGCCTCCATCTCCTCAGCTACAGCCAACATTTCGACTACTGTAGCATGCAATATTCCATTTATTGAATCCACACCAGGTGTATGGAATCAGATCAATGCCATAAATATTTTGTAATCTGTAATATAGATTTTGTATCTGTAATATAGATTAAGTATCTGTGAAACCATCTACACTTTCAAAACCTATCTACAGATACGGATTTCAAATACGAAATGTATCTACACTTTCAAAAACTATCTTCACTTTCAAAATCTATTTACAGATACATATTTCAAATACGAAATGTATCTACACTTTCAAAAACTATCTACACTTTCAAAAACTATCTTCACTTTCAAAATCTATCTGCAGATACGGATTTCAGTTACGCATTACGGATTTCTGTTACGAATTACAAAATCTTTTTGGCACTGTTTTTACAGCCTTTCTAAAGAGCCAATCAGAGCTTTTGGCAGATTTTCTAAAGCGCCAATCAACACATTGTATCCTGTACTGACTAGCCAATCAGTGCTAGCTTGCTGGCAACTGCTGGCCCGCTCATTATTATTCAATACTTATAACCTAAATCTGCCACCGCCCTGCCTACTGTGCCTAGGGAGAGATCTGGGGTCTCCCCCGCATGGTTTGAATAAAATTCGGTGTACGAACGCCTTGGGGGAAGTTTAACAAGCATGCCTTATGTCTGGCCCAAAGGGCTGATGAACACCTGCACTATTTAGTTAATCTTAGGCTCTGGCGATTCAGAGATCGCTTGGGTGCAGAACGCATTGTAACTAAGAAATTGGTCTCGCTTGCTGCCTCCACTGAGACGCTAGAAAACTCGCTTCCACAAAAAATACACAATAAAGAAGACTTCAGAAAATGGTTACAAATAGGCTACCCCAAAGTGCCATGAAAAGAAACGAAAATGACATTGCAAGGTGGTTTTGAAATCAGGCTGGTCATTATCCAGTTGTTGAGGATGCACTTAAAGGTATACCCCCACCATCACTTTGCGTGTCTGGAGAACAAGACAATAGCAGTCTGTCTGCTAAATGTTCTCATCGTGATAATGGGTCATATGAATACTGTTCATGGTTAACTTAATAAAATGTGAATAGGAGATCAATCACGAAAATGCTAACGTTAGCTTTCGTTAGCTACCAAAGCAGATCCTAATATCTTCCATACAACGACAGGGATCTTTGAAACAGGTGGAACGAAGTGTGGAGTGCAAACCACTGACTGATTGTGCGTTTTACAATGACTTTATTAACAACTCCAAATATAGGACTTCTTACTTGTGCCATTTCTCGGTCTCTGATCCATGACAGCTGCATACACCGTTTCACTCAACTTTCCCAGTTCCCAGCAAACTAGCGCTGATTGGCTAGTCAGTACAGGATACAATGTGTTGATTGGCGCTTTAGAAAATCTGCAAAAAGCGCTGATTGGCTCTTTAGAAAGGAAGTTAAGACAGTGCCAAAAAGATTTTGTAATTCGTAACAGAAATCCGTAACTCGTACTTGAAATCCGTAATGCGAACTGAAATCCGTAACTGAAATCCATATCTGCAGATAGATTTTGAAAGTGAAGATAGTTTTTGAAAGTGTAGATAGTTTTTGCAAGTGTAGATACATTTCGTATTTGAAATCCGTATCTGTAAATATATTTTGAAAGTGAAGATAGTTTTTGGAAGTGTAGATACATTTCGTATTTGAAATCCATATCTGTAGATAGGTTTTGAAAGTGTAGATGGTTTCACTATACAAAATCAATATTACAGATGCAAAATCTATATTACAGATTACAAAATATTTATGGCATTGATCTGATTCCATACGGGTGCTGCCATCTTGAATTAGTCAAAAGCAGTCAATTGAAGTTGAACCAAAAATCAGAGGCTTTAACCCGCCCCCTGACTTGGTGTCGGGGGATGACAGATTTATTTTGCTGCAAGCAAGTTACACCGTGGATAAATGTAAGTATAAATAAATATATGTAAGTATAAATAAATATATGTAAGTATAAATAAATAAATGTAGGTATAAATAAATAAATGTGAACACATGAAAATGTAAATATATATATACACACACGAGTACATGTAACATTTTTATATTTAGTATCTCATTTTATTCATTTTGTTATCTAATAATGTATTTATCCAAGTATTTAACCATTCATTTATTTATTTCGTTTTGGCCCCGATAATCCTCCATAGGCCACAAGTTAACGCCACGTTAATGTTAACTTTTGTATATGAGCAGACCGGGCTCATTCTATCAAACTCGCGGGTGCAATTGATTGATTCACGTCAATATGAACTCAATGAATGATATCACCATGACTCACAAGTGGTGAATAATGAATAGGCTATGAAAGTATTTGTTCGTGAATTAGCACATTCTCTCCAAACTATCGCGGGTGAGAATGGGATATTCTTCTTCGTCCTTATAAGTGTTTAAAGAGGGTTTGTAAAGGAGTTCATGTCTTCCGACCTCTTCTGTTATGTTTGTTCATAATCCATAAGAAAAGGCTTGTGAGACAGTCTGCAGGGTATTCATGATTTAAAAAAATTATGGGTCTAAAAAAGACTGTATATGATATAAAACCGGAAATGTGAGACTCTGTGAAAGGCTGTGGTTAGCCGGCCAATCACAGTCTTTGCGAGCTGCGTAGGGCCGGAGTGTTTTAGTCACATAGTCAGAAATTTTGGGCCACGCACTTAAGCACGTAAGGGGGGGGATTTTAGTGCGCAAGGGGGGGTTGTGTAAAAACAGAGCATATATCACCCTTCAGTTAGTAAAATGTCGCACGTTCTATAATCCTGCTCATTTTTGGTACATTGAGCATTATCATGGGGGAAAAAGCAATACAATATTCAAATGTCACTTTTTCAAACATTTAGAGAGAAATTCATGTAAATTCATGCAATAACCTTTTCAAGGATAATGTTTATTGGTTTAAAGTTAGTAATTGCAACAAAGTTCCATGGATATGATATTGAGGATCATAACATCAAATCACACTTTTTTCATGTAGCTGAATTCAGATGGTAACTCTAACATTAAGCCCACTAGAACGTTTCCTTCGATTTTATCAGGCAAGATAATTGATATTAGGTCTATATGTGAAAAAATGAACTGTCCAAATATATGGTCTATCATGGAAGAGTCAGCAATCACCCTCACAGTAACAGAGGGCTGTGCAGTAAGGCAGCTTTTTTGCACTTGCACTTCTTAACACAGCCCTTCGAACATTTGCAGGAGACAAATGCCTGCTTAACAGGCTTCTTTAGGGCCGCCTTTGTTGGGGGAATTGACTGCACATTGTGCCGTTTCAAAAAAAAAATTCTTCTAGCATGGTCTATTTTTATGAATGTGCTGGATCGGTCATAGCAGGATGATAAACATTTCTATTGTTGCCATTACCTCCTGTGGAATGTCATGTCGGGCGGAACGTAGCTCTAAGTCCACCATTAGCAGCTATAGCTCAAGCACAATTGACCAGTAGACTACAATTGTGGGGTGTTTCCCACTCTCTGTTTTCCACTCTGTGTTTCCGACTCTCTGTTGGAACCCCATCAGTCTGTGTTTGGCAATACTGGTTATAAGCTCGATGCTGCAAAATGTTCAGAGATGCTGCAGTGATTTGATCAGCCCTCCTGGTGCGAGACACATGGACTGCTTTGAGTAAGGAGTCAGCTATCAGCACAGATGTGGTAACACTTCGACCCAACCACTTCCCTGCAACCATCCCCAGCATTTTCAGAGATGCCCTCTCAATATGCAACCCTCCAAACATTACCACCAATTTGTCTTCACTATATCCCACATATTGTCAGCCTCTACCCCAATCTAGGAGGAATGCTGGAGTAGAGACATTGCAGTGCCATGTAAAGAGTCCCTATGGTCGAACACGTCAATGGTCAATGTTGTCTACAGCAGCGGTGAACACCTTAATGTGCAACTGTGGAGGGCAAACCACTTTTGATAATGCCTGCAGACGCTGTTCCCCATCTGAGTTTACAGTTGAAGTCAGTTCCTTTGTTTGTGTGTGTTATCTCCTGTGTAGTACTGAGTCTGACAAACCCTGTGCCTGGTTCCCGTTTGTGCTTGACACTGTTGAATTGAATAATCTGAGCAATTGCCAGTGCTGAGGGTGATGATGTCTCTGCCATCTGATTTTTTATGTTGGTCCCTCTTACACCATGCACAAGGGTCAGTATTAGCTGTGGAACAGAGTCCTCTTGGCATCAATGATGCCTCATCAAATATGTGATGACGTACAATTTGTGCAGCACGTGCATAACATCTTTGGTGTTGTCCTGTTCACAGGCTTTGGCAAGAGCAATTCCAAAATCATCTTCAAGGGCCATCAGGATTTATCTTTCCTTTGTATAAGCCTGAATATCAGGGAACTCAGCAAGAAGCCCTTCCTTCAGCCGGGTAGTGTAAACTCTGTTATTAAATTCCACTCCTAGCTGTTCCATTCGTGAATGGTAGAGCTGGGCAAGTTCAGCTAACTTGAAGACTGGTGCTGTTTCCTCATTTTGCCTGGTCTATTCGATGTAAAGGACCAGCTCAGCAAACACAATTGCAGAGGCTGATGCTACTTGGCAGTCCTCTTGTAAGTCATGGTTGGCCTTTCTGGCTCGATTGTAAAGACCTACAAGGCATCAGGTGTGATATTTAGCTTCAAGAGGCACCATGTCCACTGCACTAAGTTTCCTTAAAGTTCAGTGTCTTAGAAGATTGCACAACCTACCAATTCAAACTGGCGTTAGCATGTTAACTATTTATGTAGAACAGAGTATCAATAGGGCAGAAAAATATTAAATGTGATTTTCTTAATTTTAGATATAGATTCAAATTGTATCTATTTACTTGTAAGCCTATTTAGAGCATGTGATAAATATGCACACAAGATTTGTTGCAACAGTCAAGTCATATCTGTCACTTAAAAGCTCTAAGAAAATGGCTTTGATTTGTGAGAACAAAACGGATTCTGAGCTAATGTTACATTACTGATTTTAATTCTGCATCACAAAATGAATGAGCCAATATGGAAATCATCCAAATCATATGCAAATATGATATTCATATACAAATTTCATGCTAATCATGGCTACCATCTTGAATTTGTATTGCTTTAAAATGTTTTAAAACTTCGAAAAACTATGTTAATAAATGTAACAAGATCATCAACATCATATTATATCCCATAATAATAAGAGAATTGATCTGAAAACTCCTGCACCGGTGGCCATCTTGTAAAATGGCTGCTAATCAACAACCAGTATCCCTCACATAATTAAATAAGCGTACATTAGATAGCTGGCCCAGACACCTCGCAAATCCCCTAAGATGTATTTTCCAGTTACAATAACAGGATTTTTACATTGCACAGTGTCTATTCCTAGGTAACTTTAAAAAAAATCTAAGCTAAAAAAGTCAAACAAAGAACTTTTATGTACAAATCAACCATCTACTAGTTTGGTCCGCCATCTTTTTTTTTTTTTTTACTTGCTTTGTGACACCCACCAACCGAAGAAGTGTCTTTTGTTTCTTTATGCGTTTTAGGTAGCTGTAGTTCTAGAATCCTCACTGCTTTAATGTATTATTATTGCATTTAACACTGAAAGATGCGCAGAAAATCCCCCAGGTCAGAGATTGTTAGGAAGAAGTCATCTACCAATCCTATATCACTGAAATGGCGTTTGGCACTGAAAAAAGGCACATTGCTGCTACTGGCTGGTTAGATTTAGAGCTGCTGTCAGTGGGTCGCAGAAGAAATGTCTTGCATCTGACTCGGGTATTGTATGATGCAGTGTAAAGGGGGTATTCAGTGATGTATTCTGTGTCTGTTTTGTGTGTGTACAGTATATGTCATCCTTGTTAAATAAATGTACAAACCATTGTAAGCCCAATGCCACCTGACTGATTCTAATGCCCACTGCCTACTGGTTTGGATTTATCTGGAGGATAAATACACGTCCTGTAGGCGTTGAGTACTGGATCATTCATATCTACTATTATGTTTACCAATCTTCTGTCCATATCTATCTATCTATCTGAATCATGTTCAACTATCTGTCGTCATTTTCCAAAAAGAGTTCTTTGCACTGCCAGGATGTGCCTATTTCCCAACATGTCAAAGCAAGTTCTGGGGATTGGAACAAAGCTCAGAGACTGGGGGCAAATACTTCATAGGTCAGGCTCACATTTCAGACATACCTCACAGTGTTTCGGTGCACCTTCTTGACATTTGTATTTTGCCACCTCACGAGCCTATCCTCTGTCAAAGTGGTGCCAGTTTGCCAGTTGGTATCCTGCTGTTCAAATGTTGAGATGGATTATGTTTACCTACATTTCCATAAGACTCTCCTGATGAAGCCTTACTTATTTAAAAATTTCAATTTGTATAATGTTTTGATGTTGAAGTGTGTCTGTCACTCACTAGTGATCTGGCCAATAATAAAGACAGATGCATTGTCTCCTATTGATCTGGGCTTTGGTCACCCATATGGCATAGCCTAAGTAGCTAAAACCATTGCCTCTTGGATGTGTGTCCTGAAATGAAGTGCTTGTTGAAGCGAAGATGGCGATGGCCAAGATGCGGACTGAATGCACAAGCTGAGCACTCGTATTGAGTAGAATGTAATATAGTATATCATTTCATCACTCTCTGATGGTCTGTGTAGCATTTTGAGGTAAATTCATCACAGGATAGATTTGGGATTAGGGGTTGTTTTCACTTTAAACACACTGACACATTTAAACACTTAAAAATAATACCATACAGTTAGCAAAGATTCAATTAATATGACTCAAAACTGATTATCCTGGATTGTATTAAAAGTCTGATCATAGTCATTACAAAGACATCTTCTTACCTGAATATAGGTTTATATTAGACTAACAGAATTATAGTTTTCTATAGTAATGGTAGTATAAGTCATGGTAGCCTACTCGTATAACTGCAGGGGGAAGCTTAATGTGTTCAAACTTCCCAGCTGCCACCAGATGACAAACGGCTTGTAAAGTTTATCAAGTGTAGTATACTCTTCCCTCCAAAAGAGGGCAACGACGTGCGCATAGGCTATTATTGCAACCATCGAAACAACCATTGACACTTAGCTGTAAAAATTCATTGTATCCCTTTTGAACAATGTTGTTATAATTAAGTCGTGAAAACTGAAGTATTAATTGATAAGAGGGACTGTCTAATTTAAACTATGTTGAACACAGTATTTTAAAATATTTTTTCTTCACTAAGTGAAGTTAACTTCCGGTGCCATTTACAATTTCCCAGGCCTCCCTGCGCAAGCTCTTCCTTTTTCGTAATTCTGTCTTCGGTGGAGACAGCCCAAACGGTGAGCCAAGTAAAATCTTTAAACATCTCTTTGTTTATCAATTCTATAAGCGCAATCTTCTGTATTTCACTCGGTTATTTAGAAAGTCGTCCCAAAAGTGACGTTATTTGTGTAGTTCCTTTAGAAAAGATGAATTATGAAGCTACACGGGATATGGCGGTCCTCAATGAAACCCGATGAAATGAGCGCTGCGGTGGACTAAGATGTTGATTAAATACGTTAACGTTATAACAGTCTTTGCAATTAAGCGCACCTTAAACATGTTAGCGTGAACAATAATGTAGAAATAGTGTGCCAAAGCTGTAACGTAGCTAACCGCGGCTAACGTTAGCTAAACAAACCTTGTATGTGCTTGCATGCTGGCTAGTTATCTTCCACGCTAGTTGGCTAACTTGCAGCATTCAGTCTAAGACACTGTTAAATCATTTTTGTAATAGTTAAGCATAATTATTTGGTAGCCATTGCGGTTATCAGTTGCCGTCAGCCTGGTGGTTTTTGTTAACCAGTTGCAATCTATGTAAGGTGACAGGTAGCGTTAGGCTCTTCCCTAGCTGTGTGCACGTTCCTTATAGTAGGACATCTTGTCCATGATATAAAACATTTTCCTTGTCTTGTTTACAGTCACCATGGTGTCCCTCAGACCCCTCACGAAACCTAAAATTGTGAAGAAGAGGACAAAGAAGTTCATCAGGCATCAATCTGACCGATATGTCAAAATCGCCGTAAGTTGAGAATGCATCCTGACACTGAATATGCAGGTGTCATCTGTTTTGCTTTAAGTTTATTGTCTTTTTGAACCTGTATACAGTTTTAAGGATGGCTGTGTTTCCTTTAGAAAAACTGGAGGAAGCCCAGGGGTATTGACAACAGGGTCCGCAGGCGCTTCAAGGGTCAGATGCTGATGCCAAACATTGGTTATGGTAGCAACAAGAAGACCAAGCACATGCTGCCCTCCGGATTCAGGAAGTTCCTCGTCCACAATGTCAAAGAACTCGAAGTTCTGATGATGAGCAACAAGTAAGTGTGATGTTTCAGTAGAGCTTATACAAAGTGAAGTTGTGAGCTACCTGAAGGGTTGTTTACAATGGGCATGGGGGTTGTACTGCTTGTAGCTGTTACCTTGAACAGTTTGATGTTGTACCACATTAGTCATGGCAGTCTTCCAGTTTTTGTGGATACTGTTGTGATATCGTGCTCGGAGTAGTGTTAAGGATGGTTTAAGTAGGTTTTAAGTTCTTTAAACTTGTTACTCCATTTAAATTAAATATAATTTGAAACTCCAGCTGATGTACAGAAGAATTGTGAAGAGTGGTGGTTGGACTTTTATTTTCTATTGAATTTAAGTGGTTAAATTGTCTTTCTCCTCAATCGTACCTGCAGGGTTTTCTATACTCATGTCAGGTATTGACCGAGGAGGGAGAACAGCGCAGAGATACCCATTCCAGCTTAAGCTTTTCCCGTAGCTCATAGCTGGAAGATAATCTGCAACACATGAACATGTTGAGATTATTAGTAATCATGGGATTTAATGCGCAATTATTGTGAGCAGCATGTATTGGATGTTTTGTTGTAAATTAAAAGTAAGCAAGCAGTTCTCGCTGACTTCTGGCAAGACTTGGTTGCAGTGGTGATGCCCTCAGACATGTCTCATCTAATCATTTAGAATGCATCAGTCTTTTTTTAAATGTACTAATTGGGTAATCTCTACATTGAAATCGTTTTCATTACACCAGAATCCTTTCAAACAGAGGGAAGCTCCTGAAACGTCTTCCCCCGCATTGCTCATAGCATGCATTCTGGGGATGGCTAGGGATGCAAAGATCCTCTTTAATATACAGTGTTTAGCTTTAACCATCTTTTATAGTCGTTGTGTGGCACTTATCTGTGTTAACGATTCCTTCTCTCTGTAGGACCCACTGCGCAGAGATCGCCCACAATGTGTCCTCCAAGAACAGGAAGCTTATTGTGGAGAGAGCAGCTCAGTTGGCCGTCAAGGTTACCAATCCCAATGCCAGACTGCGCAGCGAGGAGAATGAATAAACTGGCCATCGATGTGCGTTGTCTTTTCAATAAAGTAAAATGTATAAAACCCAGTACTTTATGTGTGGGCTGCTTTTTTGCCAGAGGTAAGGTTCAGGGTATTGTCCTGGCATTGATCTAAATAAGTTGTGTGTAGCATCTTTATTCTAAGGTCACACCCCCACCCATCAAATTAACATTTAAAGCAGGAATTAGGTTCTGCTCTAAAACTAGCAAGCTAACTACCTAAAAAGTATGTATAAACCTTGAAACCAACCAAACGGCTCAGTTGATACTGATGGAAGCTTTCCAACACTCTAACTGGTGTTTTTTGGCAGTATAGCTAGCAATTTCATGCTGTGAAAGCTTTTCTCCCATTTTTATAGGGCGTTCCAGCCGGGAAGACAACTACTTAGGGCATGTCCTGGCTAAGGTGGTGGGAAAGGCACAGGTGTTTATCTGTCCTTAACTGCTTATCTGTTCTTAACAGGACCGTATGCCATGTCTAATTAAGTGTCATTGTTGCAGTGTAATGTGGCTTTAAAAACTTGACATTATGTAGATATGCTACAACAAAAACATGCCATCGTGGAATTGTAGAAAAGCTTAACTTTTCAGGAGTCAGACAAGCTCAGGACATCTGTTTTTGTCAAACTACAGTTAGAACTGCCATTTTCATGAAGTCCCTTAACCGTCCTTTTATCTTTGGGGTCAATTTGACCACATTCAATGTTAAGCGTCTAAAAAAAATGATTGACAATTTTTTTTTTTGCTACATATTTAATTATTTTTCCTTATTTAATCGAGACAACTGGGTAAACATTAAATTAACATGATATGTTTTCAATGCCCCGTACACCAGCTGTACGCATTGGTTTTCATCAAGGTCAATTTGAACCCAGGCTGTTTTAGTTTTTTTGCATTTTTGCTATTCTTGTTAACAGAACAATTTGTTTTATTCCAAATATTATAGATAACAATATGTACTTAGAAATAATATAAAAGCCATGAAAAAACTAAAAAGATATCAATTTTAGGTCAATCAGTGAGATTTTATGATCATCTGCATGTTTCTCCATATTCACGTAGGTATTCTGGAAATTTAAGTTTTTTATTTATTTTTTTATTTTATTGAAAGGGCTTTTTAGGTAGTCAACAAACATAAAGTACCTGACACATAGACTTTGGTACACATTTTAATTATAATGTTCTTAAATTGCTGGGGTCAAATTGACCACAAGGATAAAAGTAATTTTCAATTTAACAGGAGGGTTAAGCCCTTTCAGTGTAACCCACGCCTGAAATCCTCACGCGAGTGCTTTCTGTTTTGAGTGGTGAAAATCAAATTGTTTGAATCTTGTGCAGGAAGTTATAAAAATTCATTTCAGTAAGTGCTGTAAAAAGTAGTCATTCCTACTTTGATCTACTGTGTGTGTGTGTGTAGTATCTATGGTTGGCTACTACCCTGGCTTAGGTCTTGGCACCTCGCTATTGCTTCATATATATTGCTGAACCTTTTGAGACTAGAAGTGATCAACCCATTCGACTTGTTGAGGCCTTTAACTGGTATCCATGGCTTCCACACCGCCTGACATGACGTCTCCTTGCACACTCTCAAAGATGGTGGCCATCTCTGCATTGGAGCGAATCTGGTTGGCAAAGTCTGCCATGGCGGGACTCTTCTCAACCTCACTGATGGAGAGGAGGGCAGCCACAGCACGCATGGCAGACCGCCTAAGCTCCTCCTGCTTCTCAAACTCCTGCTTCACTGATCCCGCCTTCACCTGGAAACATTAGGGGAGGATGAGTGGTTAATACATTTCAAACTCCCTGAGTGGTTTCAAAATAAAGTCATATTAACAATGTAACAACAATACCTCTAGAAACGGTAATATTGCAAACTTAAGCCCTGACCTACTTGAACAATATTGCTGTCAAATCAGCTCTGCATTATATTGCAAATATGCCAATGTAAACAATTTTTCTTCATGGAATTTGAGAAAAAAGCATGAAAATATGAAGTATCAAGGGAGGAGTTGTCGCATGTCGGAAACACAGTAGGAGGACCACTCGGTGCTATTCTAAATCATTGGCTACGTCAAAAACGCCTTCTAAATAACTTGTTTTACTAGTTGGCATTGCAGATCTAAGTATAAGTCGAGGAATTGTCCTTTTGTTCTGCCAGTTGAATATGGGGCTAGAGGAAAAAAATAAACGTGTGAAGGTCCGGGATTAATAACAGCGGGTATCTTTAAGGTGTTCAATTGTGTCACTTCAGAAACATGCACATCATTCAATTTGGCTATATGGCAAAAACAGCTTGGAAAAACCGTAGGGCCTCTGCTGAGTAAATACAGTCTCATAATGACTAGGGATGGTACCTTTGTAGTGCAAGTGGCCCTCAGTGGCTCCACCAGTCGATCCAGCCTCTGCACTACTGCACTGGGGCACAGAGATGACAGCCTGGCCAGCATGATGAACGTCAGCATCTGGAGAAAACAAGTGTCATGTTCAGATTACATACAATAGATTTTGTAGATCACTAACAGTCATTTTGTCTCTAGTACAGCAATGTCACAAGTGTACTAGAGGTAGCATCCTCCTGAGACAGACAGAAATGTATTAACATTATCATCCAGGGGAACACGAGGCCCACATTGCAGTTGACACTGAAGTGCACTAGTGTGACACATGAGGCTCCATGCCAAATCAGAGTAGGATTTGTCCTAATATCTGCAGTGGTTCAAATTAACCTTCCAGAGGCTTATCACTAAGGAGGTGTCCCAACTCTTTAACAGTTAGACCATGATAGACGGTGAACTCTAATCAGTTTTATAATCATGAAGTTGCATACACTTTAATCTTGAGGTTCACTACAGACTTAAACAAAATACAGTACAACTTGTGGCTCACCCTGATATCATAGTGGTCCTTGAGCCCTTCCTCCACGTGGTTGAGGAATTCTAAGATATCCAGGCAGTCGAGACAGCTGTCCAGCAGCGTGTACATGCACTCAAACGCAGCTTTGCGCACATCCAGACCGTCATCAACTGTGTGCTTAAATGGTCCCATCTCTACCTGTGGAAATGTAGAGCACAAATAAAAGAGGACCCATTATGCTGATTTTCAATGTTCATAATTCAATTTTTGGGCTCTACTATAATTGGTTTACATGCTTCGATGTTTCAAAAGCGTATATATTTTTTCTCATACTGTACATCTCTTTTCACCCTCTAAATGAAACGCTCTGTTAGAGATCCTGTGTCTTTCAGCCACCTCCCTCCCCTTCTGATGAGCCTATTGGGCTCTGATTGCTCAGCTAGATGGGCAATAAGGATTGTATTACAAGATTGCATCATTTTGTAATATAGTCCATGGGCCAGACCACATATTGGTACCATCTGGGTGGGCAAAACTTTACCTATACTTAGTTGTTTGTAGGACTGATATAAGTCTATTAATATATGATAACCCTTGCACAATAGCAGCTTTCCATATTTTTGGGCTTAATTACCGTTCACAGCACTTTAGCAAAATGTCCCCAAATCGCACATCAATTGTGCATTTTGTGATAAAAGCTGTCATTTGGTACACATAATATGCCACATATAATAGCCACAGTCTGAAAAAAAATAGATATCGGGGCATCATGAATTTTCAACATGGCGGCCATAGCAGCCATTTTTCAAGATGACCACCAGTGCAAGAATTTTCAGATCAATTATCTTATTTCTATTACATATAATATGATGTTGAGGATCTTGTTAGTTACATTTAGTCATCATACATAGTTTTTGGAAGTTTATACATACTTATGAACTTCTAAGGAAACTCGAAGCTAAATTATCACACCTGATGCCTGATGTACGTCATCACACATTTGGTGAGGGCAAATGTTTAAATTGATTCCCTAAAAGATGCCAGAAGAACTCTGTTCCACAGCTATTACTGACCCTCGTGCATATGCTGTTAGAGGGACCTAGCATAAAAAAGCAGAGATGACATCACCCACAGCACTGGCAATTGCTCAGATTATTAAATTCAACAGTGTCAAGCACAGACGGGGACCAGGCACAGGATTTGTCAGGCACAGTACTACACAGGATATACCAGTTCCTTTATATGTATAGAGCTGATGCTGCATGCCCACACACACAAAAAGGAACTGACTTCTACTTTCAACTCAGATGGGGAACAACATCTGCAAGCATCGTCAAATATACCATATTCCGAGTTTGACCACAGCTAGGGACCTTTTCCATGGTACTGCAATGTCTTTACTCCAGCATCCCTCCTTTGTTGGGGAAGTGGCTGACCGAAGGATAGGATACTTGCTATCACGAGTAGAGAACTTGTTGCTGTTGAGGGGCGTTACAATAGGTGCTCCTGTGGATACACGCGTAGAGAGTTCTGATGGAATGGAACAAGGAAAAAATGCAGAAACACAGTATGAGGCAGCAAATAAACATGCCCATGAGGAACTGCTTGCGTATCAGGAATTATCTTTTTTTCCAATCCAGAGATGATACCGATGACAGATCTGACGTCAAGACAAGTGTTATCAATGGACTATCTTGGATTCAGCCAGGTCAAAAACTCGACCAAGAAACATCTTCGTCGCAAGTTGGAGACTGATCTGGCAGGGTCCATCCACATCTTATCTGACTAGAAGGGAAGGTTACATCTGTACTGCCTAACTATGAGTGAGCTTGCCAAAGCCACATACTCCTTGAAAATGGAGCTGCAACATGCCAGGGCCATGAAAGCTGGAAGTGGTTTCTCTGATGCCCTGCTTGGCATGCATGCCTTCATTGGTTGTGACACCGTCAGTGCCTTTGCAGGCCGTGGGAAGATAGGTGCCTTGAAGCTACTGACAAGTCTGACAAGGCCTACCAAGAGGCTTTCAGTGAGCTTAGACATTCTTGGGATGTGTCTGATGAGCTTTTTGAGAAGCTGCAATAGATCACATGCCATATGTATGTGCATTCTACCCGCACAACAGATGTGAACACCCTTTGTCACCAACTCTTCTGTGCTAGACGTGGCAAAGCAGAGTCCAGTCAACTCCCACCGTGTGAGGATTGCCTCTTCATGCATGCCATGTGTGCCAATTATCAGGCTGCAATATTGAGGCGGTCTCTGAGGACCCAACCCTCCGTGCCGGATCCCAAGGATGAGTGGACCAAAGACGATGATCGGAAGCTGGCGATTAAGTGGATGAGTGGCTCCGGGGCACCCGAAGCAGTGCTGCAGTTGCTCACCTGCAAGTGCACAAGGTCATGCAAACTGCTATAGTGCACATGTCTCACCAATGGCCTGAAGGGCGCAGATATGTTCAAACTGCAAACCTGTTCTAATCCACCCATTGAGGAAGAACCCACTGTCGAGTTAACAGACTCAGATGATGGTGACGGTGGTGAGTCCCAGGTTGAGGGTGAGGGCCTAATGGGCGCAGATATGTTCAAACTACAAACCTGTTCTAATCAACCCATTGAGGAAGAACCCACTGTCGAGTTAACGGACTCAGATGATGGTGACAGTGACTGAGTCCCAGGTTGAGGGTGTGGGCCTAATATTTCCTGATATGTACAGTTGTAATTCTAATTTCTCCAACAGACAATGTTAAATAGCACTACTAATCAAGCCATCAGTATTATTGTTGCATAGAACATGCCAATTGATGTTACGTCAGCATAGTGTACAAGTGTAGCATCATCCAGACACTTTCAGACCACTAATTAAACAGTTGAACATGTTAACATGTGTGTTTTATAGTACTGGTAATAATACAAAAAATAAAGAATATTTGTTTTACATGCCACAATGTTGTTTGCCTGTATTATGTGTAGTTTCATCATAATTATTGTGATTATATAATAACTGAGGGACTACTATTTAGTTCAATTTAACCTATTATTGTACTTGAAGAAAGAACCACTAAATAGTATTATTTGAAACTGCAAATTTCGCAAAAGTAGGCTTTATATCCTTATAAAATTGAGAATGTAAACTGTTCCAGAACATAGGAGGCCATTAAAATAATGTATTGGTGGTTTAAATTCAATAGAAAACAAGATAATATTATGATGGTGCAGTTATACATGATGACTGGAGAATTCATCTTTCTGCATTTGCCTGGTAGGGGTCTCTCTGTTCAAGAGGTGAAAACCACTAATAAGCTGCCACTCTGAAAGAGCTATCACATCAAAACATAATCTAGGGATGTATAACAATTCAAAAACTAGAATTTGCCAACCCAGATAGTACCAATATGTTAAATTTCAGGTTTGGGCCCATGGACAAACAAGGGAAAAGGGCTGGAATTCCGATAAGCTATTTTAGGCAACTGAAACAAGTGGTGTCTGTGGGAGAGTATTACTCCCTCTAGTGTGTACTTTAGGGTTTGTAACTTAGCAGACCGTTTACATGTACAAAAAGCCTTTCACAGGAGCAAAACTCTTATTCCAAGAGGACCTTATAGGTACATCATTAATTTCTTAAAAGGTGGGATTTCTATTGATTCTCCACTTGCTTGAAAAAGGTGATTGAGGTCTGACGTGATTGATATATCAGGATTTTCATGATAAAATACATTGTACAAAATATCACACTCAACTGAGTTAACGCTTCCCCAAAACTCCAAACTCCAAAACTGAAGTAATCTGCAACAGAACATCATAACAGTGTGTGCATCTGGAAGGTATGTACCTCTCGTATGAGGTCTTTTCTGATCTGTGTCTCGTTGTAGAGGTGGGGGAGCACTTTGCTTAGGAGGCCTCGAATCAGTGCAGGCTTGTTGTGGGCTGCTGAGTTGAGCATCACCAAGGCAACCCGCCTCACATTCAGATCAGGGTCCTGCAGGGTCTTCAGGAAGTCACCTTATCACAAAGGCAAACTTATGTATTTGTGTGCTGTTTTACAGGACAGGTCATATTGAGATGTCAGGTTTCTTTACATATAAAACAGACCTTTGCGATGGTAAAATAGAAAAGACACAATATATATTATTTATACATTCATCCAAATAAAATGCTTACCTATGCAGTCTTTCAGTAGTGAGTCAATGGGCACTGGCTGATCAACAATTGTGAATTTCACAGCTGTAACAACGGTACTGCGTGCGAGAGGGGACCCTACAACACAGAGTTCCGCTTCTTGTTTTTGACTGCAATGTTTCAATACTGAGCATGCATGCTTCTAATCGTGGGCATACAATTGTCAAGATGTGTTTTGGAGTTATAATAAAATATAATACAAATCATAAATATCATAAACATATGTATGTACTGCCTTATGTTACACCTTAAAACAACACATGAACCATTACTATTATGAAATAGGAAAGTAATTAATACTGTATAGATGTACAGATGAACTGCTTCCAAAAAGACCTATACCTCTGATCATGGTGTTAGTTGCATTATTTCACCTATAGGAGGAGCGCACAGACTGTAGTTACCTGATGACAGCTGCTTCTTAAGCCGAGGCAACAGCTCAGAGGGGTTGGACAGTGTGAGCTTCCCCAAGCACTCAGCCACCACGTTCCGCGTTCCCTCCTCAGGGCACTCGCAGTTCTTAAAGAGCAGTGCCCAGACATTCTCTAGATGGGGCTTAAGGTGCTCGGCCGAGGAGGCGCTGATCACCTCCTTCAGGGAGTGCAGCAGCAGGTACTGCTTCTTGGGCTGGCTGCCAATCTCCGTCAGCATGAAGGACAGGTACTCCTCCAGGTTGCCCACGCAGATGTTCCCCAGGGCGCAGGAGGCGGCTGATTTGATCTCCTCGTTCGGGGAGGAGAATGCCTCCAGGATGACGTTCTTCAGCTCCTTCTGCCCGCTTAGGTTCATGGTACGGCCCACCTCACCCAGGCACAGGAAGGACAGGATCCGCACCGACTCGGATGACTTGGAGCTCTTCACTTCCTGGATGAGGTTGGTGATCATTCCAGAAGCTTCTTTGGTGCATGCCGAGGACAGGGCAGCCACACACTTGGCGACAGAATAGTAGGACTGGCGATGCATGGGAAGATCTGATGTTTTAGCTCCATAGAAGGGTCCTGTTAAAGCTTTCAGCAGATCATTGTAGCTGATGTTGCTAGACTTTGTCAGCACCAGGGCCTGCAAGAAGTCCAGGATGGATCTGAGAGCCCCTCCCTGGAGCAGCGGGGAGTGGACCAGACGGAGCACCTCAGGTAGGATAGTGCCACTGATCTTGGAGAGAGAAGAAGGGCAGGCTTTAGCCATGCAGGCCAGAAGCGTGATGGCCACCTGAGACACGTGCATGTCACTCTCCTGGATGAGCGCCGGCAGCTCTGCGAGCACGGCGTCGATCATGGGCGGCTTGAGGCTGTCACCGTAGTTAGTTACGATCATGTTGAGAGCGGTCAGTGTACCCAGCTTGAGGGCTCGTTGCTTTTTCCGCAGGAAGGAGGCCAGGATGGGGATGCCCTCTGTGAGGATGGGACGCAGGTCGATCTTGAGCGGGGACGCTGCAACCAGTGTGATTGTCTTCACGGCCGTGAGGCGGGTGATCTCGTTCTTCAATCTCTCGAGGAAGATCTGCAGGGTGGGCTGCAGGTCTCCACCCAGTTGGTCTCCAAGATGGCTGACGATGTAGCCCATACAGGAAATGGCCCTCTCCTTCACTTCCTGGTCTATGTCTGCTGCCTTCAGCCTCTTTACGGTGGCAGAGAAGATGTCTTTCACATAGGGTTTGCCGTCAAAAGAGCAGGTTTTGTCCACTGGTCGAATGATCTTCACCACCTGAAGCGTGACTAAAAGGGCTTCAGAGATGATTTTGTAGAAGGAGTCGTCCACACAACGCACAACAGGCGGTAAGATGACGATGATGTGGGGGTGAAAGACTTCAGGGGCATGGCTGGACAGAAGAACATGGAGGAAGGCAAGGGCGTCAATCTTCATGTTGGACGAGGTGGATTTATCAGTGAGGGAATACACAATACCTGCATGTTGAGGGAGATTTCAAAGAGTAAGAAAAACGTACACTCAAAATGTCTGAACATAAGCCTGCCTGCTTCAAAACATTGTGAAAGCACCAAAAAGCACTCATGAATTGCATGGAGACATGAGCAGCATGATATCCATAATGTGTCATGACACTCTAACTAATATGATGAGAGATTGGAAAGATTACAAAGCCTATGTGGCAGACCATGAGCATACACCTGAGGGCAATGTAAGCGGCAATGAACAGACAGTTTAAGACCTAATGAGCGTTACAAATCCTTATAAATGTTGGCTTTATGCATTTGAAATTTGTAAGGATTCATTGAACCAAAAACATTATTTTGAGAGGATTGAGATGCTTATGATAGCCACCAAGACCTCAGGGGACAATACAATTATTTCTGACAATATATGTTAGTATAATGGAGTGTGACATCACCGGGTATGAGTGCAGGTATGTGTTCTCCCAGGGCTCCGGGGAGCACGTTGGCCAGCTCTGTGAGCAGACTAACGCAGCCCTGTCTTGACTTCATGCTCTTCTCCTTCAGTTGCTTATGCAGGGCCTTCACCACTGTGGGCACCTTAGAAGCCAACATCGTATAGTATTAGTATTTGTCCTGAACAATGTTTTGTATAAAATGATAAGGATGTTTGGGTTTGTCGTACACAAAGCAACAAATAAGGTAGTTGTTTTCAGAAAAACTGTTTCAAGCTAAAATAGTCAATACAATAAGTTGTATCTCAAATTGTATGGCTGACTTATAGAGCCTATAATGCTAAACACACACAGGCCACAAATTGATGTCAGAATTTATTGGCGGGCCCGAATAAAAGTTGTAGAGGGCTGTGTTTGGCCCACAGGCCTTGATACTGACATGTGATTTAAGCTACCTAGCGAACCTACAAAAAAACTTTCCAATTCATGTTATGTATTTCAGTATTACATTTAAAGGCTTTTAGTCATCACAGTGAGGTTCCTGCCTAAGATCTTAATCAAATAAATAATCAAATCTATCCTTGAATAAATGCTGATATTCAGTGAAAGTTATCAATCCTACTGCGTTATTGATTTTGAAAATCAGAGGCTATATTCCGAAGGAATCTGCACTATAAGTGAAGAATTTCTGCATGAAACATATTTAGGAAAACTGCTGAAGAAACTCGATGTGAAGGTGAAGGTGGGGCTGACCATGTCGCTATCAATGATAATAGCCTATGTTATGCCCGCTGTTATTTTACATCATATGAAGATGTTCAAATCATTACTCCATTTTTACTCACACAGTCACTTACTGAAGTGCAGTCTTACTACACTAAGGGAGGGAGTGACTTTAATTGGTATTTGAATGAGTCAAAGAATTTTCCGCCATACCTGTTTCTTGAGCAGGGTGACCGCAGGCGCCTCTTTTGCCCCAGGCTCAAGGACAACTGGTCCCCCCGCTACTGGGTGGGTCTGCCTGAGAAGCGCCACAAAGGCCAGGAAGATATCCGTTCGCACGTTCTCCTCGCGTTCCTTGAAGCAGGACACCAGGGTGGGGCAGACGGAACCGTACAGGTCCACCAGAAGGTCACGGCGACTGCTGATCACTGTCTCCAGGCACTTCACTGAGGACCGTCGAACCTTCCAACTCATGTCGTCATCGTCACTGTACTCATCGTCTGCCTCTGGGGATAGATTCCAGATTGATGTTAATACATTATCTATGGGGCACACCTTAGACTCCCTCTCAAACCAGTATTACAATTTTTTTTTTAATTTGTTTGGTGTGTGTGAGTGTATGTGTGTGTGTGTGTGTGTGTGTGTGTGGGGGGGGGGGGACCTAGCCGCAGCACAGGGCAAAAAATATGACTATTAAACAGTACCCTCATCTTCATCCTCTTCAGTTTCCATGGAATCCTCTTGGTCTTCATCGTCCCCATCATAGTTATAATTGGGGTCATAGGTGATGTACTTCAGACATAATTTAATCACTGTGGCAATGTGAGGGGACATTTCCTTGGGACATCTTCAATAAAAGAAAAATATGGATTATATGCTTTAGGAAACAAAAAACACATTGTATGTCTACTTCTTTTAGCTATTATTTGTTGTTTTAAACCGGTGATACATTTCTGCTGTCTTTATAACTCATGGTCTCGATTCACTTTCATTTTAATTCAGCATTCTTAAACGCCGATTTTCGAGTTTCAAATCGAAGTGAGTCCTTGCAGCAGCAGTTTTTTTCTCTGATGGCCTAGACAGCTGAATTACCTGTCCAGATATTGTTTTTTTTTTTTTTTTAAGATTGATGTCCTAGACTGCTGTGTGGCATTAGCCCAGCTAAATACTTTGAAAGGTCTTCTATGATGAATTACCAGCTGTACTTAATTGCTATTCTGTTTTAAATCGTTACACCCCTGTGTTGCTTCTGTATTCCCACTGGTGTTTCTATGATTACTTTTTTGGTATTCTAATGTATAACCAGTCGTGTGTGTGTGCGCGTGTGTGCGTGTGTGTGTGTGTGTGTGTGTGTGTGTGTGTGTGTGTGTGTGTGTGTGTGTGTGTGTGTGTGTGTGTAATGTAGCTTCATTATTCCCAGTACTGCTACCAATTATGTTTACCATCCATACCACCACTGCTGCTTGTTGGATTATTCTACTGTAACACTACAGGTGTTCAAATAGCCAAGACATAGTGCTGCCTTACCTGCGGACAAAGGCCTCAAAAGCCTGAAAGCAGTACTCCCTCAGTTCATCATCTTCAACATTGCAGAACTTGACCACCATTGGCACAATCTTCTCAAGGTGTTCCCCTACAAGACAGGAAGGATTACCCTGTGTGGACTAGCCAGATGTCTGTGTACCATTCTCTCATGCCATCTCTGGTGGTAAGAATTTTCTGTTAAGCAAATTATACAATAACCTAATCATATCATTCCATCTGCATGTTGTCATTTATATTATATTTACACATACACTTCTCTACTTACATAGAACATTGTCTAAAAGTATCAAAGAAACCAAGGCCTATAACCTAAACGCTAAGCTCAAGCCAAGTCCAGTCAGACAATCTTTGCATAAAAGTCTGCATAACAGACATACAGTATTCAAAGGATGAGTCTAAGCCCTCGGCTAGGCGGGATTCTAATACTTCAGCGCAGATATGGCCCTTGGGCAGCTCTCACCGACTCTGTGTCCTCCATGGTGACTGACGGTGGCCAGGCACTGGATGTAGGTACGGGTGTTGGAGGTGGGGGTGCCGCGGGTGAGCTCGGTAAGCAGGTGCTCCACAAGCTGTGTGAAGAGGGCTGGGCTGCAGCTGGGCACCAGGTGGCCAAGGGCGATGATGGTGCGCTTCCGCACGGCCATACGGGAGCTGGTCAGCTGGGGCAGCAGGCTGGTCAGGATGGAGCTGTGGAAGCTGGACAAGGCACCACTCAACCTTCACACACACATGCACACACACACACACACACACACACACACACACACACACACACACACACACACACACACACACACACACACACACACACACACACACACACACACACACACACACAACCACAAACAAATGCTCACACATTAAAAAACACACATATGCAGACACAAATAAAGTTTTGTCTAAGTTTAAGTACACACAAAATGTTTTTTAATGCTGAATATCATTCAGCATCTTTTACAGAATAAATGGCACATAAAGAGTGTGAAAGGAGTTAAATATTTGAAGTTTGCATTTAAAACCCATGGCTCTTTAAAGGGGCGAAGCAGCATGGCTACCTGCTGAGCATGTCTGACAGGATGTCCAGAGCCTCTAGCTGGATGGACACGTCCTCCTGCTTCCCCAGAGCTCCGATCAGCTGAGAGGTGATCTTCTTACACACGTTACAGGTCAAGGCCATGCCTGGGAGAGTGGACATACAGTACATCACAGCACAGAGACAGTAGGACAAAGACAGGGTCAGAGAGCATCACAGAGGAGTCTGTAGACATTGGTGAATTGTAACTGCTATGATAATACCACTGCTTACTTTTTAAATTACTGTATCACTCAATATGCTTTTTGATTGCCCTAAGCGATTACTTTTGAAAATTCTGTAGACTAGAGTAGTGGTTCCAAGTGCCCCCTCCCCCCAACATCCTGTTGCAAAGACTGAGAAACTCATATAGCCGTTTACTATTGACTTTTGGCTATAACAATTCTGTGAGACTAAAGACAGTTGTGGAGTTGGGCATAAATATATACGCATATCAATACATACATATTTTCACCAGTACACGACAAAATAAAAATATAATAGTAACAGTACAGAAAGGACAATGACGGCTTACTTTGTACAGTAGGTTAACTGTTGGAGTAAGATGGCAATCACAAATCTCAAGAAGCTCAAAAACAGATGTAACATGTTTCTTTCCTGTCCAATCAGTTACTTTTGATAAATGCCTGATAAATGTGAATGTGATTTAAATTAGTATCTTACCTGAGGTTGTTGGCGGGAGTTCAGCAATGACTGTTTTCAGCCCCATGCTGGAGATGTCTCTGAGCTGCTCTTTGTCTGACACCATATTACTGCAGAGAGTGTCCACCATGGTCTCCACCTGGTACTCCTTCACCTTGCTCACGAGGGGACCAAGACTGCAGAACCCCATGTTGGATGTCAGGAAGAGAGAAAAAAATGTATTTGAACTTAAGAATTTTCAAGACCAGGGCAACCTTCCAATAATGACACTTTTAAAGGCAAAAACTATCTGAGGTATGAAAACGAATGAAACTTGTGAAATGTGTAAGAGCATGTTTAGTAGAGGAGCTTAAAAATAGTAGATTGAATAGCTAACAGTGTTATACAGGAGATAGAGAGCCCTCTCACCATTTGACTGCCAAATTCTGGACCTCTCCATTCTTGTCCTCTAGTAGTTTGAGCAGCATAGCCACCACCTTCCTCTCACTGTCCTCGTCTAGTTTTATTGAGTCCTTCTGCAGCTCCATCATCAGGTCGTTGGTGGCCATGAACCTGAAGGGGCACATTAGATATTCCATGCTACACATTCTACTGAGGCATTCAACACCACCCTTCCAAACCGTTGGTACATTCCTGGTAAGGACTAATATTACCTGGATGTGCTTCACCCTATTGATAGATGACTACAATAACAATACGTCACTCAACCAAGGGGTTTCCTGCACAAGAGTGAGAATGTTAAGGATGTGAGCATTTGCATTGAAGAGGGCTTTTGCAATCTCACAGAAGATTTAAAAGTGTTTTTATGATGATGTGTGTCTTCAAATAAAATAGGCTCAATAGGGTCATCAATACAGCACAAATAATCACTGGCTGCTCACTGCCCTCCCTGGAATCCATTGCCCGCTCCCGCTACCTTAGCAGGGCCAATCACATCTTAAAAGACTCCTCTCTCCCAGGCCACCACCTGTTTGCTCTCCTGCCCTCAGGCAGACGGTACAGATCCTTTAGAGCAAGGACCACGGGTCTTAAAAACTGTTTTTTTTCCAGACGGCCATCAGAACACTAAATACAGGCATGCACTAAACACTAATCACTTTATTGACTACAAGTCACACATACCATCTTGGTCACCTTACGCATGTGCATAAACAAAACTGTTTCTGTATTTATTGTAAAGCAACCCAGGGAAGTACTGTTGATGTATATATATATAGCCTACTTTAATCTATACCACCGCACTTTGTTGAACTCTTAATATACTGTATATAGAGTATATATATTTTAAAGCTATTCCTACTGTTTTAAGATAGTTGTAATATTGTTGTGTTATATGTTGTTGTTGTGTTATATGTTGTCCCTCGTCAGACCAACAGGGGAAGCACTCCAAATTTCGTTGTATGCAAATACAATGACAATAAAGCCTTTTCTATTCTATTTCTATTCTATTAGGCCTATAAATCCCATTTGTATATTAAATTCAAATGTTCAGACACCATGGCTTTAACTGGTTTGTTTGATATGAGGTTGGTGTTACTTTGTGGGTGAGGAAAGAGGTTCAAAGACTGGATTTATAATGACAGCAGGATCTATGTAGCCAAGATCAAGGTTATTATAATAAACACTGAAACTTTGTTACAAATTGTCAATTCTTGGAGAGTGGTATTTTAACATCGACTACGCAATAACATTCCATTACAGAGACAAAATAGTTACTAACACTGCAAACAAATACAGAAATCACGGCAATCATGATCAAACATGAAACCGATTGCTGTCTTACCGAAAGTCTTTGTCAGTGGATGTCATTTTTTCTAGCAAATTGGAGATGTAATAGGCGACACTCGACATCTTGACTGTTTTAAGTTTTACAAACACTTGTATGAATAATCTTTGTATGGAAAAGTTTTAGGAAATTAGGAACAACAGTAGAACATGACGGGAGAAGGTGGCTGGAATGACGCTGTCAGACCAGAACATACAGGGAAACTTGACACTTGCACAAGGTGATATAAATAGCGAGGATAAATTATTTTTGAACGTTTGCTGCCGCCTAGTGGAACTTTTGCGTTAAACAGTTAGTGCCGTGTGGAACCAAATGTCTGCCCTTGATTCAACGGAATGTATTCGACCTGTACCAGGAAGTTGCGTCACGTTTGAGCGGTCGTGTTGCCACGTCGGGTATATACATCATAGTCCATTGCAACAGCAACTCTGGGCGGCTGCGGCTGTCTTCTCTGTCCTGAGGAATTGTGATAACCGTAGTACATAAACAACTGTAGCTCCCGTTCAACTATGGTAAGAGTCCATGATCTAATTGTATGTTAACTGGTTTGTTGGATGGTTGTCTAACGAGAACTGGTACTCACCTAACGGTAGCTAGCACTCTAGCAAGGACCAGCTATTGTGATCAACCCTTAAGTTAGCAGTAACTATGCACAACTTAATGGATTACTAGCCTGCTAATATAGGAAGTGAATTTGCTCATATAACTTAACACTATCGGAGTGTAAAGACGTGATTTTCCCTTTCAATAGGAGACAATCAGGGTTCTGATTACTAACTAGCTAACGTTAGGTGTCCTCAGACGCTAGCTAGTAGCTAACTGCCAGGCGAATTAACGTTACTTATCTAATCTAAATGAACAGTTACTATATATTCATTGGTAATATACTCTGTTCTTTGGAAGATTAACCAAGCTTGCTTGATAGCCGACTTGACATGGCTGTCATTTAATTTATTAGTGTCATTCGCCGCACTCATTTTGGTAAAGAAGTGCATATCAGTGCTGTTTTGGTTAAGGCTGATGATAACTGTAAGGCGTCCTTTGACGTAAAATAGACTTAAGACCAGTTGTAGTTGTTCTTAGTGACTTGTGTATTTTATTTTATACTATAGAATATTTTAGGTATTATATCTAATGTCTAGGTTAGTAAGTAATATGGACCTGATTGTGTTCTCTCGTAGGTGTCAGTCATTAATACCGTGGATACGTCTCATGAGGACATGATCGTAAGTAATTCAAGTTAATTTCACCTCTCTAAGCACAACACAAAGCCTTATAGTTCTAAATGCACACCTAAGCACACTGTCTGATTATTGACCAGCCTGTCACTTAGATGATCAGATGTGTCAGTTTCCCTCCTGTGCTGTTTGATTGACATGTGATTCCTCTCCTCCAGCACGATGCTCAGATGGACTACTATGGGACACGCCTGGCCACCTGCTCCTCTGACCGCTCTGTGAAAATCTTCGATGTGAAGAACGGAGGCCAAATCCTGCTGGCTGATTTGAGAGGGTGGGTTTACAAACACACAAACACAAACACAAACATGTTCATCAGGTCTCTTAGATGCAGGTGTTCGACCTGACTTATTTAGCCTCAGTAAATAGCAAGCTTACTTACAGACCGTTTTCTTTTATCATGCTAGTCAGCTTAGCATCAGGCTGCTTCATCAGTGTTTCTCCCCCATTATAATCAATGAAAGCACTTCAGACTCCACCATGTTTGAATTACATCATCAGTGTAATTCTGGGTTTTCCTCCACCTTGCAGCCATGAGGGTCCTGTGTGGCAGGTGGCCTGGGCCCACCCCATGTACGGCAACATCCTGGCTTCCTGCTCCTACGACAGGAAGGTCATCATCTGGAAGGAAGAAAATGGCAGCTGGGACAAAATGTATGAGTACACCGGCCACGACTCTTCAGGTGAGACCCTATAGGCCGGGCAAACTATGAAGTTACTGGCTTTTGACACCTCAAAGCAGTAGCATATGGGAATGTGCCACTTTTTGTAGTATATTGATATTGGTTACTAGATTGGGTAACATTTTCAAATTTATTTTGATGGTTAAGTCATGTAAAGGAGAGTTCAAAAGACGTGTCGTTGCCCCTACCTGCACCCAGGCTGTGTAGTGAACGCTGTATGCTGGGGCCAGCCTGTATGTCTTTGGGAAGATTCTGACCTTGTGGAAGTAATTATATTGCAATGGTGACTTGGTTATTTTGTAGCCTAAAACCCTGGTGTGTGTCTGTATGTGTCTGTCTGTCTGTCTGTCTGTCTGTCTGTCTGTCTGTCTGCGTGTGTGTGTGTGTCTGCAGTAAACTCTGTGTGCTGGGGTCCGTATGACTTTGGGCTGATCCTTGCTTGTGGGAGCTCTGATGGGGCCATCTCCATCCTTACCTGCTCTGGAGACGGACAGTGGGACATTAAGAAGATCAGCAACGCACACACGGTGAGCTTTTAAAACTTCATGCATCATGATAACTGGATAAAGTTATTCAAATATTGAATGTTTTTTTTTTTCTTTTATTTATTCATGGTGACTTTAAAGCTTGATATTTTTACAGCAGTGCCAAGGCATGCCTCAGGATTAACTGAAAAAAAGTAATATATAAAAATGTGTTTTAGCTGTAATTTAAATCACATAGAGGCAATGATTGATTGATGCATAGATGCATGGAGCCAGCCACAGGCCTTCCAGGCCATTTGCTGCTCCTGACTGCTCTAGTGATGTTTGTCCTCTCACTCACCCTCTGCGATTCTCTCCCTTCAGATTGGCTGTAATGCGGTCAGCTGGGCCCCAGCAGTAGTGCCAGGCAGCCTTGTAGACCAGCCCACCGGCCAGAAGCCCAACTACATCAAGAGATTTGTTTCTGGAGGCTGCGACAACCTGGTCAAGCTGTGGAAGTGAGCTACTCTCAGTGCTGCTGTTTGATTTGCTTTCTCTGTGATTAACCTCTCATTCGTAATGTAAATTTTATGTGAAGACATGTAATAATAGGACCACTTGGAAGCTTGAACTTAAGTTTTGAATTTTTCTGTTTGAATCTGTTAGCATATTGAGCTGTAGTGGGCTCACAGCTCAGGCCAGTAGTCTGATGGGTTACTGCCATAAAAATGCAATCAGAATCAGGTAGGATTATATAACTGCTCCCGACTGGTTTAATTGGGTATGGTTGACTTATTCCACTGTGTGTGCATGTGTGCAGAGAGGAGGACGGCCAGTGGAAGGAGGACCAGAAGCTGGAGGCTCACAGTGATTGGGTGAGAGATGTTGGCTGGGCTCCATCCATAGGCCTACCCACCAGCACCATCGCCAGCTGCTCGCAGGTCAGTGCCACAGAACTTTCCTGACCTCACCTCCTTTCTTCTCCTCTCTCTTCTCTCCACATCTCTCTACGACTCTCTCTTCTCCTCGCTACACCTCGACTCATTTCAACCCTTGTCTCCTCACCTGCTCTTTTTAAACACATTCTCACCCCGGACAAGAGGTGTTGGTATAAGATATAATGCAGTCTCCAAACCTCTCATGTATGCTCTTTTCCTCTCCACACCACACCACACCACACCTTGCCTCTCCTCACCCATCCCGATCCTTCTCCTCCATCTTTCCTCCCCTCAGACTGGCTCTCCTTTTTCAACCCTCTGTGACTTTGTCAGTAGAACAGCACATAACAGAATTCTTATCTAATCCACGTTGGCCTGACGGATGGTGCGCTGCTACTCTGTCCACAGGACGGTCGGGTGTTTATCTGGACGTGTGACGACCCCTCGGGCAACACGTGGACGGCCAAATTGCTGCACAAGTTCAACGATGTGGTGTGGCACGTCAGCTGGTCCATCACCGGAAACATCCTAGCTGTGTCTGGCGGCGACAACAAGGTCAGGGCTCAAAGCAGGGGTTCCAATCTGGGTCCAGTCAGCCTTTGGCTGGCACATGCTAGTTTGCTGGTAAACATGACCCAGTACTGGTCATGCCAGGGAACATCTCTTTACTTCGTCTGAGGGTTTGGTTTCCTGCATATCCTCAAGTCATGGCTGTTACCTTGTTAGCTCTAGATGAGACGTTAGGCTTGCCATTTCAAGTGTAATTATAGAAATTTCAGTTTCTTTTCTTTTTTACATTTGCATAGCTACTGTAGTACATTATGCATGGGAAATATGTCCTTAGGTTATGTTGAACGTTGCACTGAAGACCAAGAATGGTAGAATATCTGCTCAGTCTCCCTTAGATCAGAATCTAACTCAGCAGTAATATCCTGAAGACCATTATCAAGTAGTGGATGCTGTCATAAGTGGTTTCCTCATCATCATTCTGCTTAATTTGTAGTTTAAATATAATGATTATGGTTTCTTTTTGCGAGGTGTTCACTCGGCTTATTCAATAGGGGTGCACGATTCAGAAAATGTCACGATTCGATTCGATACCGATTTTTAGGCTCACGATTCGATTCAAAATCGGTTTTCCATTCAAAAAACGATTTTCGATTCAAAAACGATTCTCGATTAAAAAAAAATGATTCACAGTATGTCAATGGTAGTGCTGTCAAACGATTCAAATATTTAATCGCGAATAATCAAATTTTATCATGGAAAAGTGGATTGGCTTGCTTTATGCAATGTTTTATTTTATTGAAAAACAACATTGCGGTACAAAATACAATTATGAAGTGCACATTTCAGACTTTGCTGTGAACATAGAAGTCAGGCCTCTTATTTAAAAAACAATGAACCATAACAGTTAGGTTACCAATAAAAGGTAAGCCTACTACTTCTGTGCTTTCAGCCAGCTTTCTGTTGACATTTTCAGACAACAGTGAAGCTCGCTTCTTTTGCACAACACAACTTTTAAAGGTAAACTTTCTATTCAGAAGCTTTTTATCAACCATTTCGCCGTATCGCGCTCACCATCACTCAAACCGTAACGTTAGCCTACTACACAGTTTGCAAAGCCAAAAAGAACGTTAATCTTATATTAATCGATTTTTGGAATTCTATGAATCGATTTTGAATCGGAAGCACTTGAATCGCGATACGAATGTGAATCGATTTTTTTTGCACACACCTATTAATCAATCTCTAAATAGGAATCTCATCATTTTGTATTTGTTTTTCTTCAATTTGAGCCATAATGGCTCATTTGACTAGTCAGTGCATTGTGGGGCTGTGTACCTACCTGAAGTGTGTTTGATCACTAGTGAAGAGGTGTGTGAGTGGCAGTGATCAGTCTGAGTCTGGCACCTGGATTGATGATGGCTCAAAGACTTTAAACTTGCGCCTTTAGGGGATGACGTTCCAGTTATCCAGTAACCGTGACCCAGCATTGGTGAAGACACTGCCCTGTTAATCTTGTGATGACTTGGTCTATTATATATGGGCAAGTCATTATTCTGTGTCCAAACCATAACGTCTGGCTGACATTTTCACTCATCGTCCCAACAAAATATTGTTGTTCGAATGTGATCATCATGCACCTAAGTTTAGAAATGTAATATACATTTATATACATATATGACCGGTAGCAATAATAATTCAGCCTTGGGTGATTTAATCTCCATGTGTAAATTATTTTAATTTGAGTCCTGTTTGCTAATGTGCTAACTATAGTATTGGGCCTGCATGCACCCCTGAGGTATTGTGTGTGATGAATAGAGCTCAGCTGTATGAGTGCCAGTGATTGGTCAGTAATAAGATCTCAGTGTTGGCCTGGCCGCTCGCTCCGCTGCGCTCTCTGGATTGATGAGGGCACTTATTTCTCCTGGCACTGCGCCGGGCACCAGGAGGCCATCGGGCAGGGAAACCTTGCCCAGGATGGATAACTCAATCTGGGACGGGGAAAGAAGGGATTGCTCACCCAGTGAGAAACTCAAACTAATAATCCATTTTTTAAGAAGGCCTGCCACTGTGGCGGCCAGAGAAATGGATTTCTGCGACAAGTGCGCTCGTATTAAGTCCATTCATCAAGGAAAGGCAGATGGGAATGAATGCAGAATGAAGTTTGTGTCTGCAGGAGGAGAGTTCATAACATTACACCTAGCGGACATGAGGTAACCATCTAATAAATTATCTTGAATGGTTTCCCTCACATGTGGACACAGAGAGGCGTGATTAAAAGCAAGCATTTCATTAAGGTTGTCCTTCATAGAGAGCGCTATTACCACCAGATCGTATCTGCTGAAGCAATAGTCGGACTCACACCAGGGTTGCCAGACTTTGTTGTTTCTCTTCAGTTTGTTTTGTTTTGTTTTGTTTATGCCTGCAGCGCCACTAGCAGTGAGAATTGACTCAGGGCTGAACTTGCACAGTAGGTGATGGATGGAGTTCATGATGATAACGATAAGGACTTTGTTTTGATCTGTGAAAAACAAAATGTCAAGGGCGTAGTTTGTTGAATTTCCCTCTTCTACGAATTTGGGTTTGTATTTTCATGCTGTGCTATACATGTTTTTTTGAGACGAGTCTTATAGATTGTTCTTGTTTGGTGTCTGTGGGTTTACATCTGTTCATGCAGGATGTGTAATTGGACCTCATATCAGCGCCGATACCATTTTCAGTACGAGTCATGTTAACGGTGCTTCTTCCTGTTTGGCAGGTGACATTGTGGAAGGAATCTCTGGACGGCCAATGGGCTTGCATCAGCGACGTCAACAAAGGCCAGGGCGCCGTGTCTTCTGTCACAGACGGCCAGCAGAACGAGCAGTGAGGCAGTAGGGCTGGGTGGGGGAGGGAAACCCCTCACATCCACCCTGCTCTATCCCACTTAGATGGATGTGAGGCAAGGCCACCTTCAGTGGAGGATACTCGACTGCCTCAGAGACTTTTCCAGAACATTTGTCCACCTCAGAGTTAACACCCAAATCAGGAAGTGGCCCCAGCCTCTAAGGGATCTCAGTGCTGTTTATATTCTATGTCTCCAGTCCAGCGTTCGTTGTGGCACTCCAAATCAAAGGATGCTTTTTGATGAGGTCGTATAGAGCAGAGTTAAAGTCTTGTTATGGTCTTCAAAATGTATCCCAAATTACCAGTAATTTTGTTCTTCTAATGCTTTTGTTTAAACCTATATTGGTCTTGTAATTTGATTGAGAGAGTGTGTGAGTAAAAGCGCCATGTGTCAGAGTCCGGTCCTAGAGAGATAACACTGACTGGAAGGGGATGGTGCCTGATCTCATCACCTCAGTGGATCATGCTGCACGGGACAGAAACAAATATCACAACCCCCCCCCCCCCCCCCTTTTTATGTGCTTTTGTTTGACTTTTCATTCAGAGAATGAACTTTTCTAATAAGTGAAATGAAATAAAATGAAATCTCCGGCTACTTAATTCAATAGTTATTGAGAAGCTAAACATTTTTGGAATACCTTTAGCCACTGTGTCGATATGCTAGAAGTGTATAGGGTTAAGAGTATAATTCCCTTTTCATCATTGCACTGAGAAATTATTGGCGCAAGTTAACTCTCCTGGTTAAATCTCTTGATATACACCTGGGGCCGTATTCACAAAGCCTTTTATCTTACCACTAGGAGTGCTCCTAACTCGCGCTAAAACCTTTTACGTAGGAGTAATTTCTTAAAAGTGATTCACAACGGCTCTGAGACCTACTCATACTAAGGATAAAACCAACTCCTAAGCTTAAGATAAAAACTCCGTTGCTATGGATGACGTCGATCCTCATGCACGAGTTTAGAAGTGGTGCGCACGGTGATTGGTTGCTGACAGGCGCTCTCATTCAAAACTCAGTCCTAACATCCCCCTAACGATCCCACTAAATCAACAGAAAATAAGAGAATAGCCTAGGCTTCAAATAAAGTCATATTAAATAGTTATGGACAGTGCACTTAGCAGAATGCACACGCATGATGACAAGTTTGTGCATCCAACGAGAATGACGCTTTGCACGTTAAGAGAAAGAGAAATTGCCGAAAAAAACACGGAAATTGCATGAAATCAAAGAAGTAATAATTAAAGCACCCTGCAAACTATGCGTGAGGCATGGGAGGACATATGTGTTAACATAAATGCTTCATTCCCTGCCGTGTGTCGCTCTGTCGATGACTGCGAGAAGCGGTGGTATGCGCTTCAGTCACAATGTAGGATGGAGATTGCGGAGTGGACTTTAAAAGAGCCGTCGCGGCTACAGGTATTGTGTCACCAAAATAGGCCTCATGCGTATACTTGCATGTTGTAGTTCAACTGTGCTCCCGGTTGTGGATTGAGGAAGGGTGTCAAAAGCCATGTCTTGCATGGATAACCACTGTCACCCAACAAGTGGCATTCAGCAGGTACATGGTGCCGCTCAAAAAGGCGCAGACCGCTCTCCATTAAAATGCGCGAATCGTGAGTAGATCCAGGCCACTTCGCAACAATATCCATGATTGTGAAAAATCCAAAAATCTTAATGTTATCAAACATTTAATTTCCGGACTGATTGGGTTGTTTCGGATAGTTGGAGACGTGATTGCATCCCGCACTAATTCTAGTAAAATGTTGATGCCTTCACGGTTTAAACGATATCTTCTCAACAATTCAGAGTCGTTCATTGTCTCCAACACCTTACGTCTGGCTTCAGCCATTTTAAGACTTTTTGTGAATAGGTCTTAGTGACTTAGGAGTCCTCACGAGGAGTTTTAAGCTGTCCTAGACTTAGGTGCTACTTTTAGGGATAAAATATTTTGTGAATTGCTCTTAGTAAAAAAAAATAGGAGTCCTAAATTTAAGACTGACACGCCCATTATTTTTAGGAGTTTCTCCTAAATTCGCCACTTATGAGCTACTTTTAGCCCTAAGATTCTTTGTGAATACGGCCCCTGAACCAATGAATGCTTACACTTATTTATTACAAGTATTGTGAGTCTTTCACATATGTTGTGACAAGTGAAGGCTCGTCACGTGAGCCTATTAATGAAGCTGATATACTTTAATAGGTCTTAAAATGAGTAGACAGAGCCAAGTTGCCTTTTATGTAATTATAGGTTATGATGAATGTTATGCAGTTTGTCCCCCTCAGAGTTAACACACAAAGCAGGAAGTGGCCCCAGCCTCTAAGAGATATAAGTGCTGTTTATATTATATGTCATCAGTCCAAAAATTCTAAATAGGCCTACTTATAGGTGTTCAAACTGAAAACGCCAATAAACACGCAAAACCCAGTTACACCACATTCAGTGACATCACAGTCTTCATAAGTTAGTATGTTTGCAGGTAAAGTACTAATATATAGGAGAGAACAGACAGGTTGAATATTTAAAAAGGTAATCGTATGCACACATTTTATTTCTTTTGAGTGGCATGGTTCAGAATGGTCAATATGCTGATATGAAATTGCTCAAACTCAGGAAAAAACTGCCGTGCTACTTTATTTTCGGCAGGACATCTACAACGTGTTAAACTTAATCAAATTCGTGTTGATACAATTTTCTGGCACAACCCTTTCACTTCATCGAAGCGAAGAATCACTGCATTGGGTTTGAGGAGGCGAACAGGGCTGTATGACGCTCTGGAGCATGCCGACATCCCCTCAGGACCGCATTCATGCGCTGTCAACATGTGTGATGTGGTGAAAAGAATAGCCAAAACGTCAACTCCTGCCATAACGCTTTAAGTCAACCTCACTGCACTTCCAAATTCATCGTTCGATGTCAGTGTGATAAGCCTGCATTTCACAATATATTTGTAATGTCGTCTTAAAACAAATTAACGGTAGCCTATCGTTTTCTTTTACTGAGACAGGCGTATTCTGGCATGAAATGAAAAAAACATTACACACCAAAAAGTGTATGATTTCTGAAGGTGTCAACGGCACGCTTTGTGACTAACGTTAAATCTGTTAGTTCAGCCTTCTCCAGGATCAGCGAGAGTTCGACTGCCGGTGACTTTACGAGGCGCCAGCGTAACTCCCAGGCAGCTCTTTCGTGTGAGTCAGTGATATTAACAAGTGACTCGCGGGTTATTGGACCGACTAGATGGTGTTGTTTGATGACGGGCAAGAGCAGTGGACATCTGTGACCACAGAAGGATCAATACTCTAGCAACAATTCCGTGCGCCTTGGTCTTGCCCCTGAGATTTTTTGTGCGTCTCACCTGTCCTCCTGCCTGCCGCAGCGGGAACTGTACTTCTCACATCACTGGTCACTGTTCCAAATTTACCAGCGCTATCGCTGTGTCGTTGCGTGTGATAGTACTACCGACTTCCCCAGTGTATAGCCTACTCTCAACGAGGATTTTCTTCTGCAATGCCAAGCTGGAGGATAAAACTGACTTTCTGCTTGCAGAGAATGCACGACGACGGTAGGAAAAGCGTTGATGACCGCATTATTCTGTTAATGACGAGGGTTTTCTATTTTGTTTGGTGCGTATATATTTTTTTTTGAGAGGCGAATCATCCTAATTGTTGTGATTGTTTCGGCTCTGTGGGTTTGGAGATAACCTATAGTTAAGGTTTGAATCCAATAACAGCAAATGCAGCAACGTTACAGAACGCACGTGTGTGGTCATGGTTCCCTGACCTCCCTCTTTCCTTGATTTTGTTTAGTATTTCTATATTGGTCCGTATCATTTAAAATATCTCCCCTTGGAAGGCTGGAGTATGACGATTAACTTTTTATTCGCCCTTGGCTTTTTAAACGGGTATTGTGGTTGTTTTGGAGCCTGCTTAAGTTAATGTTGGAGATTACTGTCAGAGAGCAATACTCTTACGACATGGACAGATAATAACCTCTCCATGATTTGCTTTCTCATTTCAGCAGTATGTTACAAGACTCTATACTTTTTGGTCTGACCTGTCAAGTTAGGTTTTTGCAGTTGGGTATTTGCAGATGTTAGCAACCATCTGCATGATTTTCGTGTGAATTTTTGAAGTAGTCCTATTTGTTGCCAACGCATTGTGGTTGTGTCAATGTACTTGGGATGTTTTGTTGTTCACCTTAAGCACATGTGTACAGTAGGCTATTAGTGATCTTCATACGACCCCTAATAGACTCGAGTGCTGTTGATCATTATTGTTATCGAATTCCAGTGTGGTTTCCACCAGCAGTGATAAACTGTCAGTTCAGAATCATTGAGGAGACTTTGTTGTACCTCCGCCGACCGGTAAAGTGCTGACAAACAATGCCACTTAAATTAACCTGTCTCTAAGATGGGTGAAAATTGGCAGCGTTCTGATAGTATAAAAGTGGAAGTGTGGAATACACTCCTTTTCCTTTCCCACTGTTGTTTCTTTATCACCATTTTCTACCATCTGAAATTGATTATTAAGGCGCCACATATTAGTCATCTCATGTTATGTGCCATGTAATAAGTATCATTTAGGTTTTTAAATATGCATCCATTCGTACATGCATATTCTGTGAAGTAAGGAGTCAAGCCGCCATATAAATTTGTGTCCACAAGCCATAGTGTTGATTATCAGCATGAATTTGTCTGCAAGGAGAGTTTTGCTCTGTGGCTGTGTAGTAGTGGAGGTCTCACAGGCGTGCTCTGGTACTTGTGTAGTTCTGCCATACAGACAGGGCTGAGAACAATAGGATGTCAGCTTTGGGGAGAACATTACCATACTGGCGCATTGCCTCTGTTTTGACATTTAAGTGGGTCCTGGCTTGACGTGGTGTTAATTGTGTGGCAATCAAGCTGTTGCCCAAATCACTTTAGAGGGCCCTGTCTCTGTCAGCACAATTCTTTTTCTAATGAGATGAATGGACACTTACAGAATGGATGCACCTACACTGTAGTCATATTTGTAAACCACATTGTGTCTATGTTTAACCTATGAAATGTGCTATGTGAAAAAAAAAACTTGAACTTGAACATGAACTAAGCCTCATACTCCATCCTATGAGGCCTTTCCTTACCATGACCGAGATAAGGTGGAAGCTGTAGGATCTGTGTCACATCACGTCAGGTGTATGCGTGGGTGTGGTGTGTGTGTGTGTGTGTGTGTGTGTGTGTGTGTGTGTGTGTGTGTGTGTGTGTGTGTGTGTGTGTGTGTGTGTGTGTGTGTGTGTGTGTGTGTGTGTGTGTGTGTGTGTGTGTGTGTGTGTGTGTGATGGAGATATACTCTAAGGGGTGTATTGTCGGTGCTCTTATGGGTTGATTGCTGACAATAGACTAGAAACCTGTTGGTGAAGAGGTGAAGAAGTTAAAATGGATCATCAAGACGACAGATGTTTGCTGCACAGGCAAAGCCTGTGATGAATGCATGTGATTGGCAACAACAAGCCATTAAAAACATCAGGGTCATGGGGTTGATTCTAAGGCAGCTCACTCACTCATTCAATTCATATACGTTCTAAGTTCAGGGTGTTGCAGGGCATATGATGTGATGTCAGTAAGTCTATAGACACTTCCTAAACCATTCTGGGAAAGCCATTATCATAAAGTAATCATGAGGTTATGCTGTAGTACATGAAGTGTGCCTACTTGTTAAAAAAATCTGTCCCCTTAAATTTGTATGCAGTTCCAGACTTGAGTTGTGCCAGTCAACATTTAAGTAAAGTAACTCTGATTCTAGCAATTAGCATGAGTAAATATTCAAATAATCATACTGAGTCAATATTCAAATATTCATTCATTGTAATCAGTTTTAACCACTGGTTGACTTCACACTGGAAGACGTGCTCTAAAATGAGGGCTGTGCACCTTTTTGTGCTTATGCAGCTGGAGACTAAACAAAGTGCCCCAGTGTGTGGAGAATCAATTCGGTCCGAAGACACAATTAACCCGAATATTTATGGTGCCTTTCCCTCATCTTGGACATAAAAAAGTCAATAATGAGGTTCCCAGGCCAGCGAAGTGATGATGATGCTATTAAGAACTCTGTGAAGAGCTGGACGACACAATTAAACATCTCTGACGAGGGGGCTGCTTTGCTTGTTGCTTCATTATTCATTGTGAATAACCATGTTTCACACTGAAGTCATCTCCGGCTGTTTTCTGTACAAATTGCCATTCTGTACTTGGCGCTGTGAAGTGAGGCTGAAAATTAACTTCTCCCAGATAGCAGCTGTCTGAGGAGAGGATCCGGCCCAGATCTACCCCCCGTCCGGTGGGTATGGGCCATGTCTGGCCCAGATTCGTTTCAGAGGCATATACTCTCTGAGCTGTTTGGGCACCAATTTAAGAGCACGGCAAACACAACAACAACAAAAAAGCTATTTAGCATTAATAGTTCTCCATTGTTACTTTTTGGATAACCTCAGTTCAGTCTGTCCTCACATATAATAAAGTGCTATTATGAGGCGCAATAGAAAAAATGATTGGCATTTTAGTCCATATTCAGCTGCAAAATGAAAAATAATGCTGTTTTGTCTCATGTCTTGAGTGGCAGGGGCTCTGGAGGCAAAAGAGACATCTGGGCATCAGAGGCTTTATATAGTATGCATGGGGCTCTTCCAGGCTATGTATCAAAGTGCCCTTGGGCAATACTCAACCCAAACTGCTCCCAACAGCAGGATACAGGTTATTGCATAGTCACCTCTACTTCAGGCTGTTAGGTGTGAGGATTTAAGAGTATAAATGCACTGTGTAAACCTCCTGTCAGATTTATGCATTTCCTCAAAGCATTGATAAAGTCCATCCATCCATCGTTCAGAAGGGCAAAATTGCATAAAAGAAAGGAAGTATTGGTTCAGTTCTTCGTCTAACCAAGGAGCATATTACTGTCACCTTCTGTCCACCACCTCTGTGGTCCCAAAGTGGTAGAATGAGGTCCTCATGTCCATTTGATTAATTCAATCTCCCACATTCTTCAGAAATCACCACCTTTGAGATCTCCTTATCTAACACACAAAATCCTTCTACCTCCTGTTGTCCTTTGGATTGCAAGTCCTTTGCAATTATGCCCTTACTTTCTTAGCCCATAATTTTTTTGCACTTCTGTCAAGTGTAATTTATGGCATAAGCATCATGGCAATCATTTTCACTGTGTTCTTTGCAATCTCCTGATGCTTGGGTTGAACTGTTCCTTCCTTACATGTCAGCCCGGATTGAAAGCAAAATAAATGGCCTGTTGCACAGATGAGAGAAATGAACTCGGCAGGTGACTTTCTTCCTCTTGGCCAGCTAAAGAATTGAACATCCATGTCTTTTTTCTTTGATCTTTAATTTATGTAGTTTTTCTTCTGAAGAAAAGTACATACAACAAATGATTGCCTGCTCCAATGAAGGTCTTTATGAAAGGCAGCAGCTTTGCAGAAGTGAAGGGTAGTGAAGCTTATCATGTTCCCTTTAGCTCCGCTGACAGACAGGCATCTCACTGGTAGAACAACATCATCATGGGCTTCATACCCAGGGACCACGCATACTGATCAAAAAGTAGAATAACCATATACTTTGGATGAAAGTGTCTGTGAAAGATGCAGTCTGGTCTTGTATTCCCTTCCATTCCATTTCATCAGCTACATTTTCCTCATGTTCCTTTTTAGCTGTCCATCAAATGTGTGTGCTCCAAAAAAACCTAAAACAATTTCCCCTAAATCTCTTTTAAGTATGATGTCTTGGACATCAACTTGTTGGTTCAGGAGCACAGGACGGAGTTGTGTAACTTGATTGGCTGTCAAATATTAACAACCTTTCACCAAAATCGAGGACTGCACCTCTAAATGTAAATTACTTTTTGGCCACCACATTGTGCTTGGTGCCCAGGCCTCACATAACGCAGCTCAGTGGTTCATGGCTCAGGCCCTGTGCTTGGTGATTGGAAATGACAGGTTATTCCTCGAAGCAAGTCTCTCCTCAGCAGAAGGAGACGCTTCATCACAGGAGGAGTCTAATCGGAGGTGCGTGCAGATGGAAAAAAGAACAGACAAGACAGAGAGAGAGAGAGAGAGAGAGAGAGAGAGAAAGAATAAATATTTCTTTTCCAGCTTAGTAAGGAGAGATGCTGTATTTTTATGTTTGACCTTATGGTGTCCAGTCTTTAGTGACATCAGGAATCAGTACGTGACTGTTGAAAGAGATGCACTTCTTTCCATTCATTTGCTGTTCTTGAGACGAATAGAGAACATTTTATGGTCAGTGCTCGACTGGTGATTCATGCAATTATTGCAACAGTCCGTTAAAAGTTTTTCTAATATTTTCTTTTTTCTTTAGCCTTTAGCCAAATAGATGAAAATAATGTCCCCCCTATAAATACTATCAAAGGCATACTTACAGTATTATTAAGCTATGCTGCGATATTTACCAGAGGTGGGAGAAAGAAATCAATACAATTTAGTACCACAGTATTTTTCAGCATGATGATATATTGATACAGCTGTCCCAAGACATGATTATGATTGAAATTTTATTTTGGTAAATATCTACTCTGCTTCTGAAATCCACAATATGGCGCAAAATCCAATTCTTCTCTTGCGTCACAGCAGAAATTGGAAAGAAAGTCAGAGTCGAGAACAAATCTACAGCGCCAAGATGACTCTGAGTATATCACAGAATTGAATTGCAATACTTGCTGTATCATAACATGTAAAGAATTGCAATTAAATAGTGTCATTGCTCAAATATCGCAAACGTATTGTATGGTCACCTCTGTGGCAGTTCCCATCCCAGATATCTACTTTGTCACATGCCACTTGTGATGACTTTGTTATTGTGGTTTCATTGAATGCTTCAAACAGCTGATAGAGTAGTAATGAAGGGCTCGTTGCTTACTCTATTTTTAGGTTTGAGGAATTATAACCATGCAAAGGATCATGGGTGGCATTCTACTGCGGCGCAGCACTCATAGCCAGCCTTTTTCAAACCTAGGGTAGAGATGGACTGCACTATATATTACTGGTCACAATGTAATCACAAAAAGTGATCAGTTCAATTCCGGGTAGATGTCATCCGTCTTCAGAATGTGTCTTGTGCGTTTGGGGGCAGAGGTAAAGTCACACATTTGTCAAAGGACTCATTTTGAGAAATTGTAGGAAATTCAGCTTTCTCTCGATAACCTGGCAATCTTGGCTTGCTGAAATTGCAGGGCAGTGCAGGCAATGCGTGGTTCCATATAAAAAGGTCAGGTCACCCTGGCAGTTATGTTCCCAGACTGTTTTTTGTGGAAATGTAGTTTCACCACGGAAAACAGATATCTATCTGACAGACATGGAATTATCTTTCCATTCACATATCACTTAAATCTATTCACATCAGTTTGCTTCACATGTGAGAACACCATTTTCATCACTATATTCATGTACGTCCTTGGGCTGGTGACATGTATGCATGTATTTGCCCACTGCTGTCTCATACCCTTCCCTGTGAGACACTGTTCTTGATGGACTATTGATGCACTGTAGACTATTGCCACAGTCATAGTCATTAATATTAACATGACAAACCTGTGGTTTGGTCTGCTTAACCTTCCCTGATCATAGCACTAGCATGTTTTAGGAGTACCAACCTCCCCCTTCTCTCTACTTCTCTCTGTGCACTAAAAACTCCTTCTGCATTGATCAAGATAAGACCTGGGATTTACATAATTGCCATTAGTGCTGCTGTCTATGAGCCACTCAGAGCAGCCGAGACTTTCACTGCTTCAGCCTCTCTCTTGCTCTCTCTCTCTCTCTCTCTCTCTCTCTTGCTGTCTCTCTCTTTTGCTGTCTCTCTCTCTCTCATTCTGTCTCTCTCTCACTGTGGAGGTGTTCGCAAAGCATCAGTACTCAGAGATGTCTTCAGCAGTATGCTTCATCTTCATTTCACACTACACTATGTGTCTGTGTTTGTGAGAGAGTGTGTTGGTGAATGGATACTCGTGTGGGTGTGTGTGTTTGTGTTTTTGTGTGTGTGTGTGTGTGTGTGTGTGTGTGTGTGTGTGTGTGTGTGTGTGTGTCTGTGTGTGTGTGTGTCTGTGTATGTGAGAGTGATTTTGGTGAATGGATACTCATTTGTGTGTGTGTGTGTGTGTGTGTGTGTGTGTAGTGAGAGAGTGTTTTGGTGAATGGATACTCCTGTGTCTGTGTCTGTGAATGTAAGAGTGTGTTGGTAAATGGATACTCGTTTGTGTGTGTGCTGCAGACAGAAAGTGACATTCATAGAATTGTTGTATCGTGCCCTGGTACCTCTGGCTTGCTGGGAAACTCTCTAGCTGGTGCCGGTGAAACATAAATCTCTGCTCTCAGTGGCGTGAGACGCGCTGGCATTGAGACTGGCTCCGAACCTGTTGTGCCAGCGGTGGTGATCACGGCATCTCTCTACTGATTTGTAACAGGAATGATAATTACAGCACAACGTAATCTCTCCCTCTCTCTGGGAATATTGATGACTGTGGCGAGAGAGATGAATGTGGAGTGTGGTACTGGGGGGAAGACAGCGGGCAGGGGATGACTGAAGTCACAATGCTTATTGAGGGGAGGGATTTAGGATGAATCCCTGTTTAATTCCTGGCACCACATTCTTATAACAGATGTAAACATTTGGAGAAATTAATTAATTTATTCACAGATAAATCATGCTTCTGCAGAAACCTAGTCATTACAGAGACACTGGCTTTTATTTTGTTGTTGGTTTGTTTGTTTGTTTGTGGTATACCTGCGTGAAAAATTTCTTAAGAGCTTTCTTGAGGTGGCTGAAGGCACTGGGGTGACAGAGGGCACTGATATTAGGTCTGTCATTAACGTAGGAGTAGAATTCCATTATTCTGGAGACTTACTCTGTGAAATATCCACCTGTTTACCTGATCTCCCATGAATAGAGCAATAAATAAAAAGGCCTGAGTGTATTTCATAGTCGAGGACTTCAGACTCGAGGATTAGAATTTAACTCAGATGCCCTTAACATTAACAAATGGTATCCTATTGGATGAAATCACTGGTTTTGGAGTTTGGGACTAAAGTTCACTGTGTTCAGCAGAGCTCTGCCCAGTGGCGTAAAGTAATCACGTCAGGCCCAGGTGCAAGATTTTAGTGATGGGAAGTTCGGAACATTTCACCGACTCGAATCTTTGAATCTCGTTCAGTAAAATGAACGAATCTTTTTTCGAGTCATTCGTTCATTTCAACGGGGGGGGGGGGGGGGGGGGCTAAATACGTCCACTACAAACACGTATCATATTTTCATGGAGGTTACTGCATGTAAACCAGCAGATTCTAATTTAAAAGAAATTCCTGCATTCAAATAATGTATTATGAGAGTTTGGATGAAATGGTCATTTATTATCACATAAGCATAAAATTATCATAATATAATATCCTTCACGTCTTACTAAACATAGACACTCGAAAGTGAACGAGGTTAATAAGTCCTTTCTGTTTCCTCTTCTGAGCATAAGGTTACGTGAAAAAATATCCAAAGCCCCGTATCCGAAGACCCAGTCAAAATGAACTAAACGTTTCGGTTTTCTCTATCTTCCCATGCTGAGCCTATGCAGATCACGTGAAAAATGATCCAAATACTTGTATCCGGCAGATGACCTAATCGTTCACCTCCCAACCGTCTTTGGATCAACGTTTCGTTCATCTGCCGGATATCGGTCTTTCGTTCAATGATTCGTTCTTTTGCCGGATATCGGTCTTTCGTTCAATGTTTCGTTCTTTTGCCAAACGTGTCTTTGGATCAATGATTCGTTCTTTCGCCAACCGTGTCTTTGGATCTATGATTCGTTCATCTGCCGGATCGGTCTTTCGTTCAATGATTCGTTCTTTTGCCAGATATGGGTCTTTCGTTCAATGATTCGTTCTTTTGACAACCGTGTCTTTGGATCCATGATTCGTTTATCTGCCGGATATGGGTCGTTGGATCCTTTTCCACGTGACCTGCATAGGCTCAGTACAGTCAGCTAGAGGAAACAGAAATGATTCGTTCTTTTTCCGACTGGGTCTCTCGGATACGGGTCTTTGGATAATTTTTCACGTGACCTGCATTCAACAAATCATTTCTGTTTTCTTGGCTTAGCCAATGCAACAGTCCCGATGCACGGTCATGAACGAGAAAAAGAACGAATCTTTTTTTGAGAGGACTCGTTACTCTCGAGTCGTTGTAAGGATTCGTGAACGAATGAACGAGGAAAATGAACGAATCGTTCACGAACGACACATCACTACAAGATATTATGACGGGCCCCCCTGGTGAACACTAGTTACTATCTTAGCATTCCCTACTTCAGCACCAGCGTCTAAAAAAAAACACTAGACAAAGAAGTTTGTTATCGATATAAATAGTGTCTAATTAATCAACCTTACATATTTTCTAAGCGACGGGTGTGTACACAATTTAGGTAACCTGTTGCATGGTTGCTGACAAACCAGCGAATCAGCGATGCTGATCCCAGCTAAACTGCTGCACTGCTGCTAGCAGGGGGTGTCCGTGACGGACTCCGTGGGCTGGCGACGGGCTGGTTAAAAAGCCAAAAGAATTTAATTTAGGCAGCTTTGCCACCTTCACCTCCTGTTTCTTTCTCTCTCTTGCCTTTTTGTACTTCCACGCTTATGCTTAAAAGGCATTGTTACAAGTTAAGTTGTGCTGTGCTCAATGAGCTAGTTTGTCGTGAAATTCTAATTGGTTTAGCTATAGCATGTTGTATCGTCACATAATCAAATAGAGACTGGACATTAGACAACAACATACATATTACCCTGCAATCATCATGGCTAATCACAAGATTACCCAAGAAAATAACAACTTATTAATTTCATTGAATAGTTTTGATGGTTTCTATAGTGTTTGTAGGATAAGCATATGATGTTACTGTAAATTGCTACTATTTTCCCATAAAATAATAAAAACCATGACGGAGATAAGTTTGCCTTTTCTAGAGCATATATTGCATTAGACACTGCTAACAGTGTAATAACAGTTTGTATTTGAACACAAGCATATCTGAGAGGCTAAAATGTTACGCGTTATCTTTGCCGGGTACAGACACTCAGGTGCACCTGCTGCACCTCCTATAGTTACGCCCTTGGCTCTGCCTGATTGTGTTTATGTTATGAACTGCTAGAATTGAGGACACTGTAGAGAATATCTGACTCTGGAACCGATCCTGGTCTTTCTGAGTTCCTGCCTTAACTGATCCATTGTTTTGGGGGGGTTACACTCTTTATCTCTCCAGCTATCAGAACCACATACAGTCTAGGGATACAATGGTACATGGTATATTATCGAACCATTATAAAACAATTGGGTTCTATCGCGTTATTTAGCTGTTTCTGATTGGACAAGAGACGTTCCATGCGTTGGGTTATCCCAGAACAACCCAACCCAGACTTTTCACAGCTAATAAGAAATCACTCCACGATGAAACATTCTATAGTGCGTTGATGATAATTGTTTATTCAAAATTCTTAGAATTCAACCAAGACGTTGACAATGGAACTATTTTTTGTTGCGGAGAAACAATGGCGAAATAAAAATTTTTAAATCAATAACTTCGTGATGAAATGTAAATTGGTTGACTATAGAATTGTTTTATAAAAGCAATATATTACTCGTGCGGCCTCGGTGGCTACGGCTGAACACCACCTGTGGGAATATCCCTTACCTACCCCACTCGCACTCGTACTATATTGCTTAATTAGATATGGCCCCTACGGTCCAATACACACATGTGAGCCGAGGTATTATGGTACGCCTGTCAATTTCCTATAATTTCCAAAACTTGCCTACTGCGCTGCTGACTTCACGCACGTTGTACATTCAGAGCCACATAACATCTCTAGAGCCCGTTACAATTTCCCTGGGGCCTAGCAGTGCTCTGTATGCAGATAGGAGCTGGAGAAGAGGGGGGAAACTAAAAACAAAATGACAACTTGACAATACTGAACGCTAGCTAGGCCGAGAGAAGCAAATTTGGAGAGGCACCGCGTCTTTCACATCCGCTGTGTGGGAACATTTTGAATTCAGCGTTCAATACGAGGACGAAGATAAGAACACTGTAAACACTCAAAGTAGAGTCTGCACCATTGTTGGCTACTCGAATTCTAACATGATGCCTCATTTATGTGGCCGTGACTCAGCTATATCCCAAGAGGAGCAAGAAGAGTCCACTCGTTAGCAAAAACACCACAATCTCTCACTGTTGCCTTCCAACAACAATTTGTGACAAATTTAAGAAAAAAAAGAAAGAAACTAGAAAGGCTCTTGGAGAGCGCAGAGCTCCAACAAGGCCAAATTGCACATTTCGCAATGTTAGCCCCATGAGTCGATCTGCAAAATGTAATGAGTTATTCCCTGGCCCATGCTTCACCCTACTATAGAACTCTAGCCAGTTGTTTTTGCATAATCCTGCTTACAGATAATTTAACAAACAAACCTTGGCAGAGGTAATAACAAAAGCAAAAAGCCCTATTTGCTTTGAAGCAAAAGCCCTATTCTGTGGTTACTGACGCGGGATTATGTCACCTGATTGAAAAATTAACTGCGTGACAATGTCCCCTCCCACGCACACCCTATCTAGCTCTCTCCATTGATAGTTAGACCTCACTGTAGTAGAGACAGAAACTAGGCCTTGTCAGTCATGCTGCCATTTTTCTGAATAGAAAGTTTTATTTGTCTAGAGGCAAAATAAAAAGTTTACTGTTTACATTTTTTTCTTAAATATAAAGATGCAGAAAACATACAGTTAACATGGCCAAAAAACACCAATCATGCTGTGTAGCACGTAATGCCTCACTGCTGTAAATAGGAGAGTCCATATAGAAGCTGACCCTGAAGTGGACCCCGGCACGGTCCGGCTCACATCCGTCTGTTATTTGGACAGTGACGGACATGGAGGCCATAATAGGATGCTAATGCAGGCTGATGACTCACCCGTCGCAGAAGGGATGTTTTCGCCTTTCAATTTCAACAGTCCTCACAGAGATGGCCACCTTCCTTCTTCATCTGTATTAAGTGACTTATTTATGTTTTGCTCACCTCCTGTCTAATTTTCCTTGCTTCAGTTCCACTCTCATACTTCTCTTCGCCAAATCTGCTTTATTTTTTTCACTATTTTATTTCTTGAAGATTATAGACATAATTCCACTTAGTTGTACATATCTTTCTCTCTTGAAGGCTCACACTTCCTCAGGTTTTTTCTTAATTTCTTCCTGTCTTCTCTCATATTCTTTATGTGCACAGCCTTTAAAAAGACCTCCTTTATTTCAAATAGGTCGCTGTCACGTGTGCTAAAGACACAAGCATGAGAGAGACACGCACCAGAATGTGTTGAAAATGAATCCACACCCCCTGTGTAGAATTAAATGCCTGTCCTTCTCAGCTGGGTTTATATAATCATCCATTTGTGTGTGTGTGTGTGTGTGTGTGTGTGTGTGTGTATGTGTGTGTGTGTGAGTGTGAGTGTGAGTGTGTGTGTGTGTGTGTGTGTGTGTGTGTGTGTGTGTGTGTGTGTGTGTGTGTGTGTGTGTGTGTGGACAATTAATGCTTTGTGACAGTTTGTGTGTGTGTGTGTGTGTGTGTGTGTGTGTGTGTGTCTGTGTGTGTGTGTGTGTGTGTGAGAAAGATGATGATGATTATTATGAACATGAGCCTGTGTGTGTGTTTAACATGAATAATTGGGTGGTGTGCAATTCTAGTATGGGTTATGTATGAATGTGTGTCTGTTTGTATGTGTGTGTATATGGCTGAGGATGTGATGTGATTTGACTCTTGCTGATGTGACATTGCAGGATGTGCCACTGACAGACGAATCATATCCAGCAGCTTCCAGGGACTCACTTTTAGTTTGCCAATGCGTGCCTGTTGGGTGTTAGGGTGGTTGTGTCATATGTGTGTACTGTATATGGTGTGTCTGTATGTATGTTTGAGCGTGTGTGTGTGTATGCGTGTGAGCGAGAGAACGTTTTCATGTGGCTTGTGCGAGAGAACGTTTTCATGTGGCTTGTGTGTGTGTGTGTGTGTGTGTGTGTGTGTGTGTGTGTGTGTGTGTGTGTGTGTGTGTGTAGCTGGGTGATCACATTTAGATTTGTAATGTGTGCCTGTTGGGTGGATGTCATGTGTGTGTAAAGTGTATGTGTGTGTGAGCGTGTGTGTGTGAGAGAAAGAGAGAGAGGGAGAAACAGGGAGAGACAGGGAGCTGTTGCCCCTCACATGTGTTCAGCCAATGAACAGTGAAGCGGGTGGATGTCAGAGGGGGGGTAGCACCAAAATCCAGAGACTCTGAGGTGTGTGTGTGTGTGTGTGTGCATATTCAATGTGTCTGTGTGTGTGTGTGTGCATATACTGTATTCACTGTGCATATGTGTATTCATATATATATGTGTGTGTGTGTGTGTGTTCATTCAGCTGCCATTGCATTGCCCTGCCCTAAGTGTCTGCACCCTACAAACGTCATCATGTGGTATATATGTGGTGTTTTTGCACACTGTTGGACAGGAGGCCAGAGGAAGCTGTGCTGTGGGAAGGGATTGCATGTCAATTCACAGTGAGATCCTGTTTGGTCTTTTGAGTAGGAAGATGGAAAGGGATTAAGCCCTGCTATACCCTGAGTTGTTGCTTCAGTCAAACTCACTTCTGCACTTATGTCTTTTAACTTTTTAGAATTTCAAAAATTAAGTTTTACTCAAATTATTCTGCTGTGGTAGCACCAATAGGACTAAAAAAAAAACTAACCAAATAACTCTGGAGAGCATTTTCTGTGTCTGTCTCACTGACTCACTGATTGCATTAGGAGGCGTCCATAGATTTCCCACTGGAGCTGGGCTGGGGAGAGGCTCCTGCCTGCAGTCATCGTTATTCACCCCTGCGACAGTTTCACCTGTCCCAAGCAGGATTTACTAATAGGCCTGCCATGTTGGCTCTGGATCCTTTGTGTAGCTGTCTTGATCAACTGCGTTGCTTAATGGTTCAGATCACAAAGACAACAACTGAGTCTAGAAGGGATTCAGCCCTGATATGGCGTAGATCTGTTCCACAGTCAGCTGCCACGTTCCCTCTAGTGCTGTGGCAAGTATATGCATGTGGAGAGTCATTTGAAGGACATATAAACACACCTGTCCTTCCCACTAGCGGTACAGGCTATGCACTATGTATTGGTTGTGGTTCGGTTTGGAACACCCCACAAAAATGTAAGAATAGCCTTCACAGCACGACGATGGCAGCAGTATCACCAAAAAATACCAGTTTGAATGTTAGCAAGTTTTTATCTGTGCCAACTGGACTGCTAATGATGTTCTTCACCATAGCTTTTAAAAAATAGGTAGCTCTTTAATTTTAGACCAAAACTCCCCAATGTTGGTTTAACACACCACAGAGGTGCAGACATTGAATAGGCATCTATGGAAACAGGACTGTGGAATCCTCCCAGACCACAGCACCTTTTTTTTGCTGTCTTGATCAGCGCCTTTGCTGAACTGGTCCGGCCCCGATGTGGTGTGAATCTGTTTCAGATTCAGCTTCATTATTCACTCATTTCAGACACAGACTAGTGAACTACACTCATCATATGTGACTCCATTAAATGTGCACGCATCAGGATAGCACTGTGTTATCAAGGCATTACATAGGCAGAAGACATGGTTTGAATAAATCATGTAGGTAACCCAAAAGACGAGAGAGAGATTTGTAAAATGATGCCAACCATCTTTTTTGAAGTTGAACTCGTGGCTAAGTTGGTAAAATTACTCCTTGAACAAAGCATGATGAAAGATGTAATTTTATATGATGTCATTATAATTGACATTAACATTGTGTAGCACATCAATAATACTAACTTCAAGCAGAAACAACATTTTGTGTATTTGCATAAGATGTTTGTAGCAGCATTGATTAAGCATTAAAAACAAATAACCCGAGGACACATAATATACATTGGAGCTGGAGGGATAGATTGTGTATGTAACCTATGGCCTGCAGTTCTCTTCTCAGTAACGTTTGTGTATGCAATGGAAACATTTCTGCATGTATTCACTCATCAATAATATTTCCCCATAAAAGCCTGGTAAACTATTACCTCTCTCTCTCTCATCCGCATGGACGCTATCATTATTTTGTTAACAGATTTGTGCAACTCTTTTGGAGTAATGGGGCCGCAAAAATGCTAATGCGAATAATCTGATGGCTCAGCTGGAGTAGTTAAATTCCTATTTGTATAAGTTCTGCTTGATAAAGCCCGGGGTGTTGGTATGCAAGTTATCAAAAGATAAAAAAACACGCTCAGCGATTCGGTTATCTTTTCCTCTCTGTATGGCCGTGATTCCTTCTGGTTGTCTTGGATTCCCAGGCCTTTGTGTGTTAACATCTCCAGTAAGTGAAGTGTTATAAGAGTCTCTGAGGTGAACCGTGAGGGGAGGGGGCAGTGATGTCCCATTTTCCCCAGTGAAGACATGACTTATTCCCCACAGAGCTGCTGCCGCATGTGTGCACACACTCACACACACACACACACACACACACACACACACACACACACACACACACACACACAAAGCTGCACAATCTTACACACACACAAACACACACACACACACACACACACACACACACAAAGCTGCACAATCACACACACACACACACACACACACACACAAACACAAAGCTGCACAATCACACACACACACACACACACACACACAGCCACACTAGAAATGTACAGTATGACAATTTAACATCATGAAAGTAATACATGATGCTGTCCATGTATATTATGCACAATATGTTCCTTTATCATGTCACTAACAACGTTTTATTGCAAATGCTTAATATAATTATGCACAGTCATATTTGTGTAAAATCTTGTAATATTACTCTACCTTGTCAGTCAACATGCTTCTTTGGCTTCTTCCATTGTCTTTGCCAGTTCTATATCTTTCTGCTTGTCAACAAATAATACACATTTACAGGTGTCCTTTAGGGGGTCTCAAAGGGCGATTTGTATTTACTACAGTGGTGTAAAAGTGAACTACATTCCGCACCCAGGGGCCAAGCACCATTAATGATTGAATCCCAAAAATGGACATTCTCAGAGTGAATTCTGTCTTACACCTGCACGACTGCATCTGGTAGACAGTATCTTGGCTAACTTTGTTGATGCTGGACAGTATTGAATGGTTTTAATGATGATTACAATTTTATACGGTAATACTAACCGTCTGGAATTTTGAAAATGGGCCGGGTACAGGCCAGTCGTGGGCCAGAGTCAGATGCTGCATGAGTAGACAGAGGAGGTAACTTCACTCTGCACTCTCCCTGGGAGAGAGAGTCAAGTGGCAGGGCGCCTCTTCAGATGAGTGTTTCCTCTGGCTGGGCCACAATTGTTTAATTGAGGTGAGATATGTCAGGAGAAAAAGAGAGAAGACTTGCTTTAGGGCGATGCTAAGATGATCAAACTAGACATTAAACTATGGGGTTGATTAATTGACTTGCAACAACCTTTGGTTCTTTCTTATAACCTTCTGTATGTTACAGTATGAACACAATATCAGTATTACATGTATTATATTAATTATTAACTTCTGCATGGTACTTTGTATACCCTGCTGTAGAAGATTAGTATCAATTGTATGTCAGTTACACTTTTTGTCAATGTCAGGTAGACATGCCCCTGTGTTCCCACATTCTAAATCGGAAGAGGATCAGATGTCCACAACCACCTCCGCAGGTGGATGAGGAGGTTTAATGTTCTCATTACCAGCCTGCTGTAAACTCATTAAGGCTAAGCATCCTCTAACAGTGCTCAATAATTAGTCCACCCCCAGAAGATACGGTCTTTTTACATGCAAACATGTCTTTGCTTGACTCTACAAGCTTTATTGACCGCAGTAGCGGAGACTAGAATGGATACAATGCATTGATGGTCACGAAAGACGCCCCTTATAGGTACCGCTGCTTGAAAATTATACCTGTTTCATCCAGCGGTATTGAACAGTGCACACCTTATTTTAAGACCAAGTTTGAATATTGGACTAATAAAAGGTTGACATTAAATAATGGATTGCAATTAGATTGATACATCCCTTAAATACAGTAAGTCATAAAAGTAAAGTAAAACTAAATTCAGTCAGTTTGGTTGTTATTGTTGCAGTTTGATGTTATGGTTTATTCAAAGGGTCGGTTGCTTTGATACACTGAGACAGCTTATTCAAAGGAAGATATCAAATGACATGTATGCAGATCACTGCAAACAGATGGTCACTGCGACACAAAATGTTAGCATACATACCAAACCAGCTGTTTCTCGAATATGCACGGCTCTGAGAATATTTTTCACTTTGATGGGCCCAACATAAGCACAACTGATCTTCCTGCATGGTGTTTTTGAAGTGTAGGGGGTACTGTTTATGAGACAAATACGCCATAACATGGAATGTGCATCTGTCTGACCAGGATGACTTTCAAATCAGGCAGAGTTTGGAGTCAGCTACCCAAGTGGGTTCAGCTAATGCAGTTATCTGGAATATCTTGACAGTGTTATGGGAATGGAAGACATTAAAAGGCTTTATGGACTCTAATTGGTAGCATTTATAATCGCCTGTGCTATTATGAAGAGCCTGCCAAGGAACTTCAGCAGTCAATTATCAAGCTGTTAATGCAGTTAATTTTGATGCAGGCGGGAAGAAGGTCAATTTGCTTATGCCATCATGTGTTCTCTTCCATTAAACTGCTTTCACTCGTTTCTATCAATCTGCAAGTTAAATAAGATCAGTTTATCTGCATACGTTCAATGCATTGTTTTCACAGCTTCCAGTACCTCCTGCAGTTGTTTTGCTTTACTTTTGTGAAGGTTAATTGTAACTATTTATTAGTCAGATTTGCACATTTTCTCAGTACCAATAGCTAAATAGCATGTGCAAGTGTAATAAGGCCTTCTAATTTGTAAGTGAGTCATAGTGCAAGAAGAAAATTGACCTTCCAGCTAATAATAATCCAGATAATTGACTGCTGAAGTTCCTTGGCAGAGGTGATTTTGACCTGAAAAAATAATGGACATCCATAAAATGTGACAACAAGACAACTGAGAGTATATCTATGAGGTAAAGCATGACCGCTTTCCTTTTTTTGGTACTTCACCATTCAATGTTATAGGATTCGGGCACTGGATTCACAGGAAGATGAATTGCATTCTGAAGGTTGAGATGCGTGTCATTTCCTCTCCCTTTTTGAAGCCCTCACAGCAGATGGGACTCCGGAGTGTCAGAGGAGCAAGGGGAGCCCAGAGTCAGGAGCACTTTTTTACTCCCCGCACAGCAGAGCAAACCCACTGTCATGCTCCAAAGAGCTCTCTGTGCTCCAAGTGCTGTTCCCTTATTCGCCCTGGCACACTTCAACTGAACCATGATGAACAGAGAGAGAGAGAAGGGGGGAGACAGCGATAGAGAGAGAGAGAGAGAGGAACTGGGGTTGTAAAACACTCTCTGTAGAGTCTTGCAGTGATGTCATGGTTGCACAGACACAGGAAGAAGTTTGTGTGTGTGTGTGTGTGTGTTTGCGTTTGTGTGAGTGTGCACGCATGTGTGCGTATGAGTGAGCATGTGTGTTTATGCATGTGTTGTTATGCAAGTGTGTGTGTGTGTGTGTGTGTGTGTGTGTGTGTGTGTGTGTGTGAGGCTGTATGTGTGTGGAGGGGTTATGAGAAGCTGTGCTCCAGTGGGTAGACAGTGATACACCTTCTCAGGCCAGAGGAGTCATGCTCCACCAGGCGAAGGGGAATATTATTCGAGCTGAAAGCCTGGCCTGTTTGCACTGTCTCTGCTTATCTTAAAATGACTAACTGTATCTACATTCACGCAGCCATGCATATCATCTAGCTTCAATATATATATATAACAAATATATTTTCATTTATTTTCTTTTAAAACCAGGTTGCATGAAATGACAACCAAGTAGGCATTACATGTCCATTTTCCATTTTCTTTACTGGCTATGCATAAATTCCTCTCTGGCTGTTTGTCTCGCCTGAATGCAAGGTGACACAGCCAAATGTCCCTAACGGCTAGTTAGTTGGCTGTGTGAACTTTGCCATTTTGCCGCAGTGACCCAGCGTGCCCCAGTAATTTTGGGCAGCTGCCCGAGGCTGGAGAGAAATGCCCTCTTTAGATGGATGAAAGAGGACAGAGAAACAACACTTGACAGCCTCCAAATGGCAAAGGAGACTGCGAACGCAGCAGTGTTGTATCTGCTGTCTTTCGATCCCATTAAACTCCAATCAAGTTTGATCAGTTTTTCTTCTTGCTGTTGCTTTGAGTTAGATTTTGAAACGTTGGACATATTTTCTCATGTGAAATAAAAAGAAAAAGGGGGATTGAGCAGAAGGTTATCATTAATCAAAACTGCTATGCTGTAGTCAGCGTGAAGTGCAGGGCTTGACGTTTGCATCTGCTCTGCTTTTTGGAGTTAAGATCGCTGTTATTATTCCCAATGTGATGTTCGCTTTATTCCTGACCTCCTAAAGAAACTACAGAGACACTGAATTGACTAAATGTTTTCTCCAGTCAACAGCATCTTTGCAGCATCTCCTTGTTGAGCTATTGATCGTTTTGAAATTATGACAGTGAACGTGCTGATGACAGGATTGCGCCTTGTCTCTAAATTGGGCAATTTTCGACTCGGCAACAAGACCACATTGCCCAGGTGGAGGCTTTGCTCTTGTGTCTGAAAATTATTTTCTTTCATGTGATAGTTTTATTTATTTATTTCTCACACAAGATATTGGACCATCTTTGTTGTCCAGGGCTTACATTGTGTGTCTATTGTCATGAAGGCTGTCTGCGAAGCAATTCCCTCGGCTGATTAGGGTTGGGCAGTGGAAAACCAATACATTGTGAATGGGAGGATTCTCCACAGCAGGTCACCTCATCAGTTTACTCAGCTCCCCACTCTTTCTTTCTCTCTCTCTCTCACACACACCAGGGATTGAGCTGCACCTATTGGAATATCTCTTTAGAAAGAAAGGCACCATCATCTCCCAGAGTAGATTCCCTTTTAGTTGAAAGATGGAGGTAGTTTCATTCCAGTGCTAAGTGCATTGCAGTCGATGCAGATGATTCACACTGTGCCATTTTTCTCTGTTAGAGAGAAGGAGTCTGTGTTGGGTTCTGAGCTGAATTTTTTGTTTGCAACTCATTTGTGCAAATGGGTGCAGTATTTAAGAGGAATATTATGAAGCATATTACATGGTAATGACTTAATAGTTGACTTATTGACTTATTCAATAATTGACTAATTCATGAATGTGTTAGTGGTGCTGTACAAAAGTCACTTATGATAAGTTAACTGAAAACGTGTCAAAACCATTTGCTATTGAGGTTATTAACAGGAATCTTTGTCCTTGCAAAAAAGGATGTACGTACTACTAATAATAATAGTAATAATGAATAGTAGCCAGTATGCAAATATAAAACATGTTTTATTCCAACAACAGAAGATAGAGGCATATGTTAATGTTCACCACTGTCTACTTTTTACATTCTATTTACATCTTGCATCAACACTGATGTGGAATATTCATATTGTGATGGTCATTTGTTTAGCTTCTATCTTCAGTTGTTCATCAGCAGGTGCGTGTGTGTGGGCGTCAGTGTCGGTGTGCGTGCTTGTGTGTGTCGTGCTGTGAGCTGTGCTGTGGGCTGTCACGTGCAGCGATGTTAGTTTTGGCCCTCACAGCTGTGCTGTCACACACCTGGATGAGACATTTTCCCTTTTTTTCTCTTTCTGCACCATGTCCACACATATTCCGGCTGGTGACACTCACACGCACACTGTGCCAACTCAGCCAACTCCTCTCCTGCTTCAGCTCTGGCTCCTGTCTGTGTGTGAGTTTGTGTGTGTGTGAGTGTATGTAAGAATGTGTGTGCGTTTGTGTGTGTGTGCCTGTGTGTCAGTCTTGTGTATTTATATGTATAATCACATGCACATATGCAACATGTTTGTACAGGTTTAAATACATATTATTAGACATTTACATACACGATTATATGGTTGATATAGATCACTACAGCATTGTATTTTTTAAATAATGTAAACCAGGGGTGTCAAACTAAAATACACAGAGGGCCAAAATGAAAAACTGCGTCCAAGTCAAGGGGCGGACATATTCAATATTTATTGAAAAAAAAAGATATATTATATTTTTTAATATGTAAACATGAACTTAAGTTTAACATAGGCCTACTGAATCTGTGTTAAGCAGCTTAAAGCTTAGGACATTTAGTTATTGCCTTTAAACACAGAGATCAAATTTTAAAATATAATAAACATCAGTGGCACTCATTTCTTATTCCTCTCTTTTCTGCACATCGCAGGCGCTCCGTCTGTGGTCAGTCCAACAAGTTTGTCCAAAGGCAGCCCCATTTAATTTACACATTTGGATACATCTTCAAAGAGATCTTTTCCCGTAGTTGTGCCATGCATTGATTTAAATCCCAAAAGTTTATCTATAATGCACAGAATCGAGTCGAGTCCACGAGATCGAGATTGACAGCTGGGCAGTATCAGATGTGTCACTGCTCTCATCCACAGCAAGGGAGTATGCAGTGAAATATTTTCCCCTTCCCATCAGCTGTTGTTGTAGATCGGTGGCAAGGTCACATACACAATCAGCAACGGTGTTTCTGGTCAAGCTCACATTTAAAAATGCTTACCTTTTATCAGGGCACCCGATGTCGCAAACTTTTATCATGCAGTTCTTGACAAATTCTCCCTCTGTAAAGGGTCGGGCTGCGTAAGCGATCTCCGCTACTACAATAAAGCATGCTTTCACAGCAGCCTCAGTTTGTGATTGGGCTTTTACGAACACACTCTGCTGTGACACTAACAATCTTATTCAAATCCTCCTCCTTCTGGAGCTTCTGTTTCATGTCCAGATGTTTGTTTTGTTTCATAGTGCCGTCTAAAATTATATTATTTTATTACAGCCACATCAGATCAACGCACAAGACAAAAAGGTTAACATATATTCTGCCAATATTGGCCATTTTTGGGTTGAGAGCGACAGGCCGCAAGCTAAACTTTGACTTCAGATGATGAGGCTGCAGACAGTGGGGCAAGGGCTGGCACTTGTGGGCCTAAATTGACATAAGCTAACAACGCAGTGGCAGTGCATTGTGGGACTGGCCGTATAAGTGGTGCATGCGACATACCGAAGGCCGCAGAAGGCCAGCTCTGATAGACATTTCATATCATCTGGTTGGCCAAATAAAATTTCACCGTGGCCCATTCAAATCAATGGAACTTTTTGCAACATTCCGAGGAGCTGGCAGGCCGGATGAAATAGTTTGGGCGACCAGCCAAAATGACACCAAAGCGAACCACGAGCAACTATACCTAAGGACGGGAACAGCAGGTATAAATTTCCCCTAAGTTGTGTATGGAGAGAGGAGGTTCTAAATGTGGGGCACACACATTTTTTTTCTTGAAATCTACATAAGTTTCTTAGGATTTTTTCCCACAAACAATTCAGCTCTTCAGACATTAGCAAAATACTAAATCTAAGGGATTCTAAGTTGTGTTTGGAGGGAGGGGGTTCTAAATGTGGGGCACACACATTTTTTTTCTTGAAATCTACATTTTAAAGAAGGATGGCCAGAGAAACCAGATTATTGCAAACGTTCATCCACCTGTGCTGCATAATACTGTAATTCTGAGAGAGAAAGCGAGAGAGGGAGACCGAAAGAGTGGATAAAGAGAGAGTAAGACGGGTAGCAAGAGAGGATAGAGAGTGTGAAAGAAAGAGGGATAGAGAGAGATTGAGAAAAAAAGAGAAGAGAGATTAGGCTTCCACAGTCTATCAGGTACTAATGAAACTCATGGATTCAGATAGGCAGAAATAAACGACAACTACTTTTCTTCACAGAGAGGGTGGTGCAGAGCTGAGCAGCTGCTAAGAACTGATACAGGGAGAAGGAGTTGTGTGTCCGTTTGTGTGTGTGTGACTGTCTGTGTGTGTGTCTGTGTCTGTGTTTGTCTGTGTGTGTTTATGTGTGTGAGAGAGAGAGAGTGTGTGAGAGTGTGTGTCTAAGCGTTTTTGTGTGTGTTGGACAAAGAGGAGGATGCTGTGAGCCTCTTCTTGAGCTAATCTCTGATAGCAGCGCTGCTTCAGTCCTCAACACTTTCTCAGCCAATTCTGCCTCTGTGTGAGGTGTGTTAGTAATGTTTCTTTTTTTAACAGTGTGTTTCCACGTTTCTCTGCTCAGGCGAAGTCTGTCTTTCTTTAACAGGTTCACAAGGCAAAAGGTTGGTGAGTAGAAGTGATAAAGGTAATACACAGAATCTAAATCCGAATCTCAAATAAGAATGGTTCATCTTGAAGAAGCAACATGAAATAGCATCTCATAACTAAGAGCTAGTTGTCACATTATATCATAAGTTTCTTAGGATTTTTTCCCACAAACAATTCAGCTCTTCAGAATGTCCTTTGTCAGGATGAGACAACACAGGCATCAGACATCTTACCATTTTAATTAAGATCTTTCAGTGGCGTGTTGGATCTACTACTTTAAGATAGCATATGGTAATAAAATGGATCTGACATTGATTAGCTGATCTTTCCCTGTGTCCGTGTATTTGATTGGAGTATGCATCTGTCTCTGTGTCAAAGTGTCTTCTTAAATAACCTCTATGTCTCTGTTATAGAACAGTCTCTCATATGGCCGACCACATCCCCCACATACAGAGAGGGTTAGTCTTAACAGCCAGGAATAGATACTCACATTGCCTCTTTTCTGAAAATAAGGTGTAATTCTCTCAGGGCCTGAGGTTTCACTCTACCTTGTTGCTTTTGCTTAAAAAAACTAATGTTTAACACTCTGGCTGATAAAGCTTCTTCAGCTCTCAAATGACTTGCCCTAGTATGTTCAGCTTTTATGAGCTGACATTGAGCTTTATAAGCCCACTGACAGACATTGGCATGTTTCTCAGATTTAGAGGGAGGTTACATCAGGATTTACCAGTCTATATATGATAGACGCTAGTATTTTTTTTTAAGTTTTAGTAAATTAAGAGTGGACTTGACAGAAACCGGGGCAACCTCAGACAGAATTAAAAGCAAGAGTATTTAAATTTAATTTCAAATGTACATTGGACCCTATCAGCATTCATGTCAGCTGGTTTAATGCCACATTATCCTTCATGTATCTGATCAGACTCCTCCATTTGGGACAGGGGAAGAGTTCCCCCTTGAGATCCAGCTCTGCGCTCCCAGAGCCCCCTGAAAGCTTTTACTCTGTTAAAGTCATGGTGGTGTCTCTCCTTTCCTTTCCTATACTGGAAAATTGTTCCCCTGCCGCTGCCGAGGACATTGTGAAAAGTGATTTATTTCTGTGGAGTTTCACTGAGGGCAGCAGTTTTATGGCCTATCAGTGTGCTTATGCTGGGCCCAGAGGCTACTCCAGAGCCCTAATTCTGCTGTCATGGAAGAGTGACGACAAAGTGTCTATTTGTCAGTCTGTTAGGCCTCTCAATTATTTGATTCTGCAAATTACGTGCTGAGTTTGGGTAGGCAAGGAGAAAAAGCTGTTATCTTGCTCTCAACTCAAGCTGTGTTCTCAGATTAACTGGCCTGTGTGGATCCGTGCGTCGTGTCGTTTTTACTGATCCATGAGTTTTCTGTGAAGTCATGTAGAGGCTTAGGTAGATTATTTTCATTTGACATGCATGAAATTGTGATTACGTCCATATGGGAGCGTTTTTTTTTCTTCCCATATGGACACATCCTAATTGCCCATGCAAAGACATCTTCCTCTTGGTGTATGAGATGTTTGGCGTCAGTGAAGACTCTCGTCTGACAGAGGAGGCTACTTTAGCTTCGCCAGATGCAGCGTCTGAAGGGAACTTTTCAGCCTTTTTTGCTTGATTAAACTTGCAGGTCCTTTAACGTCTGCTTGGAGATGGGAGTTTGTGCCAAATTGCAGCAGCTGCCTTTAGAACAGTTCTGACCCTGATCTGACTCCAAGTCTGATGCTGTCAGAGGGGACTCATCAGATACTATCAGACTCTTCAAGGATTCTGATCATGAATTCCAGCGCTTGACCTTATCTTTTTTATATTGAGCTTTAAAACCTGTGGATGTTGTTAAGTGAAGCCCTGGTCTGCTTGTATGAGGAGCTCTTTCCACTCATTTCTGAGTGACCTTCTCAGCAGGTGATTGTTTGTCACGTTAGATCAAGTTCAAAGAGCTCAATCATTCAGCAATGGACATCTGACCATTCCAAGTAAGATAATTGTTATTCATGTGATGTTGACCATACAGTAGGCTATTTAAGCCCCCCCCCCCCACCCCCCACCCCGACCCCGATGCACACCATGTCTTCTGTCTGCCTTTACCCAAAGTATCTTTAAAGTTGAGGCAGATGAATTAACAAAACAAGTAGACATGAATAAAAGGGACAGGGGTACGACTCAAGCATGACTAAGAAGATAGCACTTAAGAAAAATAAAAGCCAACTAAAACATGATTACCCAGCTAAAACTAAGGTTAAATCAAAGTAGTGAAATAGTAAATTAAGCAACACAAAACCAACATTACATATACATTAGACCCTTTCAGCATTCATGTCGGCTGGTAGAACGCCACATTATCCTTCATGTTTCTGATCAGACTCCTCCATTTGGGGCAGGGGGAGTTCCCCCTTAAGGTCCAACTCTGTGCTCTAACTATAAATGTAATTCTTGTGAGCTTGATAGCATAGTATACATATAGTAGGAAATTTGAGCAGCCCCCAACCCTGATGCACAAAATGTCTGTCTGTCTCTACTCTAAGTATCTGACTGAAGAAGAGACCTGATTGGGGTTATCAAGAGCATTGAAATCTCTCTGATTTTAATCAGGTTCACTTGGAGCACTAATAGATAGAGGGCATGCAGGCTGGACTCTGGGAGCAAGACTCAGAGACTCAGAGCCCATGGTCTCATTTATTCATGTCTCACACTGTGACTGAAGATCATTGTCTCGCCTCACTGGAGAAATGCTCATCTGTGCCACAGAGAAAAAGTCATACTGGAATGGATCTGGCCTTGATTGGGTGCCGAGCCATATTTTATGGTTATATCATATCAGGGTCAGGTCTCTTTTGCCAAGAGCATGCTATGACCACTATCGATGGATGGAGACATTTGCATTTTGAGCACTCTCTCTGTTACAATGCTTAGGACAACAACCATACAACCAACCAACAACCATTGGGGAACATTCATAGAATCATTGATTAAGCAGGTTTTGTGTCCATTAGAGCACATCGTTATAATATGCACACATGGTCATGTTCCTGCTTATTGTCCACAACATCACATCTCACAATAAATTATTTTATAGATGTATTTTTATTTAGGAAGGTTTTGTTTTATATAATGGCCTGACGTGATGTCAAGTGTAATATCTTTTCAACCTCTAATATCAATGACTGTGTTCATTTTGGAGGATTTGTGACAATTTGACAAGACATGCAGATGAAAGAGATCCACATCCAAGTTGCCTATGAACTGCTTTGATTAAAAGACCTGGCTGGGATTGTCATTCTGACTGACTTTTGCTCTGTGCAAAATTCCTAAAAGAGAAACAGACCAAACATTGTAGTGGGCCTCCCAGCATGTGGTCTTGCATTCCTGGTGGATGGAGGAGGACTAACATGATGACCCTGAAGGGTGATACTTTATGACGATTCCCACAGAGATACGCTATTAAAGTAATTAGAATTAATTAAAAAAGAAATTGCACAGCGCTTTGAGTGCTGTCATTCAAAAGCACTCTTATCTATATGTGCTTCCTTATCCTCACAGGATGAGGTTGCATAATGTAGAAATTGACTTTTCTGATAACGCATCAGCCACGAGGCTTTGCTAATTTTAAATGAAGTGCAGTCGAAACTTCAGCTGAATGCAAAAGGACACTCTCACTTAATTAAGACTTTCAATTAGAGCCAGCATTAAACAAGAAGACAAATTTCTGCCCTTGTGAATACATTTTAATATGCTTAACGTGATGTTGGCTTAATAGCACTTCACTGTAGTGAGCATGATTTGGTTGTGCGATTGTTGGCCGTTTCCTGGGCAAGTTCCATTGACAATCCTCTGTGTGGTTGTTTGTTGGGTCTTACTTAAGTGTTATGACAGAGTAGATTGGATTTCCCGTCAAGACGGAGGTCTTAAATCAGTCTGACTTCACCGAAGGCAGTTTTGTCCTCATCAACAAGGTCAGAGTGCTCTCCTCCACAGTTGTGTTTTTATATGACTCGAGATGTAGCCACATTCATCCTCTTTTTTTCACTCTCTCTATCTTTTCATTTTCGGTGGGATTCACAAGAGCTCCTAAAATGACATCATCTGTATAAGAACGAAATCTAGAATAAAACCTCTTTCATAAACTGTGCATGGATGAGCAGTGCTTTATTTTCCGTTTTATTAGCTGGGCGTGGAACGTAAATTCAGTGCTGTCATTAACTGAAAAGTTTTGGAGGATATCAGTTTACTATTTCACTGTGCAGTGCATTTGAGCATGTGGCCTTTGGCAAATGTGCAGTACCATTTCTCACACACGTCAGGATTCATAGACGTAAAAAGACGATGCTTGTGTTTCACGGACTCCTACCATTGTGAAGGCAGTGTGTGTGTGTGTGTGTCTGTGTGTGTGTGATCTGGTGACAAGGGTCAAGGTATTGTTTGAATACAACGTAAAGTTATACATACAACTGCTGTTCCCTGAAAGACAGGAACGAGGTACAACACATGTATGGGACATCACGCCCTCGCACACATGCATCAGGCTGTGCCAACCCTCTACAAGCATGAAGAATTCAAAGTCAAACCGGACAGGCTTTGTGGCAGTTCTTCTCATGGAGAAAAAGAAACCCTGAGGACAGGGTCGAACGCATGGTTTTCTTGCAGTTGATGGAGGCAGCAAGTTCTTTCTTCACAACAGTCAGATGGGCTTAACAGTAACTAGTTGGAGATACGCCACGCTTCGAACCTGTTGCAAATAATTCTTAGAAACAGTGTGTCCCGCTGGAAGTTAACACACCAATAGAGCAAGCCGTGGAACAGGCAGTGTGTGGTTGATGTGTTCACAGCAAGGTAGAGAGAGCTTGAGCTGAGTCGGAGCGGGTGGTGACCTGGCTTATGTAGCCAGGTGTGGCCTCCCTGCTCCACCACACATCATCTGCCTTTAAGGCGCAAATAGGGTTGTCTTCAGAAAGATACACAAGGGTGTGATATCATGTTGTACCGTGTGAATCAACTTAAAAGGAACTGAAGTCCCCATTGAATTTGCCAATGCTTTTATCAGAGTGGGTTTTAACACTCTAAGTAAGAACCTCTTACTCTTGTAACACCTGTGCATGGTTTTAAAAACGAATTTACTGAGAAACCTCTGAAAATCAAAGGGGTAAACTGGAGGTGATCCTACAGTATAGGAATTATGTCACTTCAAATGAACAAGGAAAATGTAGAAATACATGAAATAATAATATAATATAATACCATAGGGTACTTTTGTTATAAATTTGATTAATTCATTGTATCACAAATCTGGTGTTGGGCAAAATCAGTTCCAGATTGCAATTGCCATCTACACACTGTACTGTACAGCCTCATGACTCTTCTTGCTGAGCACTCAGCTTTACCTGCCTACAAGGGCAGTCTGCACAGCTATTTTAGTACTTACTGTAGAGGTGTCTAAGGGGGTAATCCCCTTGGCTTACTCCCACCATAAAATATTAGCAGCCCCACATCCATTACTCATATGAAGAGATGCCCCGGTCACTGTCAACTTGTAGCTAAGAAGAAGAATACTGGAGGGAATGCAGTAGTTATTTACCCTAGATTTTGTTAAGCTTGACTCCAAGTGTTGCTGAATCTGTGTGTTTATCAGAGGGGGTTTGATGTTATTTCCCTTTCCTCTTTGAAATATTCTTTGTGGTGCTGAATTTTGCTCTGAGTCTTCAGGGAGCATTTGACTAATTTACTGTATCACCAGATTACGGCAGTCCACTGTGGCCAGTGCAGTGGAAAGAAAGACCCATCTGGCCTTGATAGAGAGTAGAGGAGAATACATCCAGTGGATAATAATGGATGTTAACTACAGTATGTGATTTAATCAGTAAGGCCTTTTGCTAGAATCAAGTAGGGATGAGAACCGATAAGATTTTAACGATTCCGGTTCCTTATCGATTCCTGCTTATCGAACCGATTCCTTATCGATTCTCTTAACGGTTCTTATAATTGGGTAAGGGGTGAAAAAAGAGCACAAACGGGTTTTTTACATTAATGTTCTTTTATATAAATTTCTAGAATGTTTACATACACATTTAAATAAAACTTACATAACTTAAATAAAATGTGTTCTGTTTAATATAAACGTTCATAAAAAGAACAATGCTCCTTCCTTTTGTAAAAGGGTATATTATTAACTGAGCTGCCAAAAAAATTTAACTAGCAGTGGCAAAGACTATTTACAATTTTTGTGCAGAAAAATTTGCATGTCTGCCTTCTCTGGGAGGATACGCGATCGCTCAGGGCTAATTGTGTCTCCAGCTTGACTGTATATTTTCTTGTAGGTTGCTTGGTTGTATTGCTAATAGCGAACTATTATGCTTAACGCTTCTAATAGCAATGTAGAGTCCACTACAAACACAATAACGTACTGAAACATACTTAGCGGAACGGAGTCGAATATCGGCACACGTCGAATATCGGCACCATACCTCGTTGTCATGTTTACATTCACTCTCGTGATCAACTTCGGACACCAATGGAGAGAAACGTAATCTCCCACAAAAATATGGCATTTAAGCTTTACTTGTGGAAAAAATTAACTCTGTAGACCTAATTTAAGCTTGCGAAATAGTGTTTTTTTATAGTGCACTTTTGCGTGTACCTAATAGTGTGGAACACTCAGTGGCGCGACGAATATTTCGTTTGGTCTTTAAGTTGTACCGTCGGATTAGTTCTCTCCAAGATGAAGTTTAACTGTCATTTCAAACTGTCATATCAAATGCCAAAACAGATACCATGACATAATGTAAGTACGGATGCTCACAGAGATCAAATCCGATTACTCTGGTCGTTTAGACCCATGTCAATATGAAAGGCACTAGTTGAGAAATTGGACGGAAGAAGTTCGCCTTCCGTAGTTGCGTTTACAGTTTACCTAAAACAAAGTTGAATTAGATAAAATGTTTGTATTTCCACTAACAACAGTACAATTACAATACCCTTATATTGATGTCTTAATTTTTTATACATAACATACATAATCACGCCATGTTTGTTTTGTGCAGGTTTAAGTGAATAGACTGCACCTACAACTGAATCAGGTCAAAGCAAGCCCACAAAATACCCTAATTAAACTAAAATAACACTATTGAGATGAACGTTTTCTTGACAAAACATATTGTGACTAAGGCATTTGTACAGAAATTAAACCAGGATATGTCAAAGCAAGAGGAAAGGCATTTTATTATCACGAATTCAACGCGGTAAGTGGAACAAAGTGGGAGTGACGATATTCGACTCATTTAAAAACTTACTCGAAAACGTGTCACCGTAAACATTAACAGAAATATTTTGAAATACGGTTTCTTACGGCGTTAAATGAGTCGTACAAGTTGAAAAGGACAAACATCTCTCTCGAAAACCGTTGGTTTGGGTAAGTTTACACCTAACGTTAATCTATAAATAGACATAGTATAGCGATTTCTTAACAAAGCGGCCGATATCCGGAATAGTTACGCTACTTGTATCATGTACAAACTAGGCACTCAGTATATTTAACACTTAGCTATTGCTGCCACTGAATTGGCTACGAGAAACTTATCAATATCGAACTGTCAAACTGAGGGAGCTGCACGCGTTACTATTAACGGAGTCTAATCCTACCCTAGAACCAACAGAGGGGAGGCAAGCACTGCCCCTGCCTCTAGCCAACGGCTGAAAATAGAAGATTCTACAGTTAAGCTAGCCTAGTTATATGTAAGTTATATATAGGCTAATATATGACAATGTCCAACATCGCCCATTCTGTTAAGCAATTCAATGCTAAGTTTAGTTATGGTTAACACGAAAACGCAAACGTTTGCTGATAACACACGAGTAACACCGTTATGACTTAAAATAAAACATTTTTGAGGAGTTTACCTTGGCAAGTTAGGGATGAAGCGCCGACGTTAGTTGAGCTGCTGCTGGCATCGAAAACATGACATTCTTGTAATTTTATACCATGTGTGCTCAAGTGCTTATTCATGGTAGATGTACTTCCTCCCTTTGAGGAAATACATTTTTTACAGAGGTTACAAGTGACCGTGTTTGCATCCGTTCGGGTGAAATAAATCCACACTTTAGATCGCTTCTGTCGAGTTGCCATTTCTGCTGCGGTCTGATTATTATTAAGAGTTCGCGCTTGCGCAAACGGCACATAGACCCGTTAACAGACCCGGTTATGAATTTGGCTAACGATTCCAAAGATTTGGCTCATTGGGAACCGGTTCTAAACAAGACCCGGTTCTCGGTTCCCATCCCTAGAATCAAGTCAGTGATTCAGTAGCTTTATTGAAAAATATCTGATATTTAGTTTCACACTGAATATGAAATATATAAATTGATTTAGCAGTGTCACTAAATAATAGATGCATAGTGCAATGAACTCTTCAAAACAATTTGTGTCAGCTATTCTTGTTGTTCTTGTTATTCTTCTTGATGAAACAAAGTAAATTATTCTGATGAGATACATTTTTCTACACTTGCTGTCAATCTAATTCAATGAATCTAAATCTGCCTTGGTGTTAGTCATGTCAGATCTGAAACAACAGGAGTATGTTTGGGATTTGATTCCCCAATTGTGTAGCATCTGTTTGAAGTGAAGTGAAAATAGGGATGTGTCTGAACGTGTTGTTTGCAAATAGGAATGACAGTGGAAATTACAAAGAAAACCATGATGTGATAATTAAATGTCAACCATGACTGTGTGGATGGTATCATCATTATTTCATGTGTAACCTGCGTTTTTTGTACAAGCACAGTCCCGCCTCAGACTCGAACTCGCAACCTCAGACATGGGCAGCTAGAAAGAAGGGTAAAACCCATGGGTGCAAGTGACTGTTGCTGGTGCGTTTCTTATAATATATCAGGGAGTGAGGTTTACTCACTGCACAGCTCTGTACCTGCCAGCTACCATTATAAATATCAGTTTTCTTTATTATAGGACTCCTTCGGATGTGTGGTAATCGTTTTTTTGACCTTTTTTTACATTTTATTTGTGTTTGTACAGTGTACATGTAATTCCCCAAGGTAGCATTAAATAAGAACGAATACATTAACCCTGTTAAAGGTCACTCATCCACTTTTGCCCTGAGAAAATACTTCAGAACATGTTGCTTACTACAAAGAAGTAGGCTAATGAGCTGGCAGGCAGTGCAGAGGCATGGTGGGGGCGACACATGAAGAAGACATTTGTGGACATGAATGTGCACTCGTGCCGCTTTATTTGATGTCGTCGGCCTGGTAACTGTGCTCAGGGCAGGATGTCAGCGTCTTCAGTGGTGATGTTAACTAGGAGAGACAAGCGGCCACCTTATAGCAACTGAGGTGGTCATGGACTCGGCAGATTGCTCTCTTACTCTACTAGAGAGGCGACAATCTTTATGTGGAGGCAGTGTTGATTGTGAAGGTATCAGTGGTAATGATGGAGGCACACTTTCAGTTTAAGCTCGATTTTTTTTCACCGTCTTACCAACTTGTGTCTTTCAAACTTACTTACAATAGCTGTTTGATGCTGCATGGGTACACATTGAATAGCAAAGTGCTGTCGTTGTCTGACTTCCGTGAATTGACCAGTCAAGCAGTATCTGTTCCCAAAAGTAAGCAAACGGCTTTTCTCTTCCTGCTCTTCCAATAGGTCTATCCAAAAGTTCCATCCTCTCACTGTTTATTGTCTCTCGCTTGGTGGCCTACCGGAGCACAGTTTTTCCAATGGACTTTCTTTTTCATAACCGTCAGTTATACTCATGGTTGTAATAAATCATGCAACACCCATCAACATGAATATGTATTATTCTTTATTTATACCACCTTAACTACTTCTCTCTGTTGCTGCCAAGCACTTTTATGTCCCTGAAGATATTCTGAATGTAATATTCTTTTAAAACTATCATTTATGTTTGACAGTGTAAGGATGCTGCTGTAGTCCTCTCTCTGTGAGACTTTGCTATAAGTGAATGCCAGGGTTAACTGTCTTACCTTTTTTGCATAGAGTTGAATGAGGTGAATTGCCTGCATTGCTGGCACCTCTTTTCAATCTAATCAACAGGCAGAAAAGTCAGTGGATGATTGTTAAACAACTTCCTGCCAATCACTGTCTACCTGAAGACCCGTAAAGGTCCAGCTCAAAATCCAATTAAGTCCACCAGCTACCTCTTTCCTCTTTGAGCCCATTACAGGCCCTGCCAACGATGTGAAGCCATTTTGGTTTTCCTCAGGATGTTGCCTAAAATCACTTCGTCGTCTTGTGAAGGGCTGGTTGCTCACGTGACTCTCACAGGCCTGCAGCAGGATTGCGTGTGTTGTGTGGGTTGAATGGATGAGAGAGAAAGAGCTTATCGCGCTCCTTCACGCGCGAGGCTGTGCCGAGTCTAACAGTTTCTGCCTGCAGGATTAGGCTCTGAAATATCGCAACAATACCTAGAAGCAGTTAGCCACTAGCTCATTGTGTAATTCTCTCCATTGTGATAACATTCAAGTTGCCTGCGCTTGATATAAATAGGGTTTTTCAAAAGCATGCTTTGCATTTCCAAAGCGTCTCAAGGGTTCAAGTCAATATCACCAGCAGGAAACACAAAACACCCCTGGCTGTGGCAAAAGTAAGACCATAACGTGGGGCCCAAGTGCCTAATTGTGCCATGCTGTCAGCCAGTGACTTTGTGCCGGGGATTTCATTTTACCTGATCATCTTTTCATTGTTATTGGTAAGGAGTTAAGGCAGATTTCTCCAGTGTATACTTCAGAAAACCTTTCGGCTGGAGTAGTGTATTACTCAGTGTGAGCCACTTTGTCCTGTCCCTTTTACAGAGCCTGTATGCTTTTACGTTTTTTTTTAATCACACACGCAGTGGACAGCTAGAGGACAGCGAGGAGCGATTCACTGAATTTGTTTTGGGTTGTGATGTTGAATTCATCATTGTATACTTGCATCTGTCTACTTCCTGTAATTCACCAGGGGTTGTTTCCTAAAGTTAAGATATGCCAGTAAAGATAAAGTATACAGTTTATTTTTCCGCAAATTCATAATACAAAAGCAAATCCTATTTAGGCTGCTGATCTTATGATATCTTATAACGCCTTCTGGTGGTGATGGATAGTTAGTGTGCTCCTGAGGATAGCATTCTCATGGTTGGTTGCTTCATTAGAACATATAAGTTAGAACAGCATGTGGGTTGGCCTAAAGTTAGCACCATATTTGAGATATGTTGGCAAGTTAGGATACTTCTGTAATACCATTTTCCGATATGATTTAGAATTTAGCGTCTGTCCTTCTGTAAGTGCTATTGTCTTAAATCAGAGCCTAGCTTAAGTGTCCATGGTTACTAGACAGATAAGATAGTATTTTATAACTAAGGTGTTTCTGTACTATGTGTCCAGGTCTGTTTGATCGTATAGATTTAAGGCCAGCATGAGGCCCGGGTCTTTTCAAGGTCTAACTTATAATGAATGATAATGGAAGTGGCCAGGCCAGTAATGAAGTCTTTCATTCTTACGACTCCTTTGAGATTCACCGTCTGGATTGCCTATGCAGACGCTGTGCTCCATCAAATGTTGACTCTCTAACTAATCACTGCCACAGAAATTGGGTTAAGGATTCCATCTCTAATGTAAATGAAGACTAACGTGCTTACACGCGTCGTTGGAGCTGTGTAGAATGAATACATCATGTGGAAATTTGTGCCTCCAATTGTATTCATGCAAACATGAAGGATGTTCCTGTATAGAATGGACTTTCTTACTCATAATGCTTCCAGTTTTGTGGTCCCAGAATCCTCTGCTGACTGGATTCCTCTGTTCCCTCAAAGGTCATACCTCTTCTTCTAAAGCTCCTCCTCATTGTTTTCAGGCCCTTTCTGTATTTATGAGGTCTCTACTATGTTTTTCTTGGTTCACTGACATTCTCTCACAAAGCCCCTCCCTGAGTTTAATAAGCCCTTCCCTTTATGTTGTCAATGTAACGGAGTTATAAATGCAAATAGATTAAATGTAAATAGAGTTTGAGTTTCGCCATAAATAAGCGTGTTTTATTACTGTTGGTGTTTTGGAGCCACCTTTGGGGATGTGACGTACTGCAGGTCTGCAAGTTATTATATTCATATGTCGTTGTCATAATCAGACAGAAGAAATATGCCTGTCAGCGGTAGGTCCATAACGAAAAATGACCATCACAATTTGTAAAATTTAGATAGCTAGATGCAATAAATGTCGAGAAGTTCGACATGTAATTTGTATTTTCTATAATAAGTATGTAATGTGATGGTTTGTAATGTAAGTTTGTTAATGGGCAGAAAGTTTGATTATATAATATTTCTTGAACACGAGGTTCATTGTTCACACGGAGATTAGCAAGCTAGAACACTGGGAACCTTCCACTACTCACGTTCCGAAGCTAGCTAAATATAGAATAGTATACTAATAGCCATACTGAACCTGACATTTTTTCTATTTTGTTTCACTTGTGCAGATACTCGTATGTCATCCGTTGTTTGTTTATCATCAGGTATGATGCTCCAATGCCAACATGTGTGTGTTATGCGTGCATTGTTGTTTTAATTGTTTGTTTGTGCACTGGTTTGCTTTTGTGTGATAATGTGTATATAGCGAGACAGAAGAAATATGCCTGTCAGCGATACTCGTATGTCATCCGTTGTTTGTTTATCATCAGAATAAAGTTGAAAAGCTGCAAATCCGTCTCCGTCCCTGACTGCAATAGAACCGTTACACTGGTGCCGTGACCCGTCGATCTCAAAGATCAGCCTGAACGCCGATCGCCGTGGATGCTGTGTGGAGATCCAACATCAAGGGTGCAAGATCAAGTGTGGTTCGAATTAACTTTGTATATGGTTGTGCAGTGTAGGGATATGTATATATTGTTCTAATTTTTGGATAAAAAAAAAAATAGTTTTTATATAATCATCCAGTAATATAGAATTTATTTTCTCTGGCATTAATTATTTTCGTTTAACAAAAAAAAAAAAAAAATACACAACGCAGATACTTGCCATTATGGCTGAGAAACTAGGTTACAGTAATGTAGGAGATAACTTTGCTAGTCCAGTTCTACCAAAAGGGAGGGGTATGTTGGGTGCCTGGCAAGGTTTTGATAGTGGTGCTGTGGGACGTGGGTTGTTCAGTGGGGAGGCAGGTTATTCCCAGTCATTAGCTGACAGCGGTAGGGGTACAGGGTTAAGTCAAAACCCAGGTTGTACTCCTGTTGGCCAGTTCATGGGGGAGGGTCCTCTCACATCCACACCCGGTAGCAATGTTGATGCCGCCGCTATTGACCATCTCACAGGTATGATGGGGGAGTTGGGTGCTCAGATTGGTGAGTCCATTGTAGCCAGGTTGTTGTCTGCTGGTGTAGTTAATGTAGACAGTGTACACCAGAGTGGCGCACCTCTCAACACATCACCCGCACACACAGGCAGTGACTCAAGCACTGTTAGACAGACAGACTCACACGTTACTGTGCATGTAAAATCAGACAAAGAGCCTAAGTTATTCAGAGGTGACGGTTCTGACAAATACCCTGTCCAGGACTGGATTGACATGACTAAAGCTTATCTCAAGAAGCATAAGTGTCCCGTGGCAGAGCAGGCTGAAGAGATAATGGGGAAGCTGATGGGAAAAGCAAGAGATATTGTGAAGGTTGCCTTGCGTAGCGACAAAACTCTTGATGTGACTCTGAACCCCACCCATATTTTTGATATTCTCCTTCAGTATTTCAGTGATGCATCGTCATGTCTTCCATTAGCAGATTTTTACTCCACCCTGCCTCGACCTAGCGAGAGCCCAGTTGACTACTGGTTGAGGATAAACAGAGCTGCTGACCTTGCTGACGAAGGCCTCCGTAGACAAGGTAGGCAGATGGACAGCTCAGATGAGGAGATAGCTCGCATGTTTGTCAAGCATTGCCCCGACCCTGAACTTTCATCTATGTTCAAGTGTAAGCCCATTCATGAGTGGAGTGCTCAGGACATACAATTGAGAATTAATGAACATCAAAGGGAGTTGAGAGCCTCCCGCAGAGCCTGTGGAGGGTTAAAAAGCAATACTGCAACATTAGCCAGCCAGTGTAGCCCGGCAGCATACAGTTGGACTTTGCCTGAGCAGTGTGACACTCAGTGCCCCGTTCTTACCTCTGCCACAGCTACTAGCCCAGTGAGCCACACACAGGGTTCCCCCTCCATCACCGCCCTGAGTCAGAGCCATGCCTCACCTCAGACACCAGGCCCTCCCTCTAACTCTATGCCAGCTATCTTACAGAACACTCAAGAGGCTGAGGAAAGGATTGTTTCTTGCATGATGTCGATGTTAGAGCAGATGATGGGCAGAGTGGAGCAGCGTGGTATCGCTCCCCGTGGAGGAAGATTCCAGAGTGGTAATCGTGAGAAGGCCTGTCGTGTCTGTAATGACAGTAAGCACTCCACCGTAACCCACTGCATGTCAGAGAAGCTGTGTTTTGCCTGTCTAGCCCCGGGTCATACAAAGACAGTATGCCCCACCAAGTCTTCCTCTCAGTTTAAGGGAAACTAGTTGACTCATATTCAAGGGGAGAAAGTATGGGTCTTAATTCGTCCTCCCACTGTGAAGATATTTCAGATGCAGAGATCATCTATGCAACAAACAAGATTTCATGTAATAACACTCAAGTTGTCTTTCAGAACATACACAAAGTTGGTGGCAGTGACAGTCTTTTCTACACACCTGTGTCAATCGGTGATAAAGTGACTTTGAATGCAATGCTAGACAGTGGCTCTATGGCTTGCACCATCAGTGAGACAGCCGAAATTAAGCTAAGAGAAGCTGGTGTAATTGAAGCACATGATCGGTTCAGCACAGATGTCGTCCTCATTGGCTGTGGTGGTCGCCGTGTCATGCCTAAGTCAGCTGTCTATCTGCAGATGGAGGTGTATGGCTGCAAGGTCACGGTTCCCACTCTCGTCGTCCAAGGCCAGCATGATGAGATGATATTGGGCACCAACGTCATCAAGCATATTCTTCGCCAGTATAAGCAATGTGACGCCTACTGGAAAGCTGTATCTGCCCCTTGTCCTGCTGGCGACCCAGAGTCTGAGCGGTTCCTCTCTATGCTCGCTGGTATGGACCGCTGGAGAGGTGAGGAGGTTCCATACAAGATAGGCACTGTCAGAAGCAACTCAGCTGTGTGCCTTGAACCTGGTCGTGAGTACCTGTTGTGGGGGAAGCTGCCCAAGTCTACTCCTGTGTCCCCTGGTAGTACTGTGATGACAGAGCTCACTTCATGCCGCTCAGCTCCGAGAGGGATTCTGGTGGCGAGAATGGTGACGTCGTTGTGGGGCGACAGATGGATTCCATTAAAGCTCATTAACACCTCAGACAAGCCGGTCTTGGTGAGACGCAACGCTAAGTTAGCTGACGTTTTCCCCTGCATTGCTCTTGAAGACATGGATGACACACACACAGCAGAACTCCCATTAAACAGTTGTTCATTAGTGGAAAGTCCCTCTGAGAACAAATCGTATTCTGCTGAAGAAAGGCTCAAGTCAGTCGGACTGAGTGAGGTTGACATAAGCTTTAATGATGTGTCTGGACAGTGTAAAGACAAACTGACTGAACTGGTTGTGCGCTATAGTGATATCTTTTCACGCCATCATCTAGATTGCGGAGAGGCAAAGGGGTTCGTCCACCGTATACACCTCTCAGACAACAGGCCGTTCCGCCTACCATTCAGACGTGTGCCTCCCAGTCAATATCAGAAGCTGCGCCAAGTACTGAGTGAGATGGAGGAGAAAGAGATTATCAGGAAGTCCACCAGTGAGTATGCATCTCCATTAGTTCTAGTATGGAAGAAGAAGGATCTTCGTGTCTGTACCGATTTCCGCTGGTTAAACAAGCGTACTCTTAAAGATGCCCACCCTCTCCCTCACCAGGCAGACTGCTTAGCGGCGCTTGGGGGAAACTCACTTTTCAGTACAATGGACTTGACCTCTGGGTTCTACAACATGCCGTTGCACGAAGATGACAAAAAGTACTCTGCCTTCACCACTCCAACAGGCTTGTATGAGTACAATCGTTTGCCCCAAGGCCTCTGCAACAGCCCTGGAAGTTTTATGCGCATGATGACTAGCATTTTTGGGGATCAAAACTATCTGAGTCTGCTTTGCTACTTAGATGATTTGCTTGTCTTCGCTCCAGATGAGGAGACTGCTCTGCAACGCTTGGAGATGGTGTTTAGCAGACTGCGCAACCACAACTTGAAACTGGCCCCCAAGAAGTGCTTTTTCCTGCGCAAGTCTGTAAAATTCCTTGGCCACATAGTTGATGAATCAGGTGTGTCAACTGACCCTAGTAAGATTGAGGGCATCATGAAGATGGCGAGTGCTGACCTCATGGAAGCAGATGGCGTGACGCCCTCAGCAAAACGGGTCAGGTCTTTCCTGGGAATGATCAATTATTACCAACACTTTGTACCCAATTACTCTGCCATTGCCAAACCCCTCTTCTCTCTGTTGTCAGGACAGAAACGTAAAAGTAAAGATAAACAGAAACATAAACAAAGATCACAAAGCAGGAAGTTAAGTGCATCTGACTGGACCCCCGACATGGAACAGGCTTTCCAGAAGCTGAGATCGTCACTGGCTGACACAGTTGTATTGGCCCACCCTGACTTTACCCGTCCTTTCATGTTGTCTGTCGATGCATCCCTTGACGGCATTGGCGCCGTCTTGTCACAGATCAGGGAGGGAGAAACCAGGGCAAGGCCCATTGCATTTGCCAGCAAGTCACTCTCTCAGTCTCAGAAAAATTACCCAGCACACCGTTTAGAATTTTTAGCCTTAAAATGGGCCATTTGCGAAAAGTTCAGCCATTGGTTGAAAGGCCATACATTCACGGTGTGGACAGACAACAATCCGTTGACTCACATCATGACAAAGCCAAAGTTGGATTGCTGTGAGCAACGCTGGGTGGCCAAGTTAGCCGGCTACAACTTCGATATCAAGTACGTTCCAGGTCCACAGAATGTTGTTGCAGATGCTCTAAGCCGTGTGCCCTTTGTGAAGCAGAGAGTCGGTCTCAGACTTGTTCAAGAGCCTTTCAGAAGTCTTCTTTCTGAGGTCCAGGGTGTGACAAGTGATTCTGTTCAGGACACCTTCCGCTGCTCTGCTGCCCGTGATGGGGACCCACAACCAGACAGTTCTGAGAGTATGCCCGCTGCTCTACAGGTCTACACTCAGTCCATTGGAAGGGATGAGATATCTGCTGTTCTGCAGTCACACAACGAATGGGAGACTGGAGCAAGAACCCGTGCCGTTGCTGCTCTGCACCATGTGCCACAGCTGATCCCAGGAGGTCAAGATTCACTCCCTGCCTATACAGAGAAGGAACTACGTGATGAACAGCTCAAAGACAGACCCCTTTCTCGAGTCTTGTATTATGTAGAAAGACGTCGTAGACCCTCGAGGAGAGAACGAGCTAGAGAATCAGTCACAGCTTTAAGATACCTGAAGCACTGGGAGAAGCTTGTTTTGAACAATGGAATACTCTTCAGAGTTTCAAGAGACCTGTCTAACAAGACTAAACGTCATCAATACGTGGTTCCTGAGTCACTTAAAGCTGCTGTCCTCAGGGGTATCCACGACGATGCTGGTCACCAGGGCCAATTCAGAAGTCTCGGGCTGGCTAGGCAGAGATTCTTTTGGCTCAGTCTCGACAGAGAGGTGAGGGACTATGTCCGCAGCTGCAAGCGTTGCATTGTCAGCAAGGCAGCCGAACCTGCTGACAGGGCGCCCCTGGAGAGCATCACGTCCACCAGGCCACTCCAGCTCGTTTGCATTGATTTTTGGTCGGCTGAAGATGCAAGCAACAAGTCGGTCGATGTACTGGTGTTGACCGACCATTTTACAAGAATGGCCCAGGCGTTCCTCTGCAAAGACCAGTCATCCAAGCAGGTGGCCAGAATTCTCTGGGACAAGTTCTTCTGTGTGTACGGGTTCCCAGAGCGTATCCATAGCGACCAAGGGGCCAGCTTTGAGAGTCAGCTGATCAGTGAGCTGCTCAGAGTGTCTGGTATAAGGAAATCACATACCACCCCTTATCATCCTATGGGCAATGGAAGCGTGGAACGTTTTAACAGGACTCTAGGCAACATGATCCGTGCACTGACTCCTGTCACGAAAGCCAACTGGCCAAGGCGTCTTCAGACGTTGACATTCATGTACAACAGCACGGTTCATGAGACAACAGGATATGCTCCTTTCTTTTTGATGTTCGGACGGACTCCTCGTCTACCAGTTGATGTGCTTTTCCGCACTGTCCTGAATGATTCAGCTGTGGTCAGTTATGACAAGTATGTGGTGTCCCTTACAAAAGATCTAAAGGATGCCATGCTGATAGCCCAGGCACACGTCACAAAAGAACAGCACCGTCACACTGAGCTCTACAACAAGAGAGCAAAAGGGCCCACCATCGATGTTGGTGACCGTGTGTTGGTAGCCAACAAGAGGGAGAGAGGAAAGAGAAAGGTTGCTGATCGCTGGGAATCAACTGTGTATACCGTGGTGGGTAGGAACACTGAAACGCACACTTACAAGATACAGGACACGGTCACTAGACGGGAAAGAGTGGTCCACCGAAACCTCTTGATGTTGGTGAATTTCCTGCCTGTAGACGACACAAGTGTGTTCTCTGACCCAGGTTCATCCCTGCCTTCCGTTCAAGTGTCCAAGTCAAGCGACGACTCTGCCTCAGTTAATGGACAAGACTCCTTGCCGGATGGTATGGATGGAGACCGTGATGGTCGGGTTCCTAGCTCAGGATCTGAGCGAACGCAGAGGAAGACTGGTCAAGAGCCTGTGGATGCTGAGGGAAGAACTGTCGAGTGGGTCGTTCAATCACCATTCCCCGAACCATCTGAAGTTGAGTCAGTTGGAAATGGAGGAACAGAACCAGCCCCCCTTATCCCTCAGAACAATCCAGAGATGTCTGAAGGCCCCACAGACCATTCTGTCACCTCTGGCCCAAGACTAGTGACCGACACTGACGTTAGTACAGATGTTGTTAGACACACAGATGGACAGTCAGATAGTTGTGACTCAGACATGCTCACACCTACACAGACTGATGGACGGACTGTTGTGACACAGACAGACAATGCTACCGACACACATAGTATTGACACTTTAGCTACTGTCTCACAGTCTCAAAATCCCAGTTTATCCACACAGGTGAGATCTAGGTTTGGCCGCATTATCAAGCCAGTTGACAGACTGATCCAAACTATGTCAAGACAAGACATCGTTCACCCACATCCATCCATGCAGACTGTTTGCAGGTTAGTCTTTCAGGTATTTCATGACTAGTCAGTGTCGTTTGAAGTCATGTTCAAACACATTTAGTAACGTGTTAGTCCAAGTCTGGATAGTTTTGAGGAGATTGGCTTGGCTATTGACTTTAAGTACACTGTAAATGGGTCTTGTGGGGTGTATAAGGCACCCTGCTGCCAGTGGTTGGTTGGAGAGTTTATGCGCTCTTCCTCCACTTCATCCGTCTTGGATACCTTCGTGGTTGGCTGTCCTGTAATTGGTGACCCTTTGACTAGTGTTGACAGGGAATGTACTGGTTTCCCTTTGGAAATGCTTTGCGGTCGCTGATTGTATTTGGCGAATTTCAGAGGGGGTGGGTGTAACGGAGTTATAAATGCAAATAGATTAAATGTAAATAGAGTTTGAGTTTCGCCATAAATAAGCGTGTTTTATTACTGTTGGTGTTTTGGAGCCACCTTTGGGGATGTGACGTACTGCAGGTCTGCAAGTTATTATATTCATATGTCGTTGTCATAATCAGACAGAAGAAATATGCCTGTCAGCGGTAGGTCCATAACGAAAAATGACCATCACAATTTGTAAAATTTAGATAGCTAGATGCAATAAATGTCGAGAAGTTCGACATGTAATTTGTATTTTCTATAATAAGTATGTAATGTGATGGTTTGTAATGTAAGTTTGTTAATGGGCAGAAAGTTTGATTATATAATATTTCTTGAACACGAGGTTCATTGTTCACACGGAGATTAGCAAGCTAGAACACTGGGAACCTTCCACTACTCACGTTCCGAAGCTAGCTAAATATAGAATAGTATACTAATAGCCATACTGAACCTGACGTGTTTTCTATTTTGTTTCACTTGTGCAGATACTCGTATGTCATCCGTTGTTTGTTTATCATCAGGTATGATGCTCCAATGCCAACATGTGTGTGTTATGCGTGCATTGTTGTTTTAATTGTTTGTTTGTGCACTGGTTTGCTTTTGTGTGATAATGTGTATATAGCGAGACAGAAGAAATATGCCTGTCAGCGATACTCGTATGTCATCCGTTGTTTGTTTATCATCAGAATAAAGTTGAAAAGCTGCAAATCCGTCTCCGTCCCTGACTGCAATAGAACCGTTACATCAAGCCACTCCCTAAGGTTGATCATTCTCCTCCCCTTTTCTTCCCTTGATCTGTTCCCATCAAACTCCTTACACTGTAGAATCTCTATCTCTCTCTCTCTCTCTCTCTCTCAGTCCCACACTCACACCCAATACAAATCAACTCAAGCGAGCGCAGACGAGGCCCAGTAACCCAGCACATGTGATTTAAATGATAGTAGGCAAATGCTCCCTCGCCCCTCTGCCACACTAATGAAATGATTTGAGCTGTTAAGGCAGTCTGCCTTTCCCCAGACGAGAGCATCTGTCAGACCGTGCCGCAGGGGACTTTCTCCGCAGTGGAACAATCCAGGGAGAAAGCGGCGCCTCAGCCTCCTGCCATATGCAGTTAACCCCCGCCCCCCATACACACACCCATCAGTGGCTATAGATTAATATTCCCCTAGTGCTGTAGATGTTACCGAACTTTAACTGCTCCCCCACACCCTTGGTGGCAATAGATTAATATTCTCCCAGCACCAGATATTACAGGACTTTAATTTAACTTTGTGTCACAAGAGAGTCTTTGGGATAATATTTCACTGCAGAGAAACGATGGTTTTGTGCTAATCCATTGAGTGATTCTTTAGGTCTGTCAGTAATGGCTTTGGAGAGCCAGTTTAATTTCCTTGCAGATCAACATCATTTATCTTCATCACATTACACAGTGTTGAGGAAAAAAACAGCTCCTGTGTTAGAGGTGCCGAAAGTCTGCTCTTTGTTAGCGGGGGAAACCAGACCTTTTCAGATGACGCATGAGATGCACTTGCATGAATGACAGACACACATACAGATATATACACACACAAAGGCATACGTACATGTACGGGCAATACATTCACACAAACAGATATACATATATAACACAGCCAGACAAACACACACAGACATATGCGTATACACATATAACTCAGACACACACACGCACACACAAATGATTAATTGGAGCCCTGATTCATTCCATTACGGCTACTAAAAACAATCAGTGGTGCAGCTTCCTCCACTGATCTCCTGTTTTTATTAGAGGCCACTTCTGCGTCACACTCCACTGGGCACTCAACTGGGCCTGCAACACAGCTGTGGCCAGCACTCAACCCCAGTCCCCCCCCCCCCCCCCAACAAACACACACACACACACACACACACACACACACACACACACACACACACACACACACACACACATACACATAGACACCGACCCGCATACACATACACACACACACACACAAAAAAACACAAGCCAACCCACACAAGAACACACACACACACACACACACACATACACACACACACATCCCACACAAAGGGATACACACACATAAATACACACATGCAATCGCACAGACAGACACCTAAGCAGACATATTTACTAGCCTTATTGAGGGTAGTTAATGGTTGAACCTAAACCCTACTATTCTTTCACATAGTAGGTGAAGCTGGGTCTACCATGAAGCTGGGTGTGGGTTTTTCTGTTAACTAATAGTAATGAATTTGATGAATTAATAATACAAATTTTTCTCACCACGTTCACCACAGAGGTTAGAAGAAAATAAAAAATTCAATAAAAAACGAAATTCTTGCCAATATTTATAACATGCAAAGCACCGAGACCGTAAAAGCACACAACAATGTCTGCATGTGAAGTGGGTGTAACCTGAATGTCTCCTCTGGTAGTACTTAACCCACCGCTCATAGGCAACCTGCTTCCCTGTTGTGCTAATTGCTTGGGTTAACTGCCCCTTAGTTTTTGCAGCGCCACGGACCCCTCTCTCCACTCCTACACAAACTTTGGCTAACGTGGCATCTAAGCGGACTCCCCGACGGCAGCTGACTCTGGCGCAGAGCTGGCCCTGATCCGGCTCTGATCGGTTCCTCCCTGTCTTTTTTGCCCCCCCTCCCTTCCAGCCTTGTCTGTTAGGCTGCTTGCAAGTCACCCTGTCAAATCATGTGGATCAGAGAGAAGCAAACCAGGTGAATCAGATGGCGAGTTGAATTAGGACCTCATCCTCACGCCGCTTATGCTAATGCTAATGCTAATGCTAATGCTAATGTATCTTAGCTGTAATGAGCACAGTGGGGCCTTAGGGGCCTCTAGCTCTTCTAGGTATTTAAGAGCGTAGTGGTAAATAGATGACCAACCCTGCCCGCAAGAGAGAAATGTCACACAAGAGAGAGAAGGAAGGTGACTGGAGGAACACACACACACACACACACACACACAGAGGCAGACAACCCCTCTCAACAGCCACTCGCACACACTGAGAAATGTCACACAAGTGTTTACTGGAGGATACTGTCAACTAAATTAGCCAGCCTGGTTTGTTAGCCTACTGTACTGTACTGGGGGATAGGATGCATGGAGAGGCTCATAGATTGTTGCTATGTGTTGTGCCCCATTTACGTAGAAATAATCTGTTGTGTAAAACTAATTATTGGCAGATAACAGCACACTCACACTGAAGATCTGACTGACATGTGCATTTGCTAACCCTGAAGGACATGATTTTATCAGTCATTATTACAGTAATCTTATCTGCGACTGTTCTCACAATGTCAGTTAATTTAAGATTATGAACATGCTGACTCAAACACCAGGTTAACTATGGTAATACTGCTTTTGAAAAAAAATGAGATGTAAAAATAGAGGGACATGTTTTAGTGGTAGGATATCTCACTGTGCTTGTAAACCTAGCTGAGTTGAGGCAAACATGTGTGTTTTCTAACATGTATGTGAATAAGATGTGAATCTGAGGCGGGGGAGTTAGGATTTCTGTGCAGATGAGGATGGTAATGTGGAGTTAGCCAGTCATTTCCCAGAAGCTGACATTGTGCTATGATCTTCATTGCCCTTAATCCTCCCACCACTATGACTCATCCCCTCTACCCTCTTTGAATCATTGTGTGTGTGTGTGTGTGTGGGTACATGTTTGTGTCATTCAGTGTGTGTGTGTGTGTGTGTATGTGTGCATATGTGCGTATGTGTGTGTCGCTATGTCATCCTTGTGTTCACGTGTGTGTGTGTGTGTGTGAGAGGGTGTTTGCATGTTGGTGTCAGTCAGTGCAAGTGTGTGTGCATGTGTGTACAACTGTGTCTATGCATCTGTCTGTGTCTGTGTGTATACACGCCTGTGTGTGTGTGTGTGTGTGTGTGTGTGTGTGTGTGTGTGTGTGTGTGTGTGTGTGTGTGCGTACATGTGTGCGCGGTGCCTCTGCGAAGCTTGGTGATCTATCTTATTATTGTGTTGATATGATCAGGAAAACAAGCGCTTGCTTCTTAGCTCTCTCTTTCACTCCCCCTCACTCTTAAATAGATAGAAGCAGCCGAATGGATTTCAGGGCTGATTCACTCTATTTGTGCTATCAGCTCCAGCCACTTCTGAGCAGAATCACTGCCCCCGTTTCCTCACACAAACACACACACACACACTCTGTATAGAGGCAGTGTAGATAAGTGATATTTGGGCTCTATCTGTAGAGGCAGTGGGCATATCCTTGTTTTTAAACTGTCTGGCCCGAAACCTATGGTAACTGCAGTCATTTACCGCCCCCCAAAACCTAACCCTGCTTTCCCCTCTGACCTGTCTGAATTTCTCACACAAGTCTGCGCCATCTCTCCTTCCATTCTGCTACTTGGTGACTTTAACATTCATGTTGACTCACCTGACTCCACAACCGCTACAGAACTTCAGGGCATTTTTAACTTTTTTAACATCACTCAACATGTTGACTTTCCCACCCATAAAAAAGGACACACACTCGACCTGGTCTGCACTGCCGGCATTACCATCAGCAATCTAACCAGCATCGACCTCACTGTCTCTGACCACCTGGCTATCACCTTGGACATGGACACCCCTACCCCCCACGTTAAGCAGAACCGCACCATAATATTCCGGAACATCAAGTCCATTAACCTCCCCTCGCTCTCCTCCGCCATGGCCACCGTCTCTGCCTCTGTCCCTTCTTCTACTGTCTCCACTACTGCTCTGGTCAACTACTACAATGATGCACTTTCTTCTTGCTTGGACATCATCGCACCCATTAAGACAAAACTCTCATCCCTTACCCGCTCCGCCCCCTGGTACACTGACCAACTTCGCCACCTCAAACGGCATGGCCGACAACTTGAATGTCTGGCCAAAAAATCTGGCCTCACTGTTCACCTGGACGCCTTTAAACTCCACAAGCAACAATATGCAGATGCCCTCAACACCGCTCGCTCCTCTCACTACTCCTCCATCATCGAATCTGGCTCCAACAACCCCAGAACGCTTTTCTCTACCATCAATAAACTCCTCAAGCCCATAGACACCATTTCAACCTCCTTCTCCACCAGCAAATGCAACTCATTTCTATCCTTCTTCAACAACAAAATCACTGAAATCCACAACCAGCTGGCTGCCTCCCCCCTGCCCACTACCTCCCCCCCCAGCCCTCAACACGACCCTCCCCTTCCTCCAAATCACTCACTCTCCTCCTTCAATCCAATCTCTGAAACAGAAACTTCTTCCATAGTTGGCAGCATGAAGACCTCCACCTCTGCCCTTGACCCCCTCCCCTCTTCCTTAGTCAAGGCCTGCCTCCCCTCTCTCTCCCCTCTCATCACAAACATCATCAACTCATCACTGTCCTCTGGTCTGGTACCCCCCCCACTCAAGCTCGCTGCTGTCATCCCCGCACTGAAAAAACCTGGTCTTGACCCCGACATCCCCAACAATTACCGTCCCATCTCCAACCTCCCCTACCTGTCCAAAGTTCTCGAGAGAGCTGTCAGCTCACAACTTAAGTCCTACCTCACCCTCAATAATCTCTATGAACTCCTCCAGTCTGGTTTCCGTTCAAAACACAGTACTGAAACTGCCCTACTCAAAATCACTAACGACATACTCCTCTCGGCTTCCTCACCATCCTCATCCTCCTCGACCTCAGTGCGGCATTTGACACCATCAACCACTCCATCCTCCTCTCACGTCTCCAGCACTCCCTTGGCATAACTGGTACTGCCCTCTCCTGGTTCACCTCCTATCTCACTGACCGACATCAATTCATCTCCATAAATAACTGCAAATCCTCCACCTCCCCTGTTACACACGGTGTCAAGGTTCCGTGCTCGGCCCCCTCCTCTTCATCATTTACATCCTTCCCCTTGGCCAGATCATCCGCCGCCACGGACTTGATTTCCACAGTTATGCTGATGACACCCAGCTCTACCTCTCTTCAAAGGCCATCACCCCAGTCACTCACTCCACTCTCACCATCTGTCTAGCTGAAATAAAATCATGGATGCAAAAAAATGTCCTCAAACTAAACTGCAACAAATCAGAAATACTAATAATCGGCCCTAAACACCTCACCCACTCAGCCCAGTCTTTCTCCCTAAACATTGACGGCTCCATAATCACCCCCTCCACACAGGTCCGTAACCTTGGTGTCATCCTTAATCCCACCCTCTCTTTCTTGCCCCACGCCAATCACATCACCAAAACCGCCTTCTTCCACCTCAAGAACATTGCACGCCTCCGACCCTCCCTGTCCTTTGCCACCACCCAAACTCTCATTCACGCCCTCATAACCTCCAGACTGGACTATTGCAATAGCATCTTCTACGGCTCCCCAACCTCTCTCATAAACAAACTTCAACATGTCCAGAACTCTGCTGCTCGTCTACTCACCTCCACCCGCCGTTATGAGCACATCACCCCGGTCCTCCAAAACCTTCACTGGCTCCCGGTCAAACACAGGATCACCTACAAAATACTGCTCACCACCTTCAAAGCACTACATAACCTGGCCCCTCCCTACCTCTCAGACCTCCTCCCCCTACACGCCCCTACCCGTTGCCTCAGGTCCGCCAGCGCAACCACTCTCAAGACCATCAGGACTAAGCGCCGGACCTGGGGTGACAGGGCTTTCTCTGCTGCTGCTCCCTCCCTCTGGAATGACCTCCCCATCCACATCCGTCAGGCCCCCAACATAACACTTTTCAAACAGTCCCTCAAAACTCACCTTTTCAAACTCGCCTTCACCTTATAATTTCCCCTGTTCCCTTCCCTCCCCTACTCACATGTCCAGTTCTTCTTTTTTCTAACTTTTAGTTGTCTGTTTGTTTTGGTTTGATCTGTTGTCTTTCTTATTTTTCTTTCTTACTTTTTTATTTTTATTATTTTGCCTTGTCTTGTCCTGTTTGGTTGCTTTGTAAAGCGTCTTTGAGTATTTAGAAAAGCGCTATAGAAAACTGAATTATTATTATTATTATTATTATTTGGTTTTGTGTTGCTTCTTCCTCTTCTGTGCCATCAGCAATTGGCACCTACACTAATGAATGGCCAAAGTAGTACATGTGCTACTGTGGTCCCATACGGATCTTACTCGTGTGTGTGTGTGTGTGTGTGTGTGTGTGTGTGTGTGTGTGTGTGTGGGGGGGGTGTCTGTGTGTCTGTGTGTTTGTGTCTAGTGTTCATATTTGTGTGTGTGTGTCTAGTTGCATCTGTGGTTCATGGTCTCAGGTGGGGTTTACTGGGCCCAGCTAATTGAACCATTGCTTGAGGGAGGCAGTGATTTCTCTAGCTCTCTCTCTCTCTCTTTCACAAACATAAATACAGACATTACTCAAACATTAACTGATCCCATCACACACAAACACACTTTGCATTGACATACACACACCTGTTGCTACAGGTTGCAGTTTTGCCACCATACTCTTTGATTTACCATTGTCTCGAAATAGACTGGTGTGATAACAAACCTCAGGCATGCTGCATCTGTGACACACTCAGGCTCACACACACACACACAGGCTCTCTATCTCTCTCTCTCTCACTCACACACACACACACACACACACACACTCACATATACATACACACACACACACACACACACACACACACACACACACACACACACACACACACACACACACACACACACACACACACACACACACACACACACACACACACACACACACACACTCTCTCATAACTAATCAATAACCATTTTGTAGGAAAACAGAACAACTGATGTGTATTGACAAATGTTCATTTGGAATTGCATAACGTTATTGCACTAGCTCTGCCGTACCACTAGAGGGGGCTGTATTCATACAGATTGTAGGGTTGAGGCAAGAATTACTTGTGAATTGTTTGTGAGTTCTTTTTTAATCAAACCACTCTGGTCAAATTATTTATAGTTTTTCTTTGATTTCAGTTTTGACCAATGCATGTTAGCAGTCACATTGTCAAAACTCTTTCCACAGTCAGCCAAACAAAGTCTATGTTAACCACACTGTGACTCTTTTCTCATTGCTTCCAGACAAAAGGCATTCAATGACCACAATTACCAAAATCCAAGAGCTAACAACACATTCAAAACAGAATGATGGCAAATGTAGTGCATTTCTGCAGAAAATCTTTGCAGCAAAATGAAATAATTATCATTCCAAACACAACTAATAGCAATTTCAGCTCAACGCCTACCCAGGTGTCCTGCTTCAAGTCTAGGTACCAAACAGACAGAAGGGGACGGCTTCAGAATCATTTTGTTTGGAAGGGCTTATTTATTTTCTGGATGACCAGCAAAATCAACCTGTGCCAGTGGAGGAGAGGGATCGAGAGGAAAGAAACTCCCCTACCTCCGTGGTTGTGTAATCTGCTGCACTCACAGTCTAGTTAGCGGCACATCCCAGGATGTCAGTGCTATTCCTGCTTCCATACTCCCCCGTCCTAAACCCCATTGCTCTTGTTATTTATGTAATGCTCCATGTTGCTGTTTTTTAGGTCAGTGTGTTATGAGTGACAACGTATGTTTTCTGAGTGAGAATTATTGGCAGTTTTATGGTTGAGCAAGCTTATTTTGAGACCTGCTTGAGGTTTTTTGCTGGTTTGAGTGAGTTAACTAAGAGAAAGTAAAGATAGCAGATCCAGATGAAGCTTGGAGTCTGTAACTGGTGCACGAACTTCCCCTGTCTCTTAGCAATCTCTAATAGCCTGCTATGATCCCTGACACAGATCCGGCCCATAAATGGCTATGATGTGGCCCTTATCTGGGACAGGGACGTGTGTGTGTGTGCGTGTGCGTGAGCGTGTGTGTGCAAGCGTGTGTCTGTGTGTGTGACTCATGTGCTCTCTGTCTGAGAGTAAATGCCTAGAGGGTGATAACAGCCTGCTCCAGTCTGCAGATGATTTCTGCTGTGCTGCACACGGCCTCAACACGCTTCCAGATCCAGACCCACACACATAGCAAGCTGTGAGGGATGGATACCCAGTCCTTAATAGCCTTTTTTAAATACTAAACTCGAGTTAGATTAAGCTTAGTTTTTGTTTTGCACATTCATCGACCTTGGTCTTTAAGCACTGTTTTGTGTGTGTGTGTGTGTGTGTGTGTGTGTGAGGGAGAAAGAGAGGAAGAAAGACAAGTCTGTGTTAGAGGGAAGAGAGTTTGTGTGAGAGTCAGCATTTAAACCACTTTCATATCCATGGTTATGCTGTCTGTTGAAGCACAAGATCTTTTGAAATGTCTTTTCTCAACATCTCTGCAGTGCCTTCCAGCTAACATGCACTGCAGAAATGCAGAAATGGATTTGTCAGATTAAACACAGGTGGCTGCTTTGTGAAGTAGAGATTGTTCAAGGCGCATGGTATTTCTATGTACCAGCAATAACATAGCAGAAAAAAGGAGACACGGCTGTGAAAATGTGCTTAAACACATTACAATTGTTCATGAGTGTGCTGTGATAACATAAAGATTTTCCTGAAAAATATAAAATGTACCAATTCTCCACAGTTGCCAATTTCACCAAATTTCCAGTCTTAGTTGAAGGGTGTCATATTACGTTTGATGAAGCAGAAATTAGCCAGAGGCAGTCATTGGTATTAAAGTCATAATTATGGAACATGCTAATCAGATTTGTTTAAGTGGGTTTTGTGCCTACAAAATGTCTATTTGCGTGACAGGCTCAAATCGGCTGAGCTGTGTGCATGGATTTAGTCTTTGCACTTCATTTTTTCAAAGAAGTATGTAGGCGTGCTCTCTTTAAAGTTAGCTGAAGGGTCTTTTTGTGGACAACTAGAGACGATCTTTGACACTATATAGAAACGCCCTTAATAAAATAATTAAGCTTGGAATTGCCCATTCAACAGGAGACATATACTGTCTCAATTATACATTTCAATAATGTCCCCTTATTTAAATGAGACAGTATATGTTTAATTATCAATGTTATTTTGTATTAATCTCAATTGAAATAATTTTTTCAGATGCAGCCTATCAAAATGATTGACTTTTTAAGCAGTAATCCTTGCACTCCTGTGCTGTGTTTGAGTAAGCTATGAATCAAATATGCTGTGAGGGTAGGGAGTTTGGCCATGTGCAACTGCAGCACACAAACAGCCACAGATGCCCACGTTCCCACTACTAATGAATTAAAGGCACCTAGGCTACGTGACGTGACATTTAAACTGAACTCATGTTGGTTGAAAGATGAGGAAGAATGTTTGTGAGCAGAAAATGTCTGCCTGTTTTAAACCGATATGTTAATCTGGGAAGTCCCGCCCCTCTTCTTCTGGCCAATTTGATTTTGCCTTCAGATACGGGTCTGGCGAGGCGGCTATACAAACTTAGTTCAGCATTGTAAGGATTCTTGGGGCCAATCACAAACTGGCTATTGGCTACCTGGCGTGCCATTGGTGGATTTAAACTATCCACGTCTACGTAACAAAAGCGACGGCAAAGAGAGAAGCACAGCAAAACTTCGATACTGCTCTCGCGGCTGTCTTGGATGATTTCAAAGGCAAGTTTTTTTGAAAATAGAACAGAAACTTGCCCTGGAACAATTCATACAGAAAAAAGATGTGTTTGCTTTATTACCGATCGTGGTATCGTTGTATAGTATCGTTGGTCTGATTGGTTAAGGGAGTGTCCAATTACGTGACTGAAGTGGACCTCCATTGAGTAGTTCGCCAGACTAACTGAGCAAATGAAATGCAGTGAAGGGGCGGGGAATTCCCAGACAACCGATATGCTTATGTTTACAACAATGTTATTACCAGACTCTGAGAAATTCTCGATTCAGGGCATTCTGTTGCCAATGATTTCATAATTCCTGACTGGTGAGCTGTACCTGTCCATTGTAGTTGTGAAATCTTTTTAAATTAATATTTTCTGTCCAGTTACCAAATTTCAGTGGTAGATTATTATGTAATATATTACAAATAATACACAGCCATAAACCCCTTCCTGCCAGATGAACACCTTATTATTGCTGTGTGTTCTACAGTAATGACAGACTGGGTGACTGTGTATTACCCCTTACATAACATAACTCTCGAGGTGTGTGTGTGTGTGTGTGTGTGTGTGTGTGTGTGTGTGTGTGTGTGTGTGTGTGTGTGTGTGTGTGAGTGTGTGTGACTTCCTTTTTTTTTGGTAGTTTTACCCGAGTTTGTTTGGCTTGGAGCAAGTAGAGCACACAGTGTGCCATGGCTACTAGACTTACTGAGGAGTGAGAATGCACAGACAAGCCAATTAATAGACAAGTTTTTATGACCCAGGTTTGTGCGTCTCTACACACACACACACACACCCACCCACACGGCTTTGATATCTCTCTCTCCTGATTTGACAGGAATATGTGAGTATCGGCTGAGAGGTTAATTAGATTTGTTTCCTCCGCCCGCAGTCTTCCTCTGAAGGGCTTTATTTTTGCATGCAGCTCCGCTCACTCTCTCGTCAGCGTGCGCCGAGTTCGAATGAGGCAGCCCAAAGTCTTTTTTGACCTCCGAAACCATTTTTTGTGTTATAACTTTGTCATGGCGGTGCAGACATATTTCAGCTTTTGTAGTGTTAGCTTTAAAATTGGTCTCATCACTAGGGTTGTACTTTTGCTTTTGTATTTCCTTCCCCCTTCCCCTGAATAACATTGAAACGGTGTGCATGTCAGTGCATTGAATTGGATTCTGCATTATTGTACACTGTGTGTCTCTGGTGGGTGTTAAATCTGTGTGTTCAGTCGGTTCACTGATTAAAATCAACGGCTTCAGAGACCAAGACCCATGGCATGTGTAAACAGTGATCTACCGTCCCTCTACATCATGTATGTATGCATACAGCAGTCTGCACACTGCTGCAACATGCCAGAGTAGCTCAGTGCCAGAATAGCTGTATACCGCTACTGACATAGCATGGTCTGTTCTCATACCTCTTAGACCTCACTAATCTGTGAATATACAGTCACGGCACTGAGGATAGCAGCGGTGGAACCTTAGGAGATTTTTGTGATCGCATTTAAGGGCAAGTTATTACAGCAGACATATCGCGCCTCCTTGTCGACTTAAATCAATGGTACAGTGGTGTGGTGGCTGACCTGATAAATCACACAGCACTTTAGAGTCGCTTATCCGATCGATGGAGGCTTTACTGGCCTTTATATTACAGGACCATTCAACAGTCCATAACATAGCTTAGCATCCAGAGATGGAATGCACAGGATGGAAGGCAAACTACTGAGATGGGCAATAAAGATGGATGGCCAAATACTATACAGATACAACGCTCTTGTATGGTGTTTGAATGTCAGCATAATACCATTTCTAAAACAATGTATAAGACAGAGCAATGCTGGGGTCAAACAGTACACTTGAGATGTATTAGATAAATATGACTAGATGAATGTTTTTGTGAAAGTAAGCTGACTCTGAAAAGTTCCTGCTCAGTTTAAGGACACATCTGGCCATGTGAGCTGGCTGAAAATCACGAAGAACTTGCCTGAAAATGACCATCTTATGTCCAACTTGCCGGGGGCAGACTTTTTGAACACTTCCAGATGCTTTGCCCTGTTGACCAAAGGCATTGAGCGTGTCATTCTGGAGTGTGATGCACCAGCGAAGATAAAAATGTGTGCTGCCACCCCCCAATCAGCCCCATGCCTGTTTCTAAAAACAGAAAAAGCTGATCTGTTTTCTTTTTTCCCCCCTGTCACACACTGTCACTACCCCTCTCATGACAATCCCATCCACCCCCCCCAACCCCCCCCTCCCCTCAACATCACACTCTTTAAAGCAGAGAAGAACACCGGCTTGTTTACAGCTGAGATCATATTGTTCTGGCATAATACACAGTGAATGGTAGAAATTAAATGTTAGATATGGTTAGCTTTTTGTTAATGGCAAATGTAGGGACAGGTTTCTATACTCAAGTGTATTATTTCAAGTACAGTGGTGTAAGCCATGCACACACAGTTCTTCTTTGGTATACAAAATGTGTTGCTGTGTTTGTTATGTACTACATGTCTGTGGCAACTACAAAAAAGCCCTCTCTCTCTGTCTATCTACCACTCTCTCTCTCTTTCTCACACACACACACACACAGCAGGGGAGCCCGTGTTCCTGGCGGGCTGGAGAATTGTGTCAGCGTGGCCGCTTCGCTCCACTCCGCTCTCCTCTGTTCCTTTGTACCACCTCAGGCTGTCCGAGTGCATCATGCTTCTCTACGGGACCACTACCATACAGAAAGAAAGAGAGAAGGAGAGAGTAAAGTGTGTGTGTGAGAGAGAGATTGAAATAAAAAAAAAGGTGTCCTGCTTCGCTCCGTATATTACCAGAGGAGTTTGGCGCAAGCCAGCTGGAGGCCCTTCAAAGCAGTAGCGGATCAGACGGCGGATGAGCGAGGGAATGAGTGCGGAGAGAGAGAGTGAAAGAGGGATGCTACAGTATACATCAACCCTGTGAGCTCATGCCACGCCACCGAACCTCTGGGGCCGGAGCCAGGACAGGCGGCTCTCAAATATTTATCCCCAATGGCGCATCGCTTACACTAGGCTTTTTCCCTATTTGCCTCGCTCTGTCTGTAACACACACACACACACACACACACACACACACACACACACATACACATGAGAATGCGAGCATACACACACACACACACACACACACACACACACACACATACACATGAGAATGCGAGCATACACACACACACACACACACACACACACACACACACACACACACACACACACACATACACATGAGAATGCGAGCGTGCGTACACACACACACACACACACACACACACACACACACACACACACACACGCACACACACACATACACATACACACACACACACACACACACACGCATACACACACTTGCTCAGGAATGCAAATGGCACAAGGGAGAGGCTTGGGGGACGGCCTCTTCATCCTACATCTATCCCCAGCTTTGTTTTTTCCCCCCACTCTTTCCTTTTGAGGTGTTTTCCTTTTTTCATCTTGGTGTTTGTGTACTTCCAACTCCTTTTTCATAAGATGGTAAACAGAATCACATCAGTGTAAACACCCTGCCAATCTGTAATTTTTTTAGTTTATCTTTCTCATGTCCAAATCTTCAAGAGATGCTAATGAAATTTGGTAAAAAGTTTGGACATTACCTCATAGCAAAGTTCACACATACCAGTTCATACAGATTCTTTTTTAGCCAGTGGGCTTGGGCAGACCTCTAACATTAACAGGCTTCTGGAGGATTGAAGCTTTTGCAGTGTTCAGTGAAGTGAGCTCTCATATCTTTGTACTGGTGTTGTCTTTGGCCCATTTCATTGCACTTGTTGTTCATTGGGTGTTCATACACCATGCATCTGCACAGTCAGACCGGCATGAAGGGATCTGAAGGCAGTTTTTGGTGGGCAGCGATTTACAGTGATGGTCATTGAAACTGCATAGACTCTAGCGTACATAACATCATGCATCCACATTCACTTGTTTGCTCTCAGCTTTTCTTTGTAGGACTGGGCTGCAGTCTTTCTCAGCTTATCTTCCTTTTTAATTGGGCACACATTCTTGTGATTCTCCACTGTTGTACATTATCCACAAGGGTTTGTGGTAAACAGAGATCATTGTATCTAAAGGGAATAATACAGTAATGTCATGAACAACATTCCCCACAATTCAATTTGGCACAATTCCGTTATATGTCTTGTCACTGCACCTCTCTCCAGGCTCTTGTCTTCTGCACCTTCATCCTCTGGCCTAATCCTAGTGGGTTATTGCCTTCCTATATCAGGCTGCATGTTGATACTAAGGTCTCTGGTGTATTGCTTTCATTTCTGACACTGATGTGAGATCAGGCTGCATGTTAACCCTAGGGTATCTGGAGTTCTGGAGATGCTCCAGATCAGCTCAACAGTCTCGTATCCTGTGCTGTCAGATTTCTTTGCTTTTTCCGTCTCACGAGAAATTGCTCCAGACTCAGTCGTGTCGATTGAATGTGTCAAATATAATGCTGCTGCCGACACAATAACAACTGCCAATATTTGTAGTGAGCCAGATAATAAAAAAAGCTTTATTGGTGTGATTCTCGGAATGAAGTACTGAATGCACAATCCCTTACATCAATATTTTGCCTGTGATGTCTAGAGTACCAGAGTAGCTGAATGCAGAGGCTGCTTTTCATTTAAAGTGGTCAAGGTTTCCAGCTGACCCTGCTCTGAAACATCAGGTTTCGTTTTTTTAATCGCCAACACCTCCCTCTGAGTAGAGCACCCGAGCTGGCCTCGAACAGTGCAGGGGGATGAATCATTAATTGTTGAAGACTTGTTTGCCGCCATGTTAACAAGACGAGGCAGCCTGAGTGCATAAGCCCCCACATCAGAGCTAGCTTTTATGGTGTGCACACATGACGAAAGGCTATTGAAGCTTCTCTGTCTCCCTTCCAAACTCAGAGTCAAACCCTGATGCCACAGTGACTCTGACAAGAGAAGTGATAAGAGTGATGAATCATTCATCGCCCAACTTCAAACACGTTCCTCCCAGCGCGTGCCAAGAATCCACAAATAAATCTCCCGGCATTTGATCTTTTTTTTAGATATAGAATATGACAAGATGCACAAAGGAAAAACGTTGTCATTGTATGGTGGGAGTCTGAGACCTGTTACCTCACGTGTGTTGCTGATGACGTTCAGAAGCCCCAGAAAAGGGAAAGTCTGGGAAAGCAGGAAGTGTGGAATACCGCAGGTCTAGTGGTGTCCAAACAGTTCAAAGTCTTTTTCATATAGTTCACGGAAATGGTAGAAGCGTTTGTTTTCTGTGGAAAAAATAGATGAAAGCTTTGTCACAAATGGCAACCCATTAGCTTCCTATCCTAAAGTGAGCCTCTCTCTTTCTCTCTCTCGCTGTCTCTCTCTCTTTTTCTCTCTTTCTCTCTCTCTCTCTTGCTCTCGCTCTCTCTCTCTCTGTCTGAGTAGCTATCATTACCTTACATTACAGAGTCCATTATGTTAGCAGGTGTAATGCTACTTTTGAGAAAGGAAGTGGAGACTGCCTCAAACCTAATGCACTCATTCTGTCAGTCAAAAAAAGCCTATCGATCCCCCCTGATAACGGAATGATGTTGTTAATGCTTGTTAAATGGATTGAATTGTGTTATAATCAACATTGAACATAATTAATTGTATGTTATATAGAATTGATGAAATAATAGAATAATATGTATGTAAGCAAACATTATAAAAGTTTGTTTTTATATCAAAATCAAGAAACATTTCAGTCTATATTTATCGAGCCTCACAATCCCTTACACCAGGGAGTATGAGCACAGAGCAGAGACAGCTTATCTGGTGTCCATCAGTAACAGCTAAGGCCTTATGTAAAGTCACTGGATGTCTGCCACAAGCACTGAACCATAATGAAACATGATTCCCAGCTCCTGCCGCACACTAAAGGGAGTTTATCTGAAAGTGCTTATGAAAGTGCTGATATACGTACATTTCAGAGCTTTAAGCTAATCGTCACAAGTTATTACCCTTCTCTTAGCTTAATATGAACTGATTATATCAAATGAAAATGTGTAAAATCCAATTTCACAGCTTTGACAAATTACTTCATTAGAGGGATGTTTGTTTTCTGTAGGGTGTGAGTGTGAGAAAGTTGAAACGGAAACATGATATGATTAGAGAGGAGTCTGGACCTACTGGACCCTTGCCTAGACTCTGAAAATAGTTATGCCAGGGTGTGTAGCATCGTTTGGATAAAAAATGAGAGAAATTGCGACTGCTTTGATTTGTGTTAAGTAGGTTAGGCTGGCCATGGAATAACGTCTGCTGCATAGCTGCTGTCTTTATTGACACCTTAAGGCATCCCACATATAGACTGACTCACCGATTCTCGGATGTCACTGTAGGATATGCCCTCTTTCCCTGTCTCTTACTCTTACTCCCTCTCTCCCTCTCCCCTTTCTCTCTTCCTTGATCTCTCTCTATTCCTTTCTCTCTCTTCCTCAGTCTCTCCTTCTCTGTGTTGCTCAGTCTTTCTCATCTGTTTCAATGTCTCTCCTCCACATCTCACGTCCTTAGGCACCCTGGTGCAGACAGACACTAGATAGAGCGCTGCAGCAGCGTACAGTTAGAGAGAAAGAGAGAGAGACATTACAGAGAAATTTGTCATGAAAGAGATGCTGAGCTGATGCTGAAGCGAATACAAAAACGCAAAGTTGAGCCAAACTGAGCCGAACGCTGTGCAAAGTGCCTGGAAATCACTTTTCACCACTCTCTCGCTCGAGATTCTTCAAAGATCACCTACCTCCTTTTCCCCTACACGAAAAGCAAGAAATAAAAAAACAAAAAACATTTGGAAATCTAGGGCATAGCTGGAGTGACATCAGAGAATCAGTGAGTCAGTCTCTGTGTGGGATGCCATAAGGTCTTACTAAAACAACGGCAAGACGAAAGCCCACGCAGAGTCAATTAAAAATGAAAATGCATAGAATATACATACATATGTACACAGAGTACAGTACTGCAGTCTAATGAGTATTCTTAAATAAGGTCTACAGGACAGGCTTTAAGTGGCACTGTGCCCATCCTAAAGCCTTAATCTGAGCCACTTCACACAGTGGTGAGAGGGGGCAAAGAGGAAGAGGTTCGAGATGAGTGAGCTAGAGGAAATACAATGAGGAAGGGGAGGAACACTCAGGCAAAAACTAATTACCTCTCCTTATTATAGAGTCTCTCCTCTCTTTCTCTCTCGCTCCCTTTTTGTTGCCCCTTTTCTCTCTTCCTCACTGTCTCTTCCCTTATCTCTCTCTCTTCCTCTTTCTCTCTTCCACAGTCTCTCCTTCTTTGTGTTGCTCAGTCTCTCCATGTTTTCCTCTTTGCCCCTCTCACCGTGTGAAGTGGCTCAGATTAAGCCTTTAGGATGGGAACAGTGCCACTTCAAGCCTCTCCTTTTGACCCTATTAAAGAATACTCATTAGACTGTAGCACTGTACACTTTGTATGTATGCTTGTTCTATCTATTTTTATTTGTGATTTGTTTTTTGGACTCTGCATGGGCTTTCGTCTTGTGTTGAATACTAACTGGAGAAGGTGAAAAGGAGCACTTTCACTCGGTAACTCATTCAGTCGTATGAAATAGGTTTTTAGATCTGTCTCTAAGCTGATCTTACATTGTCATGGTGTTTTCTGTTTGCAGACATGCCATATAGAAACAGACCCCTTATGGTGTAACTCGTCTGCATCCTGTGTTTACAACCAAATTACATTTGTGTTGATATTTCATGATAACACACTTTTTCTGCCGTTGAGTTGCTTCAATATAATTTATGTTATGCTGAAGTGATGATGAGTACATTATTTCTATATTGTGTTGAATTTTGAGCACATGACTGACTGTCGTGCCATTGACTGTCAACTTCACTCAGATGCTGGATGTCCACCTTTATCAAAAACTAACTTAACTGTCTTTATATGATCAAATCATTTGTTATTCCGTCGAAATTTGTTGCACAATTGGGTGTAGCCCTAGTGGGTTAGTTTGCTAGCTAACTAATATGTCAAATGATTCAATTTTAGAACTGCATATCAATTAATCCAGATATAGGACTGACGAATCCGAGTGGCAGAGTGCTCGCCCTGGTAGAGGATTCTATTTACTGTCAATCAATCATGATTAATCGCTTTTTGTTTTTATGGCTGAAGTTTGTAATAATGCATTTTTAAATGTAAAGTCACAGAGTTTATGTAGAATCAACACAAGGTTAGTTTGAATTCAGATACTTTTGTGTAATAGCATCTTTGAACACAAACTCTCTTCTGTAAAGTACAGATTTCCAATAACACCATCAAGGCCATCAAAACTGACTAACAGCTTGAAAGGCATATTTCTCATTTGTGTGGCATGTTAAGTGTGAAGGAACTTTAATTTTGAAACATGGAATGAGCTGAAGACACAGAAAAGCAGAAACGAAGAGAGACAAACTTTTGGGGAGGGAGATACTTTGGAGGGAGCTAGCGACTAGGTCAGCATGTTAGCAGTTAGAATGTGGTGTACAGCTCATTGGGTTAGTTGTAAGTTGAATAGATCAATAAATGAACAAGCTTGTGAATTCAACTAAGCTTTACATCAGATTTACGTGGGATGTTACATATCCATATTATAAATATTACATATGCCCTTACAGAAATAATAACAAAACCCAGGCAGCTACTTTAATTCAACTTTTCTAAAGCATTACATTTTTTAAAAATTAACCAAAAAAATAAAAAGAAATGAACGCCTTAATTTTGACAGCAGTTATAATAAAAAAAAGATTCACAATCGTATTCACAATTATGTGTTTTTTTTAAATGATTTTCCATGGATGGAGAGGAGAACCAGTTTGCACAGCAGCTGGAGTCACTCAGGAGGAGGGGGACAGCTCACAGCACAGATTTGACACTCATTTGTGACTCTCAATCATTATTCGTTATTCATCATCAATCATTATTGTCAATGGTTATACAGTATTATTTTCTAATAATTATACTGCTGAGGTTGTTCCAAGAGTTTTACCCAAGTGTTTCTTGATACATCAGCAAAGGAAATGTGCTATATGTTTAAGTACCACACGAGAGCTAGACCTCTGACAATCACTGTCACGTTCCTGCTGAGCTCCGCTCCGGCCACGCCCCCTTCACTCTCACTCACCGTCCCAGCTGCACCGCATTTACATCTCCCAATTTACACCATCACACACACCTTTTTCACTCCCTATATAGAACCTGCACTCCCCTCACTCCGGGGCTGGTATCGCACATCACAGGTTACCAAACCTCTTGCTCACTTTAAGGATTCCTATCTTCGCTTGTTCTCTTCCCGTTTATGCTTCGTTGTGTTGTTGTCACGTTTTGGTTTGTACGTTCCGAGTTAGACTCGTGTTTTGTTTGCCCTCCTGGTTTTGTTGGTTATGATCTTTTCTTTCAGAGCTTGGCTCTTTGTTTTGTTTTAAGTGTTCTTGTGAACCCGCTACTTTGTTATCCGCAGTGCTACGAGCCTACGCCCCTCCTGGGCTGGACTATCCCGGTGGAGCGAACGCGCCCTGTACTGCCGTCTGGTATCCCTGATATGTGCTGTCAATCCATTCATGAAATAAAGAGTCATTCACGAAAACTTGCAGTTGTCGTGTTAAAGTTCCGTGACAGAATACCAGACCAAGAGTCGGATGGATTCAGCCAGTTCCGAGGCCGGTTCCTGCCCCCAGGCTGGGTCGGCGGTCAGACCCCCTCCATTCACCGGAGTAACATCTGCCTGTCGGGGCTTCCTCTTCCAGTGCACACTGAGCCTCGAGATGGAGGCTCATCGCTACCCGTCAGACCGGGCTAGGATTCATCATCTCCCTTCTCCAGGGCCGGCGACGTTGGGCAGAGACGGTGTGGCATCAGGAGGGACCAGCCATGGGGTCGTACGACGCATTCATTCACCACTTCAGAGAGGTGTTTGCAGCCCCTGCTGTGGCTCCCCCCACAGCCGCAGCTGACCCGGCAGACACTACCGCAGCTGTCCCGGCTGAACCCGCCGTTGCTGGACCTAGAGCCGCAGCTGTCCCTGCGGACCTGGCCGTCGCAAACCCTGCAGACCTAGTCGTCGTCAACCCTGCAGACCTGGCCGTCGCCAACCCTGCAGACCTGGCCGTCGCCTACCCTGCAGACCTGGCCGTCGCCAACCCTGCTGACCTGGCCTCGCCAACCCTGCAGACCAGGTCGTCGCCCACCCTGCGGACCCTGCCGTCGCTGAACCCGCTGCCCCAGCCGCAGCGGACCCGGCAAACCCAGCCGCAGCTGACCCTGCTAACACCGCCGCAGCGGACCCCGCTAACCCAGCTGTCCCTGCAGACCCTGCCGTCGCTGATTCTGCAGCCTCAGCCGATCCCGCAGACCCAGCAGCTGGCACTGATGACACCTCCGACGTCTTCTCAAGCCGGGTCGAGGAGATCCTCCTGGGCTGGACTATCCCGGTGGAGCGAACGCGCCCTGTACTGCCGTTCGGTATCCCTGATATGTGCTGTCAATCCATTTGTGAAATAAACAGTCATTCACGAAAACTTGCAGTTGTCGTGTTAAAGTTCCGTGGCAATCACAGACAAGATACATGTTGAGTTTTTTTTGCTGCTATTTTAAATTGCAGGCTCTTTTCTCTTGGACAAAATATGTAGAAGCGCTCAATCAGGAAGGAAACTCCCTTGTCTAGGTCTGCATATGATAAGCTTATTTTGATCTTAGAGGATGTTCACAAAATGACTTCAACGTAACCAGGAGAACTTAAGTCCTTATCTGTGTTGTGTGAGTCTGAACACTTGTCATTGGTGCCATAACCCATGGCTCCTGATCAGCTGCAATAAGGTATTATCTCCTGATGAAGGGACACTGAGAGGGAGAGGGATGAAAGCCATGGGGGAGAAACAGAGAGAGGCAGAGAGAGGCAGAGAGGGAGTAAAGAGCCATGGGGCTCAGAGAGCTTTTGTGGAAGATGTGGAGAGTGTGTGTGTGTGTCCTCATTGGGAAAAAGGGAGTTGTGTGAGTGTGTGTGTGTATGTGTATGTGTGTGCGTCCTGATGATAAGAGACCGAGTGTGTGTCCTCTCATGGTGAGAGAGGGAGTGTGTGTGTGCATGTATATGAGGACTGGCTAGGTTGATTTAATTTTTACCACTCTTGCTTACGCAGCTCGCTTGCTATTTGTGTGTGAGTGAGAGGAAGAGAGGGGGAGAGGGAGAGAGCAAGAGACTGAAAAAAAAATCCACATACACTCACACACATATTCCGGCAGTCTCTTCCTCTGTTCCCCATCTCATTTAGTCTATGTGGGGTGAGTCTAATGTAACCTCACACACAGGAGAGAAGGATAGAGAGACAGCGAGAAAGAGAGAACGAGAGAGAATTGGTTCAGTAGCCACCTTTTTCGGGATGGACAGAGTGAATCGGGTGCTGAACATTGTGAGGCGCATGTCCCCGCGGAAACGGGAGCGAGGTTACCAGGGCGATGCCGAGAGCCCGGAGACCTGTGAGGACGGCCTGTGTTCCCTTGGCAGCTTGTGCATCGGCGGTAAGCACTCTTGCCCCCCACGGCAAACTTTACTCTCCCCCTCTCTACGTCTGTCTCTTAACTCTCTCTCTCTCTCCGTCTGTCTCTTACCCCCCCTCTCTCTCTCCTTCTCTCTCTCTCTCCCGCCTCCTCACTTCTTGTGAACTCACTGCTAGTTTCCCGACAGGCAGTATGGTGGTAGGTTAGGGATGAAAGTGGTGTGGAGCCCCCCTAGGGCTGGTAGAACTGAAAGGGGGAAGGTGTGAGGAGGGAGGGCGGGGGTGCAGGTGCTCTGACTGTTCAGCTGTTAATTATCAGGTGTCACTCTGGGTCCCCGTGGACACTGAGGGAAGGTGAAAGAGAGAGAGAGAGAGAGACAGACAGAGAGAGAGAGAGAGAGAGTGGAAGAGGAAAGAGGCTCATGGCTTAACCAAAACTTAGTGCTGAAGAGAACTGATTATTCTATTTTCCTAAAAATGTATGTGTGAGTGTTTTACACTCGCGAGGCAGACTTTGATCAGGACATCAGTGGCCGCTTTGAAACTACAGCATGATTTCTCTTCTCTATAAGTTTGCGCGTCCGATTTGATATCAAGTCACCAGGGTGTGTGATGATTAAAAGACTCCTCTCTTGCTATTTTTGCATTTCTGTACATTGGTTTGTATGAAATGTTTTTGTGGAGGAGTATTTAGGAAAAGAACTGGACTCCCCTGGAACAGTCCTCCTCAGCATTTTCTGAGCATGTGTCGTGCCGGCAGTACCTTTGAAGTTGTAATGAATTGCAACGGATGCCCTTGGTGGTGGCTGTCCCTTCCCACACACTCCCCATCCCCAGAGAGGCTCCCCTCAACTTTTCTTATGGATGCATAACGTACACACATGCATGAACTCTTCAAGGCAGCTCAGGGACAACCTCTGAGCCAGATCTGCGCCGTGTCCGCTCCGGAGTCAGCCACTGTGTTTGAGTGGGAGTTATCTCTCTTTGACTATTGATGTCCCTGTTGACAACCTCAACACCTTTCAAAAGCGAACTTTCCTAGTGTAACTAAGTGTTTGTTGTCTCTTTTCTTAGAACCCTAATCCTATACCTAAACCATAACCCTACACATTCAAAGTATACACAGAGGATATAACACTGAGCTTTAAGTGTGAACCTATCTGGGACAGCAGGTGGAACTCATTGGGAATGGACTTGGTTGACTTGGTTGGGCTGTTGCTGAAACTGAGTTTGGGCTAAGAGAATCTTGCTTAAATGGGAGTGAGAGAGATTTACCACATATCTGGTATTAAAATGTCCTAACTAACTCAAGGCCTTGTGATGTTGGAGCTCAAAGTACATGCAATTAATCAGATTCCCTTTTATGCACCATGTAATGTCATTCCTGTCAAACTCAAGCCAGGTGTCCTTTAAGGAAAGCTTGTGGATGTAGACCATCAGGGTCATTAGTCTTTCATCTCTCTAACAAAACCTCCACAAGTTGTCTGTCATCCTGAGGTGCTAAAACCATGTCTGTTTCATTGGTACTTCAGACTGAGTCATCTGTTGAAAGCTCTGAACAATTAAAAAACCCTTGCTAATGTTTTCGGATGCTCACTGTAAAAGCTTTGTGGACAAGCCAGTCATTATGTTAATATAAATAGAGCTCAGGCCGTGTCTGTTGAGTGATAATAGCCATTAAGTGCTCCTTGCTGTGGCAACACCCTGTGTTTTAACAGCAGAGAGGGGCAGCGGACTGGCACTAAGCCATGAACATAAGAGGTGGTAGGTGGACCCCCACCCACCCCAGAACTGAAGGCTATATATGGGCACTGAAGAGGCTCCTGCTAAGCCATGAGAGGGAGTGACTGGGGCAGAGAGTTTGTGAGAGAAAGAGGGAAAGAAAGAGATGAAGGATCATTAGGTAGATATGAGTTAAAACATATGTAAATGTTAGCAGGTCATGTGAACAAGATATTTCTCTCTCTGGTGATCTGAATCAATCAAACCACTTAAGCTTAGCCCTTAGTTTGTAACCAAACACTACACTGACGCAAAGTCCACTTAGGTGTACTTAAGCTGCCTGTATTCAAATGGTAGACATCCAGTCTATGTTGAAGCATTTCCAGACAAAACAAACCCTATTAAAAAATGGCAGGCCACCATGGTTATGTAGTGTAACTCCTTGTTGAGCTGTTAACCTGAAAAGCATACCAGTCTTTCTTTGGGAAGTGTGCCATTGTGGCGGCCAAACTTCAAGGAATGGACGCCACGGGGGCCAGGCTGGCATTCAGTGTGGCATGGAGCCGCTGGTGACTTATGCCCTTAGTTAAAGACCAGGGGGCAGCACCTCTCTGTCAGAGATCACAGACCCCTCAAGATCAGAGGAAAGGCTGTTGTTTTCTGTCTTTTCCCCTCTCTTCCTACAAATAGCCAAGTTGAGTAGACAGCAACATGAAGCACAAAAGAGACAAACACAAAACATATCTACTTAGCAGATGCTTTTAAAGACTTACAGTGCTGATAAACATTTTCCATCAGGATGTTTTCTCCCTGCATACTGAACCCTTGATCTTGGTCTTGTTAGCACCTTCCTGTGCCAGTTGAGCTACAGGAATACAGGCTACATAATGGAGGCAATGCAAGGCTAGGTGTGAAGTATAGCTCAAAAATGTACTATTACGTCTTTTCACTCAGCATTCGATTTTATCCACAGTTAGTTACAATATACTGCACAGATAATCATTTTCATCTGTAAATGCATTCTCCACGCTTTGATCTTCATGTTGCCAGTTGAGGTACGCGTTTGAACACAGACCGCAGGCTTCTAAAGTAATGGATATGCCTAAACATTCACGATATTCCCATCATCTGTTCTCTCAGATCAGTATCCCCTTTCTCTTGGTGCACCAGCCTTGGTTTCTAAACTCAACTAAATCCACCATTCTTCCGTCAAAGGCCTGAAAAGAGAGGCTGTGTCGTCAGCATTCGTGATAACTCTCTGAGAAGCGTGCTCACAACAAGCAATACGAGCGGCTGGACTTTTGAAGTGCCATGAAAGTGAACTCAGTTTCTTTATATGTCTTGCTGCATCACAACGGCAGTGATGTATGGGGTTTGATGCTTTTGAATGCCAGGCTTACAGAAAATAAATAAATAAACAAACAAATAAATAAATAAACCTTCAGAAAGCTCACAGAGAAATGTAGTTCATATGACAGCGGACAGCTACACTGGGAGTTTCTCGACTCCTCTCACCAGCTCATGCTCCGCATGTGAGCTGATTTGCAAGCACTTGACTGTATAATGCAACCCTAACCAGCCCTATCTTGCATGTGCGAAGAAAAATTAGGTCAGTGAATTCTCTTTCATGCCCCCCCCCCACCATTATAATGACTTTGTTATTTATGGCCCTGAGTTATTCTTTGCATTCACTGAATTGGCAGAAAAGTACTGTGAAGAGGTAACAGCCATGTCGTGCAGTGTTTAATGACTCTAATGCATTTATTTGTGTGGCGCATTGCAAATGCAGTAAATCGTATTTTCTCTCCATGAAAGGCGACAAACTGAATAGGCTATGACTTTTTTTATATATCAAAATGAAGTGGCTTTTGAACAAGCTTTTGGCAAAAGCACAATATGAAGAATTACACGTATGTGCAACCAGTGTGCTTCTGTGTAAAATGTAAATACAACCTAAAGATGTAAGACATAGCCTAGGCCGTGTATTAGAATATCAAATCCATTAAAGCTGTACTAATGTCCATTTTCCATTGAACATTTTTCCATCAATAACTATATCTTGATAAGCATAAAATTCCTGCCAATTTTATGGTGTAATTTTGAAAGCCACCACAAGACCCTGGCAGCAGAAAGCCTGGTAACACTTTCTATGAAGCCCAGCGTTATAAGGCCCTATAAGGACATTATAAGGGCCTTAATAATGACTTATAGCGATTGCTACGATGACTTATAGCTACTTTATAACTACGTATAATGTCTTCATGATGACTCATAATCACCTTTATGATACATTATATCAGTTCATTATGAATGGTTATAATTAAAGACGGAATAATGCATTATAAATATGTGACTGTCGGGTAACACTTGCTATGAAGCCTGCCTTTATAAGGTCCTATAAGGACATTAATGATGACGTTTTAAAAGTAGCTATAAGTCATTGTAGCACTCTTTATAAATATGTTTAGCATCTCCACAATTACTCATATCCACTGCTCTGAAACGTTATGTCAGTTAATTATAAATGGTTATAATCTAAGATAAAATGATGCATTATAAATATGTGATCATAGGTTTGTGTGGGTAATCATGAATCCTATGAAGCCTGCATATATGAAGCACTATAAGAACATTCATAATACCTTTAAAAACTAGTTAAGTCATTGTGGCACTCATTCTTACCTTCTCAGTCCTACGTCTTCTACCTTCTTGAGCGTGCTCTCACGTCTGAAAGCTGTATTACCATCGATATTTGCTTGACTGGTTAATGAACAGATTTCATTGGGCCAAAAGCCCGCGGTGTCAAAGTTATGCTTTTATGTAGACAACTTTAATATTTCGTCGTTTCTGCAACTATCAGTATTTATTGTGTAGGGACATTGGGTTTGAAGTAATAACAGCAACTCTGAAGTTCAAAAGTCTTAGCCCGAAATCTTTACAATGTGTTTTTGTATAAAGTCTGAGCATCTCCAGAAAGTTTTAAATAAAAGGGTTTTCATCTGTATCCTGTTGTATTTACTGACAGCACTATTAACAAGTTCATAATGTCTTCTCTTCTCTTCTCTTCTCTTATCTTATCTTATCTTATAATAATCTTATATCTGTTTAAAACAACATGACCCTTTTGTCACTTTACTTAAAGCTGACAAAGTACACTTATAGAATCTTATATCTGTTCATAACAACACCACCCTTTTGTCACTTTACTTAAAGCTGACAAAGTCCACTTATAGGATCTTCTAAAAGTTTATAATATTCTATGTCTGTATAGCAGCCTAGTCACCATACTAATAACCATTAATGAATATGCATAATATATCACAAAGGTGGTTATGATGTGCCGTGAAGACCTATATACATAGTTATAATGAGTGCCACAATGACTTAACTAGTTTTTAAAGCTATTATGAATGTTCTTATAGTGCTTCATATATGCAGGCTTCATAGGATTCATGATTACCCACACAAACCTATGATCACATATTTATAATGAATCATTTTATCTTAGATTATAACCATTTATAATTAACTGACATAACGTTTCAGAGCAGTGGATATGAGTAATTGTGGAGATGCTAAACATACAGTGGGGAAAATAAGTATTTGAACCCCTTGCGATTTCACAAGTTTGGCCGCTTGCAAAGAAATGTGTGATCTATAATTGTAATGGTAGGTGTATATTAACAGTGAGAAACAGAATATCAACAAAAAAATCCAGAAAAATGCATTTTATAACATTTATGACTTTATTTGCATTTGATGCAAAAAATAAGTATTTGAACCCCCAAAACTGACTGACAAAAATGACTTAGTACTTGGTGGAATAACCCTTATTGGCAAGCACAGACGTCAGACGTTTCTTGTAGTTGGTCACCAGGTTTACAAACATCTCAGGAGGGATTTTGGTCCACTCCTTTTTCTAGATCCTCTCCAAATCTTTAAGGTTGTGTTTTCAATGGGAGGGAATGAGGGAATGAGGTTCAAGCCCAATATTCCACGTTACATGGCCCTATCCATAGTCCCCTTGATGCGGTGGAGTCGTCCTGTACCCTTGGTAGAGAAACAGCCCCAAAGCATAATGTTTCCACCGCCATGCTTGATGGTGGGTATGATGTACTCTTGGGGTCATATTCAGCATTCCCCCCCCTGTCAAACATGGCAAGTCGAGTTGATGCCAAAGAGCTTGATTTTGGTATCATCTGACCACATTCTGTCTCCCAATCCTCCCTAGAATCATTCAAGTGTGCAATGGTAAACTTCAGATGGCCCTGTACATGCGCTTCCTTGAGCAGGGGGACCTTGCGAGTGCTGCAGTACTTCAAAAAATGACAGCGTGGTGTGTTGCCAATGGTTTTCTTGGTGACTCTGGTCCCAGCTGCCTTGAGATCATTCACAAGCTCCCCCTGTGTAGTTCTGGGGTTATTCTGCACCTTCCGAATGATCACTGATTCCGCACGAGGGGATATCTTGCATGGAGCCCCAGACCTAGAGCGGGTGACAGTTGTTTGGTGTTGCTTCCATTTATGAATAATCGCACCAATAGTTATCTGCTTCTCACCAAGCTGCTTGCCGGTGGTTTTTTAGCCCATTCCAGCCTTGTGCAGGTCTACAATCTTATCTCTGACGTCCTTGGACAGCTCTTTAGTCTTGCCCATGGTGGTGAGGTTGAAGGTGTGAAGTATGATTCTTTGGACAGGTTTCTTTTATACAGGTCATCAGTTGAGATCAGGTATACCTTGTTAGACCTAATGAGGACTAATCTGTGTGCTTTTTGGGCACATAACTGGCCATTGGGAGCCAGAATTATTGCTGTTTGCTTGGGGGTTCAAATACTTATTTTTTGCATCAAATGCAAATAAAGTCATAAATCTTATAAAATGCAGTTTTCTGGATTTTTTTGTTGATATTCTTTTTCTCACTGTTAAAATACACCTACCATTACAATTCTAGATCACACATTTCTTTGCAAGTGGCCAAACTTGCGAAGTCGGCAGGGGTTCAAATACTTATTTTCCCCACTGTAGTTATAAAGAGTGCTACAATGACTTATAGCTACTTTTAAACGTCATCATTAATGTCCTTATAGGACCTTATAAAGGCAGGCTTCATAGCAAGTGTTACCCGACAGTCACATATTTATAATGCATTATTCCGTCTTTAATTATAACCATTCATAATGAACTGATATAATGTATCATAAAGGTGATTATGAGTCATCATGAAGACATTATACGTAGTTATAAAGTAGCTATAAGCCAAAGTCATCGTAGCAATCGCTATAAGTCATTATTAAGGCCCTTATAATGTTCTTATAGGGCCTTATAACGCTGGGCTTCATAGAAAGTGTTACCGAAAGGCTCAACTCACACTGCAGTAAAGTGATTCCAGTAAAAATCCAAACTTCAAACAAACAACCAAATTCAAAATCCAATTGGAAACTGCATATTGAATGTGTTGCTGTATACTCCAGCTCGACATTGAGTGTTGCATTGCAAAAAAAAGAATGACACTTCTTTAGACCCAATATTGTAGTACCAAACAAATAACACTACAATTCTGCATTATGTTTCATTACAGCCATTTGCTAAAATGGCATGTGTAACTGTAAAGGCCTGTTGCAGCACAACAAAAAGGCATGCATATGTGACATATTTAGTATTTGCAATGCAGTAAATTACATACAACAACCCGAGATACAGGATACCACAGTAATACAGCAAGAAGTCTACTGTAGCCCTAATACTGATCCATTCTGTTCTCTGTTTTTGGTGTCAAACCTTTACATGTTTGAACTTCACATTTATGGTAACATTCTACTTTGCATTGCATCTTGGAAATATGTAAATCCAAGCCAAGAAGCTGAAGAAAGTTATCATCTGTTGGTTTACTTCTCATAATTGATGTAACAATTCAGTGTGATGAATTTACTCTAAATGTAAATGAATGAATGTTTTATCGAAAGCCAAGAATAACAGTATTTACTGTGCAATGTAAAATTATATATGATAAAGAAACAAATCACAAACGCAACAGGAAAACACATTACAAACAATTACTCTTTAAAAAAAAAATGGCAATTAGCAATCTTTTCACTGCGTGCAGTAATTTGCACATATATTGCTTGCCTAACAGTGGCGCAGAAGTCTACTGTTGGCTTTGCCTAATCCATCCTGTCCTCTGCATTAGACCATAGACTTTCATCAACATCACACCGAATGCTGTCTCCTGCCATTTACAGAGGAAAAGATCTCTTAGACTTCCACTGTTACGTCCATACACCCAGCAGCCATTGCATCAAAGTGACATCAGGTCATGTGGGCGATAGTCATAAAATGTCCATCTCCATGCAGAAAACTAATGGGGTTGAGGAAAGGAGAGTATGCTGGCAGGAATAAGGACATCATCCAGGCCTGGGCTGTAAACCACCCTGTAACCTGGCAGGAGTGGTGAAAGGCCACATTGCCCCATACAGTCACAAATGTTGGAAAATTCTGCCTCTCTTGCTGCTAAAAACCTTTTGTAAAGTTAGTCAATAAAAGCATCAAGGCGTGCGGTGTTGTATGGGCTAATGACAGCAGATATTACTGCACACATGTTGATATTAGCCCCTCCCTGGCCCGGGTCATCTATAGTTGCCCTTTTCCCAATCACATTCACTCCAAGGCGGCGTCTTTTCGTCTTATCAACAAAGATGAACATATGTTCGGTTTCATTGGCTTCAAGCTCCACGACTCTCTCTAGTAAATTAGAGAATACCACAAGTCACAAAAATCTTACAGTGTTGTGCAAAATCTCAAACAAAATCCCTGTGTGTGTTTTGTTGTTCAATTTAACCTGGACGTACTGGACTTGAGTTCCTCTAAAAAGGGGACAGTTTATAACGGTTTCATCCTGATGTGATGTTTCTGCAGCACTCTTGAAATGGTTGTAGTGCTAACATGTTTGCAAGTATGTTGTCTGTAACTATGTTGTTGAGTATTTCTCTTAGCCTTATGCTGTTGTTGTCAATGACCATCTCCACTATTGCATCCTCCTGTTGAGGTGTCTTCCCCTTCCCCCTGTGGGAGGTAATTGCTGGCTCCTGCAGTAGAATAATGTGCACTGATACGTCAGATTCCTCTGGAGACTTTTCACAAATCATATTACTACTGTAATATGCACTTCAGTCAGATGCCTTCAGAATGCTCTTAATACTGTATAGTACCTGTTGGTTTGCCTGAAAATTCTTACTATCGATGCCACTGTGGATCTAGCCAAGTCTGGCTGAACCATCATATGATTTACCACATCATATGTGCTAACAAGGCACATCAAAACAAGATGAACATGATGAACATGACTTCCTACTATGGTACACTGAAATCTGAAGAAAGCACAACACAACACTAGAAGCCCTACGTAATACTGATCGATGGTGTCCTATGTATGTTGCCTGTCACAGTCCTGCAGATACCACTGTTAAGTGAAGTACTGTATTTGTATTCTTCAGTCAGGGCTTATAGAAGGTCACTTCAGAATAGTCCAATGTTTTGCTCTTAGCAATTCTTGGGCGTTTTGAGCTGTGTTTTTAGCTGTGTTTTTGCTCAAACAGCGAACGATGGTGCGATCTGACAATGATGTACCTTGACCTTGGAGTTCACCTCTAATCTCTTTGGAAGTTGTCCCCGGCTCTTTTCCTATCATCCGTCTCTTCAATTTTTCATCAATTTTCCTCTTGCGGCCACGTCCAGGCAGGTTGCCTACAGTCCCATGGCCTTAAACTTCTGAATAATATGTGCAACTGTCGTCACAGGAATATTTAGCTGCTTGAAGATGGTCTTATAGCCTTTACCTTTAATATGCTTGTCTAATTGTGTTTCTAATCTCCTGAGACAACTCTCTCCTTAGCTTTCTGTTGTCCATGTTCAGCGTGGTACACACCATGATACCAAACAGCACAAAGACTACTTTTCAACCTTTTAATAAGTTTGAAGACACCTGTGATGCTAATTAGAGGACACACCTTAGTTCAACATGTCCCTATGGTCAAATTATTTTCAATCTTTTCTAGGGGAACGGTCATTTTTGTCCAAGCCAGTTTCATTGGTTAAAAAAAGAAATTACTCTGTTGAACCACAATTCAAAAGCAATGTCTGATTTTCATTAGTTAATCTGCAGTACATTTAGATTTATTATTACTTTTGTCATTTTCAAATGATTTCTGTGATCATTGTGGGTTTTTCTTTCTTTAACGGAAGGTTCCAACAATTTTGTCCACATGTGTACATGCACATTTAAATGCAAATAGAACCACTTTCTAGATGGTTAGAAGGCTGCAAACAAACAAAAAACTTTCTGCAAAAATCAAAATAATTTGTCTTATTTCAAACTTATACTTTTAGTTGTGTGTTGAAATACAGCATAATTCCATCTACAGTGATCTACATTTTGGATTGGAGTATAATTTCCTGTTAAGCAAAAAATCATCTAAAGATTACAAATTCTGAAGGACCATCTCTGACTTTTACAGTATTTCTCTGTTCCTAAAACACATTTTTTCAAAACATGCCTCGGTTTCTCTGAACACTAAACCCAAGTGCCAACTCCCTAAACCAATTCTGCTAAACTTTAAGCACAATTCTCTGCTTTAAACACAGATTTCAATTGTTAACCGCACTTTCTTCAAACCACAACACACAATTCTCTGCTTTAGACACAGTTTTCAATTGTTAACCACATTTTCTTCAAAACACTAAACACCATCCTCTCTACTTTGCATGCTTCGTCAATGCCAAAACGTCATTGTGTTCAAACAGAAAACACTGCTAATCAAATGACAAAACTTCCATTTCCAAAGCTGTTGTGCAATTTGAAATCAAAACTTTAGCTCCTAGTTTGGAGAACAATTTATGGCAACATTGAAGTGAGTGGTGATCAGAGGGGCAGAGGAGTGAGAGTAAGAGGAGGAGGAGGAGGAAAATGATGAAGAGGAAGAGCAAGACGGAGAGCCATTACTGTATCTCTGATGAGATTCAGGCCAATGTGTTCAACCATGTGGTCAACATGGGTTTGACCATGCAGGAGGCTGGCAAGGCTGGCCAGAGGGTTCAACCAAACATAAGCCGCTTCTCAGTTGCACCGATTCTCCGGACATTCAGAAGAGAGAATGGGTAAGAAACACTACTACAGTATGACAGTAAAACACTAGTTTGAATGCCTTACTGTATCAGGAGCATAGTATTCTTGTATTTTACTGTAGAATATTTTACATTGTACTGTATTTGTAAAATTACAGTATACGTAAACAAATACAAAGTGCAACCATTGATGACCAAGACATATTCCTAAACATCAATACAAAGAGCCTAGCCACAGTGGACCATGTTCTAAGGCAGAACATCTCGAGAATGAAGCAGGTGTACAGGGTGCCTTTTGACAAAAACTCTGATAGAGTCAAACAATTACAGTATGATATGACTATGTGCAAGTAAGTCATATACGTTTCCACAACTGATTACGTCCTATCAGCACAGAAACATTACTGTACTGTACTGTAATCCAATCAAATGTTCAAATCAAACTGTATTTTCAGATGTTTCACAACACAACAATTGTCGATATTGTCTTGAGCAAGAACAGGATGCAGTCTAGTTTTTTTGTCCTTTTATTATTTTACATTTTTCTTTCATTTTTGAGTTAAAACATTATACAGTTACAATATTTTACAACAGAAGAAAGCGTACAGTAACACTGGAGATGAAAAGGCATAATACTCCTGATAAGGCCTTCATACTAGTGTTTTCCCATTTCATAGTAGTGTTTTCCATTGAGCACATCAGTGTTCAATCAATGCTTAGAATGTCTACTCAAATAATGGTCTGTGTTTGTTGTTTGAAAACAAAATGCCCTTTTGAGGTGATATAATAGTGTTTTGAAACCAAAGTGTCATTTTGCAAGAGATATAAAGGGTTTTGCATTTTGTGTGAGTGGTTTTGGGATTTGTGTTTAGAGCTAAGAGAAACCGAGGCATGCTTTGAAAAAATGTGTTTTAGGAACAGAGAAATACTGTAACAATTGTACAGGAAAAAGAGAAGCATGTTTCCTAGGTTGCTCTAGAACAGCTAGTGCAAATGCTTCAGTAGTAAAAAGCAATAAGGTGAGTATGTTAAGGTTAAAGGTTTGATGTGTAATTTCGTCTTGCAGGGTGTGGAAAATGAGACTCTGGGGAAATACATTTTTTCAAGCTCTGTGTATGTGTGTGTGTGTGTGTTTGTGTGTGTGTGTGTGTGTGTGTGTGTGTGTGTGTGTGTGTGTGTGTGTGTGTTTGTGTGTGTGTGTGTGTGTGTGTGTGTGTGTGTGTGTGTGTGTGTGTGTGTGTCGGAGAGAGAGAGTGTCTATGTGTGAGAACGTGTTTGTGTGAGTGCGTGCATGTCTGTTCTGTGTGTGAGAGAGTGTATTTGTGTGTGTGTGTATCTGTGTTTGTCCATTCCAAAGGAATGGTGACCTACAGTTACAACATTAAAGTTAAATTGGCTGGTGGTAGATCTCATTTCATTTCAACCCAGACCAGTTGGATTGAGGTCATGAGATTGGGCAGAGCATTTCAGATCCCCCTGCGATGATATTGGATGAGGTCCTGGATAGCAGCGGACTGTGGGGTGACTGGAGTCCTGCTCTGGCCTGAAGTAGGGTAGGATTTGTTTCGTCAGATGCTCCTTTGCAAGACAATGCTAAAGTTGTTAAAGCAAGTAGTTATTTTGTAAATGGTGTTAAGATTCTTTTTTTTTTTTGACAGTTTGAATCATCTGACAAATACCCTAAACATAAAAAGCTATGCTGCTGCTCTCTTGTGGATATTCACATACATAGTAACTGTGATACATGGGCATGGAATGGCATTGAGATATTGCTCTGCATTTCTCTCTTGGTGGAATTGTAAGGTGGTACGCACTAAAGAAAATGATCAAATATACAAAATGGACACACTGATCTCCAATGCCAGAGTAAATTCTGATCTTCTTACAACAACAGACTTCCATTGTTTACAGTAACCGCAATGTCACAAAGGGCAACACACATCTGGGTAAATACGTGCTACCTTCTGCTGTGAATGAGAAGCTGGTTCCTGCATCACCCATGTCACATAGGCACAGAGTTGACCGGTAGATGGCCTTAACAGCTTGAACGATATGAATGGAACATATTCATATTTGGTCTTGAATTGATTCTTGTGAAGTGGGCAGCAGTTTAATCATTACAATCGAAGGTACTTGCACATAATTGTGTTTTTTTTTTTTTTACTAGAATCTCACTACTTTAGTCTCTGCATACTAATCAGCCTTTCTTTTTTTGTTTGTTGAGCAAAAGGATGTTGTTATTGGTTTGTGGCAGATGCATAATTAAGCAATAAGGTTCGAGAGGCAGTATGGTATCGTCAATAATGTACTTGTTCGAGGGTGTTGTTAGGCCCGACGCGCAGCGGAGGGCCGCCAAACCCTCCAACAAGTACATTATTGACGATACCGTACTGACTCGAGTACCTGATTGCTTTTATAACACGGTTGCCAGCGACTTTATAAATATTAAGTAAAATTAAATTATTAACAGTAAGCTGCCTTTCAGCACAAAAAAGTTCTAGTCACCAAACATTGTGTATCACATTTCAGTAGCCAAGAGAAAATAGTCCCCCTTTGTGTGGCTGTTGCTAGGCAACAGACAAATAGTATTGGGAACTTCACGTCTGTTAGCTTAAAAGTTTGTTCATGATTAGCTAGGAGATCGACATTGATCTCGCACCATTTTGTTCATTCACATTGCTCATTTTATAAAGTTGCCATTAAAATAACAAAAACTACAATGGGACACTTTCAACTTTGTTAATATTTGTTTATATTGATTTGGATATCGCCACTAACTCGCTACGTTATACTAATTAGCAGCGAGGCTAGCTAGCTAGCTACTATCTTTTTTAATGGGTTTTTGGTCTAGCGTTAGCCATCACCTACAAATAATATTCGAGACTTTCAGTTAAGACTTACAATACTCTGCAACATTCGTGTAGCACAGAAACAACTAACCGAGTCAATGTAGACATATAAAAAGTCGTCTAGATAGCTTAATTCACATGAAACATTCCCCACTACATTACCTTACGTTCCATTTGACTGATACTTGTAACATTTAAGATGACCGTTCTTGTGTGTCATGCCATTTTGACTCAATGACACAGTCTTTCACACATTTTGTGACAAATGCACACATGGTTACAAACATGTGTGTGTGTGAAACCATATGTGAATTTGTCACAAAATGTGTGAATTGAGCCAAAATGCTCAGTGGAAACTCACAGCCACCACATTTCTCAGCAAAAATTCACCCAGATAGTGTCTGGCTCTGGGACCGACCAGATCTGGCATCAGTCTAGTTGATGTGGACAAGGTCTGTGTCTGATCCGGGCCAGAACCACACCAGAACCAGCTGCTATCTGGGCAGTGAAATGCCATAAAGCAGGAAGGTTTGACTGTCATCTTCCCACGTCCAACCATATGGTGTGAAGATTTGCAGCAATAGCACAGATTGTCAGATGAACATCCCTGCCCCTCCAGGTGGCAAATATATGATAAACATACAATAAACATCATATTTCTCAAGGCTCAAAGCGTCTTAAAGCTTTACGGTCTTGAATTTCTTGTGCTGAAAGTTTGCTGTTTTGCAAGTTTATAAGTGTCTTGTCCAGAGTGAGGTCACGACAGCAAAGAGAAGAAAGACCACTACTTTGTTTGAGTCTTTCATTTTCTCTATTATGTATGACAAAGGCTTCAGGAACCAGGCCAAAATAACAAAAAAAAAAATTCTTCTGTCCCCTAACAAAACAAAATACACTAAATATTTCCTCCTTCCCCAACTACCAACAAGCAGAACAGTAACGAAGTCCTACCACAACTGAAGCAAGACAGTCAAGGCAATGCAGTTGTAATAGGGCACCTCTATTCCGAGAACTGGAAAAGCCTGTTAGAAAGCTAATGATCATGGCTGCTATAATGGCTACTCGGTTTCACAGTGGAAGTATCTGACTCCATGCTGAAGATGAGGGGTTCTTATTCCATGACCTGTTTCATAACACTACCATGAAGCTGTCATGAATGCAGTCTCCAGCCGACCAATACTGAATGCTTTTCCTTCTCGCTCTCTCTTTCTCTATCATTATTTTCTGTGTCTTTCCTTATGGCTCTCTGCAGTGTTTTTTGCAGTCTCACTTTGAGGATGGGGACACTTATGAGGGAATGACATCTGTTGGCTGCTTCTGTTGCTGCTGCTGCCGCTACTGCTGTTGTCTCAGATTTTCTGGTCATTATGGTGAAGTGATGCCACAAGCGGTGCCTCTTCCATGAAGTGTAGGGGCTGCAAAAGTTTCAAACCTCCCATCAAAGAGCTGTAAGTGGATGAAAAGGCGGGAGTGGGATCCACACTCTCTGCTCCGCAATTTAAGAGGCCTTGAAGTCGGCACAGAGAAAAAGCGCTGATGCACTGGTGCCCCACAACAGTCTGGCAGTGTGCTGAAAAACACCACCGTTCCACAACAAACATGTTTGCCATGTTTGCACGTGTGTTTTTTGTGTCTTTGCATGTCCCTCAGCGGGTCACATAAAGCGCCAGCCAGTGAGCATCAGACATCAATTTTTCAATGGCGTAAGTGGGAGATGACTGCTGAGGGACTGGAGCTTGCTGCCTGATATGTAATTGGAGTTGCGGCATGTTGCATCAGTTCATTACTGATCGTGCTTTAAAGGAACTTGTGGGGATACGGGTGCAGCTTTACAGCCATCCACTGGGGAGGCAGAGGTATGTCTGCAGAAGAGGACATGTACACTGTACATCTCTCTCTCTCTCTCTCTCTCTCTCTCTTTCTCTCTCTCTCTCTCTCTGTCTGTGTGTGTGTGTGTGTGTGTGTGTCAGACAGAGACAGACAGACAGAAATAATAACTTAAGAAGCCTATAGACAAGCTAGTAAACAGTCGAACATCTTCATTGATCCCAGATGCATGACCGGTACCTCTAGAGTTTCTCATAAACAAACAGGGGAGTCCAGCCCTGGCGTGCTTTGTAAACTGTGGCTAATCTTGCAGCAAACAAAACAACATGAATTTATAACCACAGCCAATAATGCAATCACAATACATGTGTTTCAGCTGTTAGGCTGGTCTGTAACCAGAAATTACGCAATAGAAAATATATGTAATATATATGTGTGCGAAAGAGAGAGTGAGTGTGTGTGTGTTCATATATGTATATGGGCCATTCTACCGAATTCGTGTAATATGCAGTCCCTCAACAATAAAAACTATTTACAAAACAATTAGGTATTCAGGCATAGATATTTAATTAGAAAATGTTATGGTCTATATAAACCCAATGCATTACATGAGATAGTGATAAGCTAAATATGTACAAAATCATCATTTATAGGGTACTTTCTATTGGGAAGTAGCTGTCCCCAACCCTTATGTTTGTATGTGTGTTCACCTCTTCAAAGATGTGTTTGCAAGCCGTGTGCTTGCTATAATTATTTATTTATGCTTAAAGTAAGCTAGAATTGTCACTACCGAAACAGTCACTACCGAAACATATGGTAGTGACCAGATGATTTCGGTAGTGACAAAATGAAATGGTAAGTAGTTCAATCCCATAATTTTTAAATAAAATGTGTTGTGTGGACTAAAGGGCGGCCCAGAGCACCTTTTGGATGATTTTGGGAGAGAAATGAACATCCATCCAACAGTGCAGTCACTACCGAAACAGTGCAGTCACTACCGAAACAGATAAATTGAACTTGAAAATTTGGTAAAAAATTAATTTCTATGGATTTCATTGTGAAAACCTTCAAGAAATATTTGTAAAAATACTCTTCAGAGAAGGGAAGGAAACACAATCTGAACAGGTCAATAATAATACTTTTTTACTATAGTAAATGTGTTGTTTCGGTAGTGACAATTTTTGGAAGAGGAAAAACATTCCAACACATTCTGAAAATACAATATAAAACTTGACTGTTCTTTTACTAGATATGTGTACTTTAGATATGGTACAATATACATACGGACAAAGTTTTGGGAATAAATTCAAAATATATCCGACATGACTTTGCATCAATTCGGTAGAATGGCCCATATACAAACACACACACACAGACAGACACACACACACACAGCATACTGATTCCCCGTGTGCCAGTGTAATATAACTGCTCTGTGTCGCTGCTGTTCCACACACCGATATTACACTCAAAGATCCCTGGAGTTTTTGATGTCAGATCGGAAAGACTTTTTTATGTCGGCTCTCAATTTCAACTTAACACACAGTGCTGTCTTTGTTGTATTATGCAGACATACCCAAACTCATCTCCCCTTTCTACCTGAATAATTTCTTTTAATTTTCTTGGATGACTCGGAGGTCCTGTGGAATAATTCATGGGCTTTTTGGGCTCCTGCATGATGAGGCCTCCAATGGCCTAGATTTAGCTCTCACACACATGGAGTGGGTGGCAAGCTTGCATTTTAAACAGAGTTTATCTGTAAACCGGGAGATTAAACCTGATTTCCATTTCCTGTGTGAGTCTATGTGTGTGTCTGTGTGTGTGTCTGTGTGTCTCTGTGTGTATGTGATAGAGAGAGAGAGAGAGAGTGAATTAGTGTGTGTGTGATAGAGAGAGAGTGTGTTTGTGTATGTGTGTGTGAGAGAAAGAGAGAGTGTGCGTGTGTTCTTTCCCTGCGCCCTCGTTTCAGCTGTGCGGTAGAGGGACACAAAGCGTATCATTGTGACTGAGAGTCTAAGCCTCCCTTTGAGAAGTGGAGGTGCTCAGGAAATATAGAGTCTTGTTTAATCACCTCTTTTCTTTGATTCTTTTTCACCTGTTTTTTTCCCTCTCTGAGGCAGTAGCTACCCGTGAACTGTCACGTCACTCTGGTGTGTAGCACTTTTCCCAATTTTTTTGTTGTATAAACTGGTGTTTCAGTAGTACTGCAGGGATCTGAGCCCAGCTCTGTGTTGCATCCATAGCTGTACATATAACAACATCACAGCATAGTTGTATGAGTGTGTAGAGTCAAAGGTCTCATGACATTATGCTGTTTGATGAAGATTGCTTTTTGCCTGATATCATTGAGATTGAGATGAATGAGAATGCACTGAACAGACAGCATGTTTATTGCACAAAGATCACACTTGCATCTCAAAACACATTTCCATTTATTTCCTCCCTTCATCAGAGAATGACCTGTTGACCCCAGACTGACCTTTAACGTAGGGCACATTCTGTTATTAATTATTCTATGGGATCAGGCTTTTTTACAGCACAAACATTCTCTGTAGAACGACAGTTGTGGATATTTCAGTTTGGCACTAGGGGAAAGCACTTTTCAGCACGAAGCTGATATTTCAGCCATGAGTTTGATAGCAGCACAGATAGAAGCAGCCTTAACAGAAGATTGCATGTGAAGTTGTTTCTTTTCCCCCAGCTTAGAATCAAACTAAAATATGAGGAGAATTACAGTGCTGTTGGGTTCTCCTGAATTATGTATGTATGCTCATTTTTGCAATTCCATAAATTCCTCCTGTGGAATATAGTGGGGTCAGTAATTGAGTTTAATTATGAGCACACATTCATATTCACTGAATGTTTTTCCCTGCACAAATTCTTCTTGTGTCCACACACGCACACACACACACACACACACACACAAACGCACACATGCACACACACACACACACACATACACACACACATATACACACACACATGAGTACATACAAAGAAGGAACTGCATGTGTAATTATTTACACTGTCTTAATGAACATGAAACGATCCTTAACTCTCCCCCTGCTTTGACCTATAAACCATCTGCAGAGACATTTTGTCCCTGACAAACCAGGCTCGTATTTGAGTCCAGTTGAAGTTAGAGATGACATTTCTGCACACAGTCTACTGAATGCTATCACACCACAATAACACATAACTCAGCCTGACCCATTTTGATTGTTACTTTGAGAGTTTGGTTGATTTTGTGTTTCTGCTTATATTTTTACCTGATTTTGGTTTTTGTGCAGCGAAAAAAGATAATAATACAGATAAAATTGCTCTCTTGCCTGATGTGTTTCTTCTGGGAATGCACCAGTACACCACATGGCTATGATACAAGAATCACTAGAAACATTCCTCCCTCCCCCAAACCCCTTCCGCTACACAGAATTCTGTGTTGTGAGGTGAGACGTTGAGTGTTGGACAGCCCCGGCTGTTCCACCAGCCCATTTTGTGTGTGTGTGTGTGTGTGTGTGTGTGTGTGTGTGTGTGTGTGTGTGTGTGTGTGTGTGTGTGTGTGTGTGTGGCGGCACCCACAGTGTGGTCTGTCGAGAGCGAAATGAAAATCAGTGAGGTCATAGCACCTCATTTCCTCCTAATCTCCTTCCTGAGACTCCTGGAGCGGAGTGGATGCACCAGTCGTGATTAATCGGACCACCACGCCAACCAGGGTCACACCCCCGTTATTTCCTTAACCAGACAAGAAGCACGGATACTTCTCTCTCTCTCGCTCTCCTTTACTTCTCTCTGTCGCCTCTCTCGCTCTCTCTCTCTCCTTGCATCACTCTTTCTTCCTCTCTTTTTCCTCCACTTGTCTCTTTCTCTCTCCATCTCTCTCTCTGCCGAATTCTCCTCTCCTCCCTTCTCTCTCTCACTTCGTCTCTGTCTAGCTCTTCCCACTTTCACCAGCTTCACCACTTGTGCTACCGTCCTCTCCAATGAGCCAACAGGCATCTGTCTGTAGCGCTGCACATCAGTTGGAACTCAAACTCAAAATATTCCCCCTTATTACCCCCAAGTCAAGGGCCACCGTCTCTTGTCAAGACTCTGCTGGTTGATTGCTGTGAGGTGCACAGAATGTATGACTGTCATTGACAGAATGCTAAGCCCAGGAGGAGCTTTGTGAAAGGGTCCTCTATCTTTTGAAAGCACTGAGTGGAATGAATCGAGGCATTCCTCAGAAGCCGTTATTATTACGCACGCTTTACACACTTTTTCATGTGACACGCTTTAGGGTACAGCAGGAAAGGATCCAATCGCAGACCAGATATAACGTAACTCAGGATTTATTAACAAAAGTCAAAAGTAGAAGATCCAAAAGGAAAACTCACGGGGGATCAAAATTGCCAAAACTCAAAAATCCAAAAACAGCAAAACAAGGAAGCCAGGCAAAGAAAGAATACAGATAACAGAATCTCTCACCATGCTACTAGAACTGGAAACACTTCCAAGACTTGGACTGACATTAACTAACGGACCGACAAAGGACACAGGACACACTGAACTTAAATAACAGAGGGGGAGATGGACAACAAGAAACAGGTGAACAAAACAAGGGGAATTAACAAGACACAGGAGAAACCAATCCGGGAAACAAACAGGGTGATTAACGAGGCAGGTGTGAGAGGAGATGGGAAAAAAACAGGAAGTGGCAGAGGACAAATGGGGTGGGAGTCTCTGGACAAAACATAAAGCACATGGCCTGACCAAACAAACACAAGAGGCAGATGACAAAATAAACAAACAGGGGAAGGCACATGTTGGGAACAAGAAAACACAAAACGAAGACAGAGCAGGATCCGGACACTGCTGCCACCATTAGTATGTGGCTAATATGTGCGATTCTAGTGTTTAATTAGATTCCAGCCCAAACAGAGTGCAAACTCTAACTATGCCATCTAAGTGCCTCCTTTATGTGTCAGAGGTTTCATTTTTGTCATTGTCATCTCTGAAGTCGTAGATGAGTGCGCTGATCAAACCGCCACAGTGTCATCTCCACAATCCACAGCGCATCATTAAAAGTTGGATTGATTGGATTAAATGGCCATTTGTCCTATTTGAGTCTTTGATCACATTTTTAATGAGTCTTTGATCACAGACTCTGCTTTTATCGCCATCTGATCATCAATATTGGTCTTGAATATCTGATTGCTGTGTGCTGCCTGCTTGCTTTATTCATGTGAGGGGTTTTATGAATATGAAACACCGTGACAAGGCCTCTCGATCTGAGCTTGTTCCTGCCAGTCGTCCCAGGTGGTCATGCGCTTTGGGCAGGATATGAGTGTTGGAATCCGTGTGTATGTGTGTGTTAGTGTGGGTGTGTGTGTGGCCATAGCTGTGTTTTGATCCCTTAAATGCTGTCACCCAAAAACTACAAATATACTAGAAACAAATACAGCCTGGGTCTGGCATGGATCTGTGCCATACTCAAACGTGCCTGGGAAAGAGTATAAGCCTTTATTATTAAAGCAATTTTACCTTAAATAACAGCTTCAAAATCATTTTGGTGGTACACTGACTTGTAATACAGAGAATGGTGTCTGTGCCACTGCCACAGCACACCAGGTACACCTGGTAATACATGTAACTACTATGTAACTTTTGTGGACCGGGTACAAGACCTCTTGTAAGATCTACGTAAAGCTTTTTGGCACCACCTTACACAACAACAACTAGACCCATGTGCTAGTTATTAGAAAAAGCTAGCACAAAATTGTCTGAATGGACATAATGCCAGGTGACAAAGAAACAGAGGAAGACATTGTCAGAGGAAGTGAGTTAGAGACTGAACAAGAGTCATTCTCGGACAGGCTTTTACTTGTTGGCGGGAGCAAAAAGAGACAAGGATAGAAGTCAGTCCCGTCCTATATTATCCAAACATATTCATCTCATGCCAAATAAAACTTGGAAGTTTGCAACCTTGAAAACCGAGCTCAACTAGATTGTAATAAATTACACTATCCTTTATCATGTCGCCAACAACCTTTTATTAGATTACACAACCTCTACATTCAAATGAGTAGAAAACGATATATATAGGCTTAAAACGCAAGCAGTATTTCAGCAAAACTAAAATTGGTCATTCTTTTGTTTATGTTAGCGTTAATCTCTGATGTCAAAATAAATACAACTATGCAGAGTCATATTTGTGTATAATTATGTAATATGCCAGTAGTCATGATTCCTTGGCATCTGCTGTGTCTTTGCCGGTTCCATATCCTTCAGCAAATACACGTGTACCACTGTCCATTAGGGGGTGAGTGAGCTACACTCCACAACTTTAAGTGAGAGCTCAGTTGCAAAAAATACCAATTCTTGCATAATGGCGCTTTAAGCCCTTGTTCCATAATACATGTAATTGCTAATTATCACTAAGTTCTGGTAACATTGTAAATCACTGAATATCGCAAAGACCATGTTACACTGTAATTAGACCAATAAGTAAGGGATAATGTATAGTCCACCGTTTTGTGACTTGAGAACAAAATCCTTTACACAAATAAACCTTTTAAGCTTGGTTTTACGTAGCAACGTGTTACTTGTTGACTTCAAGTTACACAGAATTTCCAGAACGAAAAGTGAATGGGCTACTTCCAGAATGATATGAAAGACGTGAATTATAAGCACAAAACCTGTTGCCAATGGAAGTGGTTATTCATTTTTTTTTTTTTACAGTGGTCATTATAAAGAAATATCAGACCTTCCAGAATCAGAATCAGAATCAGAATTGGGTTTATTGCCAAGTAGGTTTACACCTACCTGGAATGTGTTCTGGTGAGTAGGTGCATACAGTAAACATAAGAATATACAAACACAATAAGTACTACACATAACATAAAATATACAAACACAATAAGTACTACACATAACATAGAATATACACACACAATAAGTACTGCACCTAACATAAAATATACAAACACAATAAGTACTACACATAAGAACAAAGAGATCACAATTTATGCGATACAATATATAAACAATGTATATAGGGAAGTAAAGTGAAAAGTGGAGTGCAAAATGCAATATGGATGTGCAATGTGCAATGTGCCATGTAGTGTGTGTTAATGTACACAGACTTGAAGTGGGGGGTCGGTAGAAGAGTCCAAGTCAGGTGGGGGTCCCGGGCCTTGTTAACGAGGCCAACTTCAGCCGGGAAAAAGCTGGTTTTGTGGCGTGAGGTGTTGGTCCTGATGGACCGCATCCTCCTGCCGGAGGGAAGTACCTCGAAGAGTTTATGACCCGGGTGGGAGGGGTCGGCAACAATCTTACCTGCCCGCCTCAGGGTCCTAGAGGCGACCAGGGCCCTGTTCGACGTATAACTGAAGCTAAGTTAATCAATTGTCATTTTAGCACGTTAGGTTAATCTCGCTAAATGAGAACAGGATATATCTGTCTGCCGACAGCTGATCCACGTCCTAATCATTTGGCTTAATGTCAACCAGGCTAACTTGCGCATGCACGTCCTACTTCAAAAGGCAGGAAACCATGATTTTTTTTATCATTGATGATTTTTTTCTCCGCTAAGGCAGGAGATGACCATGAACGCGTTATGAAGAATTAAAGACCATAATCATGGCAAAATCCAACACCGCCGCTGCGAGAGCAATACAAGAAACTGTCTATGGGCAGTGTAGGGGGTGATATCTTTTAGTCATTGGAATATGTGACTTTGGTGCAGGGGGTAGAGCTCACGTTTTGTAGCCATAAGATTGCTAGTTCGATTCCCCTCACTTCTGTACTTATTGTAGTTTTACATCTCCTTGTAAATCGCTTTGAACAAAAGCGTCTGCTAAATGACTAAATGTATTAATAAGAAATTCAATACATTGAAGCAATGAAAAGAAATTGTGTGTATTTCTCTCTTCTTATCATGCATCCACCTTAATCATTTTCTACAAAATATGGTTTAGTAGACTGAGTACAGTTGAGACACTTTTTGCTTTATTCACTAGTGCACAAAAAATAGACAAGTTTGCAAAACTAGACGTTTGCAATGATGTAAGTTGCATTTGTTGATGACATATGGTTAATAACATCGTCATTGTAGAAGGGACATGATAAAATCAAGATCTTAGGGAGGTAAAACAACTTTCGCCGATATCTCCGTAAGGGAGATGGGTTATGTGCTCAAATTTCCTGGGATCAAAGAAGACATTAGTATGCATGTGCAAACTAAAAATCACGTCTCAGGATTGCTGCGCATGCAAGTTATTTCGGGTGTATCAACTGTACCCATGTCTCTACTGTACTCAGTCTACCCTACTAGTAACACTGTCATATAATTATGAGTGCTTTGTTGTTCATTACAAAAATGTAAGCTACCACTCACAAAAAAGCGCAAGACATTCAATGTTCGACTGTGGTGTTTTCAATAAATGACTCGAGAAGGTCTTGTAAATTAATTATTCCTTGTCGACTGAATCGCTCATACAAGAACTCATCATGATGGGAAAATGGATCTTGGCCATCGCAAAGAACTCTCTCCCTACGCTTATCAAACTATCTATTGTGGGATCCCTCCTTTTGCCGGGGGTGTGGCAAGCTTGTCCAGCTAAACTTAGGTTAGCCTGCCCTGGAGCAGGTTAGTGCTATGTTACTATGGTATGTTCATTTATCAGAAGTTGTTTCGCTGCCGCAGGAAGAACATCCTCTGTTGAGCTCTTTTGGAGAGGGAGCTGATGTTTAGCTCCCACTTGGTCCTAGGAGATGATGGTGCCCAGGAAGCGAAAGGACTCCGCAGTGTCGACTGGGGAGTCTCTCAGGGTGATGGGGTCGGGTGGGGCTGGGTTCCTTTTGAAGTCAGCAACCATTTCCACTGTTTTCAGAGCATTTAGCTCCAGGTGGTTCTGCCCATACCAGGTCACCAGATAGTCAATCTCCCACCTGTAAGCGGACTCATCCCCACCAGAGATGAGCCCGATGAGGGTGGAGTCATCCCGTGAACTTTAGGAGTTTGACGGACTGGTGACTGGAGGAGCAGCTGTTGGTATACAGGGAGAAGAGTAGAGGGGAAAGAACGCAGCCTTGGGGGGAGCCGGTGCTTATGGTTCTGGAATCAGAGACTTACTTCCCCAGCCTCACATGTTCGAACGTTAAGATGACCCATTCAATTTATTGGAACATTATGAGGAGCGGTATAATAACTACCAATAACAACCTGTTACCTGAATTTACTGTATATGCTTGTACTGCTTTCATTATTAAATTCGATATACAGGACACACAAGTTTCCTACCTCACATATCTGACTACTTCACTTGATAAAAGAGCCTACTTCCAAAGTAAGCAATTGCACTTTATCATCTTAAGGCTATAGCTACACAGAATTTTGGGAGTTAAATCTATCTGTGTAATGGATTTGACGTCTCGGTCTTGAAATAATAACAACAATAATTGTTTTGTCTTTTCTTATTCTATTTTTAGTTTAGTTTAGTTTAGTTTTATTATTTTATATCAGTTTACAAAAGATGTCTCAAAGCTTGTTCGTTTCTGTTTACGAAAATAACCTGGTCTGCAGGACATTTGAGAGAAGAAGAAAGAAAGCGGATGAAAATAGAATAACTGTGGATCGGGGATCCTTTTGAAAGGATGAGACAAAATCCTGTTAGACCAGACAGACAGTGACAGACTTCCTGATAGGCAGGCATGGAGGAAAGCCGATTCTGAGCCACAGCCACAGGATCCCGAGCCCTTTCGCCTGGAGTCCTTTCAGCGCGCAGAAACACCTCCTCCTCTTCCTCCTCCGCTGGATGCTACTCTACACCTCTGAGGATCAGTGCTTAGGTCAGCCACACACTGCACAACCACTCCACTTATCTCTCTGCAACTACAAGAGTGCACCAAATGCACTATGAAGATGTTAGCAGACAAGGTGTGCGCAGGTCCTCTGCTGTGCTTTGCTTTGCAGTGCTCTGTTGCTCTGTTGCTCTGTTGCTCAGCAACTGCTTGGGCTAACATTCTGTAACACTACAGTAACATGATGCGTACTGAGGCACACTGTGTTGCTATTGATTTAGCTGTTATGCAACCTTAGGATACTTTTTTAGTGTTAGGAATTAAAACACGACCAGACTCACATGTGGCACATCAATGCACATCTTAGCAAGTTAATAGTTGTGACAATTGTGATTTGCTAATCACACATGATGTATTGGTTTTCGATGGAAGGATTTACAGCCCGCAAACCTGGCTAAATCCTGGCAGTTAACGGCTGTTAAATCCACCTTTGCCTGTGCCATAAATTGTGGGGGGGCGGGGTAATTAGCTTAATTTTTTTTTCCACAGCAACCATTAAAAGCTACCAAATTCTTAACTAGCCCATATAAAACGTTGATATTACGTTAATTTGGTGCTGCTTACTGTTTGACAACATTGACTGTGCATAACTCCCACCAGTATGGTCTTGATTGGATGATGGCCGGTCCGGTAATGCATCTGATCTAGCCCTTTTAGACTTTCTCTCCAAAACTCCTTTTCGGAAATAGCGTCTTTATGTGAGAGTTCAGTGTCAATGTTCACAAAGGCTCTAAGGGCTAACCTTTTTCAGTTTTGGGACTTCTGTCTTCCATCTTAGAGGGCTTGTCCATGAGGTTAATCTATTCGAGCTACAAATGATGAGTCTATTAATAGTCTGCTTTATTTATACCAGAGATTTTCTTAAAATAGTAGAGTTGGAACCTTTGAGAAAAAAGTGTATCCTCTGGACCAGTGGTGAGTCAAAATTTGCATTGATTTGCATTTGTGTAGCTCAGAGCATTTATACCTGTAAACACCTCCCTTACACCTAGTAGCTGGAGGGTCAAATGCCAAGCTTCTCAGACTTGTAAAACTGCCAGAAATGGAAACCTCACGTAAATTCCTGGGAGTTCCTGGTAGTTTTCTGTGCTGCCTACAAATTCCCATTAAGTTGCACTTTTCCCGGCAATTTGCAGTCTGTTAACATGCTTAAGAACCTTCACCAAAAGGAAAGGGGAAAATACGGAAAAGCATTAAAGGTCCACTTAAGGAAATCATCCAAAATCATCTTATGTGTTCATTTTGAAATGACTAGGAAAATTGTTTGAAATTGTCTTCCAGTATTGTGTATTGCTGCTTGGTTTCATTGCAGAAGATGATTGCAGCACAACAGCTATTTCTTTCCCTTTTTGTCTTTGATTGGGAAAGTAAAAGGCAATCCCCTAAATTCACAACACCAAAAGGATAACTTGTGTGGCCGAATATCTCTGTATTAGTATTCTGTTTACAGCACGTTTAGTTGCTGGCTGCAAACAAAGGCCTAACACTCATATTTTATTCATTCATTTTTAATTTCAAAATGGTCCAGCAATCAATGCTCTTTTAAGTGAGTCTATCTCATGTCCATCTGCAAATACAAATATTAACTGAACCACAGAAAAAAAAACCCTGCTGGCAGGATTTGTCAGATGCTGCTGTTGGATTGGAATGTCATGTTACTGTGTTTTGCATATGGTTATGGAGCTGATGTGTTTACTCTTGTTTCTTGCAACCCTGGTTAAAAATCTTACGCACGGTAATGTAATGTGCCTGTCTGGTGTGTGTGTGTGTGTGTGTGTTTGTGTCTGTGTGTGTGTGTGTGTGTGTGTGTGTGTGTGAACTGTGAAGTGAGCAGAGTTGCTTGCACCTATCCCCCAACCCCAGAAGCAACATCTTAATTTCATCTTGCCTCAAACTAAAGTCCTAAAGCCGATTTGAATAGGGAGAGACATCCTTTTCATTCCTATACTTACTGTAGTGCCTATAGTGTGTGTGTGTTTGCGTGTGTGAGGAACAGAGAGAGAAAGTGCGAGGGGGGGAGCAGAAGAGTGCGGGGGAGGGATTGAGAGGGGGTGTAGCAGAGGCTGCCACATTGCGAAGGAGGTTTATAAATATTGATTAGCATTCCTGTGCAGATGGAAAAGAAATGACGCTCAGACAGACGTCTATGTGTCCCTTAAACACACTTTATCCCTCCACTCTCAAGCTCTCGTTCCCATCTTACAATTGCCTTTGAGCTTTCACTCTCCCTCTGTCTCTATGTTTCTCTCTCTCTCTCTCTCTCTCTCTCTCTCTCTCTCTCTCTCACACTGCCTCACCCTCTTTCACTTTCTTCTTCCCTTTTCTCTTTCTCCCTTTCCCTCTCTGTCTTTCATCCCCTCCCTCTCTCTCTATCTCTCTCTCGCTCTCCTTTTTTTCTTGCTCTGACTGATGGCACCTCACCTAAGACTGCTGGAACTTTCGCAGCCTGGATGGGGAATTAAGGCGTAGAAGGCAGCGGGAGAGAGAAAGAGAGAGAGAGAGAGAGAGAGAGAGCGTGCGTGAGCGAACAAGCAAGAGTGAGAGAGAGAGGGAGCGGGAGAGAGGAAGAGAGAAATCCTTTTCTGGTTTCTGTTCCCCTGGTTAGTGGAGTTTATGGATCGCTCCTCTATGCTCTGCGTGCCATGTGACTAGTTGAGGGGCGCTCTGAAGCTGTTTCTCTCTCTCCTCCTCTCCTTCTTTTTTTTCCGCCAACAATGACTTGCTGAGAAGAGGCGGTGGAGGAGGTGAAGAGAGGACATGTTTTCCGTTTCGCTGAAGTGCCGGCTGGGGGTCATCAGACGGCGGATCAAGGGTATTGTTCAATGCACCACCTTTACATGGGCTTCTGTGTCCTAGCCAACTCCTCTGGGGTAGGGGGAGAAGTAGTGGGGAGAGGAGAGGGAGAGAGAGAGAGAGAGAGAGAGAGAGAGAGAGAGAAGGAAGAGGAGGAGGAGGAGGGGGGGAGTCAGGTGCTTTAGAGTGAGAAAAAAACAGAGTGTGTGTCCCCGTTTTTTTTGCAGTTTGCTAGTTTGAGTGTGAGGGCGGCACAGGAAAAAAATTACGTTTTTTGGTGCTGTTGGCTGTTTCAATCTCTTGTTCGTGTACTTCAAAGTGCATCTGTATGCTATGTGATTGTTGTGCTCTGTGATCCTCACTGCCATTGGAGTGTGCTGAGCTGATTGTATTCCATGGAGCTAGAAGTGAGAGAGAGAGAAAGAATCAGTGAGAGAAAAAGAAAGCACAATTCTCCTGTGCTGTTTTATCAGGAGAGTTGGGAAGATTGTGGGGGGGAGAAAAGTTTGAAGTTGAACTCTGTGGAGGCAGAGAGATGGGGAGACAGAGATGTGATATGTATTCCCGACCTCACTGCAGCTTAGAGCCATTTAGAACCGCTAATCAATATTTCAGCAGTGTGTGTGTGTGTGCTGGAAGTTTGGGTGAATCATTCTGTTTTTTTGTTCTCTGATTTATATCTTGCATGTTGGGACTTAAAAAGAACTTTGTGCAATTGCATGCTTTTACTCTTTAATTAGTGTTATTCTACCATCTGATTTAATTTGCGTTTTTGGACACCGCTTATCAGCTCTGGTGCTTTAATTGGATGAATAAAACCAGTGGGTTTTTTTCAGGTCATGACCATTTTAAAGACAGGAGTCTTGAAAGTTTCTCCACTTTGTAATTTTTCACACGATCCTGCACAGTCATAGCACATTATATAGTAACAGCCTTCCGGGGGATAAAAAGTTTGGTTTTTGCAAAAATCATTTTCTCATCTTAATTCCTCAAATATTGAATCAGAGGACATGTCAGAAGAAGCCACTCTACCTGTGTTAAATCAGACAGCTAAAAATATCAGCCTACTTTTCTGATAAGAATGACTGCATTTTATTGTTTGTCGTAAGCTTTTATGGTCCCATGTGAGTCGCTTGTCTTGTGTGCCAAGATAAATGGTTTGTCTTTGTGCAGTTTTTTGAGTCAATGTTCTGTTTTAATTATGGATTAGCTGTAACTGAACTCCTTTTTCTCCATTTCTGGTTACTCAAACTGTGGTTGTGTGGAGACAGGATGAGGGGTTCATTGCCCCTGACAGCAGCCAGGTCTGGCCTAGATCTGGCCTAGGTCTGGCCCAGGTGTGGCTAAAATGTGGATTCAAAAGTCAGGGGTTTTAAACCTTTAAAACCACACCACTACAGCCATTAAATATTAATGTGAAAAGCCTGAATATATGTCCTACAATGCAACAGGAAATGGATTTTGTTAGGATCTCTGGGTTGTATACACCAGCAGCTTAGGAAGTAGATTAAACAGCCTCAGGGCCTAATGTCTGTACCCCACCCCATTGTTAGTTCATAGGAACTGAGTAAAAGCATCTGTTTTTGAATATGAATGCATTGCTAAACACTTCCAGTAGGTCTGTTCTATGTTCATGCTATCTGGTTTGCTTCAAGCCTGCGATGTTATTCAACCTGCTTTAGTATGGCTATTGTGTACCTCCACAATATTGAGAGCACATCAGACACACACGCGGACACACACAGACACACACACACTGACACGCACGCACACACAGACACACACACTCCCACACACTCACACGCTGACAAACGCGAACACACACATACACGCACACACTGACACACACACACACATGCTCTACACCTCTTATCACCTCAGTGTGGTCACCTATGTGGTATGCCCTGAGGAAATCAGTTTTTTTTTTTTTTTTTTTTTTAGCTGTAATGAAATTATTCATTGCCTAAGAAGAGGGGGGAGGATATTGGGGGTGGTGTGTGTGTGAGAAACAGAGAGAGAGCTTTGAAATGAGGCATAAAACCAATCTGGCTTTTCATCCACGCAAGTATCTGGCTGATTGATGACCCAGGACCAAGGGCCCGCGAGGAGGGTAGGAGATGACAGGGATGATGCTCGCTGAGATGCCAGGTCTCTAGGTTATGGTCGTGCTACCAACACTGAGCTCCGTGGCTTAGCAGCATCCTCAACCGCCGCAGTAGTAGAAGCAGCAGCGGCCGCCGCAGGCCTGCATTCATTAGGGGGTGCAAAACCCTCAGCAGCTGTATGTCTCCTTGCTGCTGGGGCGCTTCCAAATGTATTCCTGAATGTCCTTCATGCATGTCATTTACAGCGCAAAGCGCAACAGTGGAGCTCAGCGAGTGTGTCTGGGGATGCACTGAGGTTTAGTTTGATTAGCCTAAGCGATTTACATACATACATACATATGCTTTAATCCCTCGTGGGTACCCTCATGCGTCAGGAACGGATGTGGCTGGTTTGTGGCTCGGGTCCGGCAGAACTCAGACCAACTCCTCAGACACTTGTTTTAATCCCCTCATGCCTGGATCTGTCAGAGGCTCAGGATCAGGTCCAGATGAGGCATGGACGGAGGCCAAAATTAGCTCCAGTCTTAACTGCCCACTGGAATGTGAATGCCTGCGTCAGATATGAATGGAGTGCTGGGCTCAAAGCCTGTGGATCGCCTAAGATGAGAACTGGGACTATTCTACTCCAGCCCTGATGGAAAATTAACTGAAGTGGAACTAAAGCAGAATGACGTCCATTCAGTCAAATCATCCTTGAATGGCGGTAGGAGGCCCCAACTGAGGCAAACCACTTAGCTTTTCCTCATGTTTTATTATTCTGTCCAACCCACGACAACCCAGTCTTCATAATCTGTGTCTTTCTATTGTGATCTTAAGCAATGAGTCAGAGTAAAACGTTGTCCAAAAAGATTGGCCAGATGTTAGACTGCAGGACCAGTAATGGATTGGCCAGATGTTAGACTGCAGGACCAAAAAGGGATTGGCCAGATGTTAGACTGCAGGACCACTAAGAGATTTGCTTGAGGTTAGACTACAGGACCAGTAAGCACTAAATCTTCTCCTACTCATGGGTGATGTGACCTAAAGTCTTCGAATCAAAACGTGCAATCCAATACATGTGCCATTTTGGCATATAGAGTACAATGGGACTGGATAGAGGAGCCCCCAGCAATTGTATCTATTTGCATTTTACAAGACACACAACAGCAAAGGTAGTCCAAATGGTTCTCATTCTGTTAAGACGATGTCTATGCTCCAGATTGAGTATGGAACAAGAAATTGGGGCTAAACTGGGAAAGCTTATTGCTGTTGACAAATGAGCACTTTCTCTTTTCATGAACAATGTGGAGGCTGTTTTATTCAAAGTGGAGATTCCAGCAGTTGATTTATGAGTTGCCTCTGACTTGCTGTACCTGATGAGCTGCAGTTGCTTTAGGGATTCTTTCTCTCTCTCTCTCTCTCTCTCTCTCTCGCTCTCTCTCTCTCCCTCTCTCTCTCTCCCGCTCTCTCTCTTTCCCTTTCCATCTTTTTCTTCCCCAACCCCCATCTATCCCCCATCATCCCCCCTTTCTCTTTGACTCTCTTCCTCCCACTCTATCCCCCTATCTTTCTCCCTCTCATTCTCTCATTACAACCTCTTCTCTCTTTATTCTCTTTTTTCTCTCTCTCTCTATTTCTCTCCCCTTTTATGTTTGGGAGGTAATAGACGGTAGATGGGCCCAGTAGTATGGATCCAGCTAATTGCCCACTCCTTCCATGTAGAGATCATCTGTTTCATTCGCAGCGTTGCCTGGAAATTGCCTATGTGTTCCCCTGTACAGACTACCCATAGGGACACCATCCAGACCATGCAACTCCAGCAATGAATGCCCTTGAGAAAGTAAGTGTGCACATGATCAGCTCCCAAACCCATAAACACACACAGACACACACACAGACACACACACACACACACACACACACACACACACACACACACACACACACACACACACACACACACACACACACACACACACACACACACACACACACACACAGAAAGAGATAAATCAATTCCTATTTCACTGTGAAGCAGCTCTCGGTCTGTTGTGCTCACTGTTGTGCCATGGCCTGGAGTTTGTCAGGTTCTTAACTCTGTTCAAAGAGCCATGCGCTGTTACGCAACAATAACAGAGCACTGTGAGAGGGTACCTTCTGGCCTGCAAACACCCACAACAAAGAGCTACAGTTAAAGTCAACGGCTTTGAATTGTGGTGAAATAAAAGAGCAGCCTCTTCTTTATCCCCGACACAAAGGGAGATTTTCATCAGCCATAAATGTTACCATAGCATCTATTAACAGAAAGAAAGAACATTGAGTGTCTCATAGAGACCGAACGTGGACATTGAATGTCTCATAGAGATGCTCTTTTCATTTCTAATTTCTTTCTAATGCCTGTGGAGGCACGAGTGCTTGGGGACATGGCATGTGTCATAAAGATCAAATGTGGACACTAAATGTCTCCTAGAGATGACCTTTTGACGAACCCCATTTGATGGTTAAGGAGGCATGTGTTTTTTCTGCTGTGCTGCAGGGTTTCTGTGCGGTGTAGCTAGCACCCTTGATAACTGTTTGCTGTATCATAATGGAGGGGTTGAGGGTGGGTGCTTTAATTGAATTGCAAATAGGCAAGGAGCAAATGTTTTTTTTTCCTTTTAGCTAAAGAGCAGACAGTTTACCCTGCTCTGTGTTTATCTAAGCAAATGTGCTTAGCTGGAAAATGTGTGTTTACTTTTAAACGATACTTGATGATATGTATGAGTAGACTGGAGCGAGTGCCCTGGGCAAGGAAGCTAGCCTGGGAAGATATTTCAAACACTCTTTCCAGCAACTCTCCTTCTGTCTGTCTGTCTGTTTTTCTGTCAAGCTATCGCTCTCTGGCAGGGTTTTATTTCATTCTTCTGTTTTGCTCCAGTAGTATTTTTCTTCATTTTCTTTCTCCCAGCTTGTAAAGATGAGCTCATTACTAAACAAATTGGTAGAAAACAGAGCACAGCTGGAACAGGAGAGTGGATTTTGAAGTTTCCAATGCAGCGTCGTGCTGGAATAATTTAGGCAGACTTTGAGCACATTACAACAATTCATAATTGATGGCACGAAACTTTATCCACCAAGTTCATTAAAATGCCTACGTCGTAGGACTTAGATAAAGGCTGAAGACTGGAAATATACACTGAATGCTGTACGTATTTTCTAGCTTTAAACAGCTGCAGTGCAGTCATTTGATAACTGCTATTTGTTTCTGCTGTTGAAGTGGCAGACATACTGCATCTCGGTTCCCCTTTCATAACGCCCTTGGGTCTGGTTCCATAACCTTCAGACTTCTCATAGGTCCAGATAGGTGCCTCTGGAGATCCAAGTCTCCCTGTTTCCACGTGTATTCACTGAACAGCTGACCTTGGTGTTGTCCGCACCTTGCTCTACCAGATGAGTTACAGGAATACCAGTTTCTCTGTCTGTGGTTGATGTTTGGAGCGTTTGCATTTGTGATTGTGTTCTCCCTCCATGCAGACTCCTGCAGGAGGAGAGATGAGTCAGTGTGCCTGAACTCAGGCTGACGTGTGCAGTAGAGAGGCGGGGTTGGGGGGGTCGACTGTATGATGCAGAGACATGAGCCGGGCGGGGGGAATGTGTACTATAGCGACATGTGATAAGAAGGGGAAAGGGGGGGGGGGGTTGACGCATACACATGATGCAGGGTTGGACTGGGGGGGTGGGTTAAATATGCAGAAATACAAGTCTGAGCTGGGGGGGCTCATAAGCAGGCAGAGGGATGCAGAGGTGCAGTGGCTGCTCAATGTGACAGTAGTCATGACTTCACACAGGTGGCTGTCTCATGTATCCTGACGCAATATCACAGTAGACAATTCAAAAACAGTGGGACCAAATAAAAGATGGTTTCAGGGAAAGAGCCGAATCTCATTTGGCTCCAGTGTTTTGAAGTGTCTACTGTGATGTTATGTGTTGCTAAAAATGCAGAAATGGATGTGAAATTAAGTAAAACAAACTCAACTCATCATCTCTCTGCTCACTGTTTGTTTACTACACAAAGCCAGTCAGCTTCCATCAGTCTTTTCCAGATCATTCTCTGTAGGATCGGTCTTTTCACAGCAGAGACTAATACAAACACAAAACAAAACATAAATCATCATGAAAATACTCTACATAATAATTTAACTCTGAAAATGATCATTATGTGACTCACACATTTGTACACATTTCAAAGCTAGTTACCGTTATTCCAAGTAGAACGACATAAGCTCAAATTAATTTCTCAGAAGGTCTAAATCAAAAGGCCACATTTGCAGTACGTTGGTGAGGAAGAGCAGAGTACTTCTGTTTATCCCTGTCTATTCCTTTTTCATTTGGCGAATCAGTGAACAAGGCCCCCTTTGGCCCCTCTTTAATTCCCACAGACCCCCCCCCACCCCCAGTGGGACTCTGACTAACATGGAGTCCTGGAGCAGACTGTCTGCCTGTCTGCCTGCCTCCCTGCCGGCCTGATGTGGGGATGCTTATGGACATAAATTGGATGTGCTCACTTCAGCAATGGCTGCTGGGGAGACTGACGAGGACCTTCTTCCGAGGGGTAGATTTTGTATAACTTCAGCCTAGGCAGCAGCTCTGAGCGTCTGGCTTCGCAGATTTCTTGCGCATCTCTTGTTTGTTCTTTGTTTATCGTTGACTAATCTTGTCTTGACACGAGAAAAGGAGGGCAGGATTCTTCAATTCTCTTCCATTTTTTGTGTCGTTGTTTGTTACAGAGCTGTTTTACACTGAATAATGTCACCTTGCGATTGCTGTGTCACACGCCGCCTCTCCTGGCTCTATGGCTTACACGAAACAGCAGTACACCTGCTGTCAGGTTGATTCTTTGTCCGTAGAGACGGACATGCTGCCTCTTAATTTTACAGCATGGCAGTCCTCTCATGGCTGACAGACCTGTCCTTGTTATTGTCAAGTCTGTTCACAAGAGACAAGATTTATTTTTAGCTGGAGCAAAACTGACATTGATGGATACTTTAACTACATTTCACATTATTCTCAGCACACTCGTGTCACATTTGTTCCACCTAACATCATTGCTCTCTTTTACAAATATCCTATATGGATAGCCATGTGGAGACTGAGAGGGCACTATGCTAGGCATTTGAATGAGGACATGCCCTGACTTCAAATTATGTTTTAAGGGGGAAGCAAAGAGCCCTGTTTAAACGTTCACTCCTTATAGCCAGGATGTGTCTACAGGTGGACTGGGGTAGGCCTTGCCCAGCTAGAGGTTTCATCTGCCTATCCTCTGAAAATAATCCCTGTTCTACCTGTTTTTTTATTTTGGCATTCATAGTTTTCTCGTCGTTAGTCATCCATGGCACCTCTTTCCTATTGGCCATTTTCAAATAATAAAAATAAAATCAAAGCCGCCAAGTCTAATATTTTTTGTATAACAGGGACACTTCAAAGGCTGTTATCCTGCTCATACCCCTGCTAACAAGCATGTATAGCCCACAAAAGAAACATTTGGTTTACTAAATTAAAAGCTTACCTATTTAGTTTGTAGCACTACTTTCTTTTAAGTATAACGTTGGACAGTTTGCTTGGTTACAATTGATTCAATTGGTGCTAAGCCCGAATTCTTTAGCTTGCTAGCTGTTTCAGATTCAAGTTTTACTAACTTGCCAGCTTGCTAGATCTATAATATATGTATTCTAAAATATTTGTATGTTAAAATAACCTGTTAGATGTGTTCAAATAAGTTGTTTAACCACGGAATTCATCGTGTTTACACCACTTGATGTTTATCTTGTTCATTCATTAGCTTACGTGACTACACAATCACTGTAGTAGCATCTATCAATGAACTGCTTTTCAATCAAGCGTTAGGCTTTTTACTATGGTTGTTATAGTAACCATTCAAAGTTTCCAGAACATTGATATAGAATGGTGGTTACTACTTCATAGGTGTCCCGTTATAAAGAAATATCATGACACCTGCCAGCCAATCAGAAAAAAGTATTTCCTGTCCCCGGGGTGAAAGAGGTCCTAACACACATCCTTGTCTCTTTTGGCTTTCTGAACACACCCAACAACAACAACAGAAAGCAATAACAGCAGCGCTGACTATTCCTCTGTCCTTAAAAGACAGCGAATCAGTTGTTGAAAGCAGTGCAGCATCGGCATAGACGGTGCAATCAGTTTTCTGTGATACTCAGGGGTTGTGGTCCCTCTCCCTATCTCTCAGGGGATTCACACTGACACTGAGAGCCCTTTGCTGATTATTGGCCATCATTAAATATTAACCCCTCCATTTCCTCCCCGTGCTCGCTACAAGCACCCACTTCAGCCCAGTCAGCCAGGCGTCCAGAGGGAGGAGGCAGGGGGGCAGTGGTTAGTGTGTTATCCATGAGCTACCCAGAGATTGTTGCTGTTTGTCTTTAGTTTGTTATTTCTCATGAGATATCCCAAAAGTAATTGAGTCTGGTGTTTACAAAAACATTTCATGTTGAGTAAGACATTTGAGCTGAGTGAGCTGGTGAGAGGCGTTCTGTCCAAACCCTATGTGTCCCACTCTCTCCTCTCGGTGTCCTCTCTTTCTCTCTCGTTCCCCTGTCTCTCACATTCTCTATCCTCATTTCTCTCTATCTTTTTCTACTTCCTTTTCACATCCTGTTTCACTGCCTCCCTCCGTTCTCTCTCTCTCTTTTTGTTTCTCCCCTTCCCTGTCTCCGGCTCCCTCCTCAGTAGGTGTGTCATTTGTAGGTGGATGAGTGTAGCGTTGGGACTACTGAGGGAGAGCTCCACAGCCTGCTCTGATCAAAGCGCCCCCTCTCCCTCTGTCTCTCTCCCTCTCTCTCTGTCTCTCTTCCAGCTCAGCTCTGACTGCCGAGTGGCTTCTGTGCTGTGCTGTGGTGTCTGATGAATTTTTGATCCCATCGGGGACAACACTTGACACAACTGGTGCAAATGACAGAAATGCCCCCCCCCCCTTAAATATGAAAAGATGCAAGTTACAACTACTGTGAAAGGGGTTGTACTAGCCTTTGGGGGGCAACAGGTGCCTCTCTCTCTCTCTTTCTCTCTCTCTCTCTCTCTCTCTCACTCCCTCTCTCTTCGTTTATGACTTCATTTGGGAGATCTGTGTCAACACCAGTCATATGTAGTTTCAGGTTTACCTGAACAGGCTGATATGATACTAGTAGTCATTTACCGTCATGACCACTAAACTACTCCGCTATATGTGAGAGCTGCTAATATCTTTAACTGTAAATATATTTTAACTGTTAGTTATCTGAACTATTTAATTTACCTAACTATAAGTACATGATATTTATCTCTACAGTGAGAAAACATCTTAGGTTATGTGTGACACATTCACCATTCTAATCTTGTTTTGCTAATGAAAATTAGGGCACCCAACCCTTCTGGATCCCATCAGTTTAATGCTAAAATAACCCTGTCCGTTTTGAAGCCCAAGATCTCTCCTCATAGCAGGCCAGCTGACCAGACCAGCAGGCCTCTCTGGTGCCCCCATGTGGACAGAGCCACACACAGCATGGATCTTAGAGAGGGTGAGAAAGGGAAATGAGATGTACGAGAACCACTCTGGTCCATTCAGGTGGTCTCAGGTATAATGGATCTCAGCAGGTACATGAGGTCAGAATCCACGCCATCACTCCTGTGATAAAGAGGATGGCTACGCTCAGTGTGGAACAAAAAGGGGGATGGAGGGAAATGAGACGTATGAGAGGGAGAGTAATCCATCCAGGAGGTCTCAGGTATTATTAGTGTCCATGCCACCGCTCCAGCACTAAAGAGGATACATGAGAAAGTGAGAGGGAGGAATAGAAGGAACGAGATTAAGAAAATGAAGTGGTCGGGGGTAGTATTGGCTGGCCGTAATGATGTGCTGTGAATCTCACCCCGTGCTCAGCAAGATGTCTGCGCTCCTTGCATGAGATTACTAGCGGAGTGAGCTTCGAGCAGTCTGCTGGGGTGGCCACACATTTTCTGCCGACAGTAAGGCAGGCCTTCCCCCCCTGTAGAGCTCCTCCATCTCCTGCTGAGGTGAAGCCTTTGGGTAACCCAGAAAGAACACTAGTAGCTGCAGTCCCCCAAATGTCTTTGGGTCCTAGAATGGATCTGGCCCAGATGCGGAACTGAGCCCTGAGTCTCTGGGCACCTGAGGCAGCTGTAAGGGTTTAGCATTATTTCAAGTTTCAAGTTTCAAGTTTATTTATTCATACATACATACATACAGCCGCGGAAAAAATTAAGAGACCACTTCAAAATTATCAGTTTCTCTGGTTTTACTATTTATTGGTATGTGTTAAAGTAAAATGTACATTTTTGTTTTATTCTATAACCTACTGGCAACATTCCTACCAAATTTCAAATAAAAATATTGTCATTTAGATCATTTATTTGCAGAAAAATGACAATTGGTCAAAATAGCAAAAAAGATGCAGTGTCTTCAGATCTCGAATAATGCAAAGAAAATAAGCTCATATTCATTTTTAAGCTACACAATACTAATGCTTTAACTTAGGAAGAGTTCAGAAATCAATATTTGGTGGAATAACCTTGATTTAAAATCACAACTTTCATGTGTCTTGGCATGCTCTCCACCAGTCTTTCACATTGCCGTTGGGTGACTTTATGCTACTCCTGGCGCAAGAATTCAAGCAGCTCGGCTTCTTTTCATGGCTTGTGACCATCCATCTTCCTCTTGATCACATTTCAGAGGTTTTTTATGGGATTCAGGTCTCGAAATTGGGCTGGTCATGACAGGGTCCTGATCTGGTGGTACTCCATCCACACCTTTACTGGCCTGGCTGTGTGGCATGGAGCATTGCCCTGCTGGAAAAAACACTTCTCAGAGTTGGGGAACATTGTCAGAGCAAAAGGAAGCAAGTTTTTCTTCCGGGACAACGTTGTACTTTGCCTGGCTGAGGTTTGTAAAAGACCATAAGGATTGAACCAAAGCGGACTGGAGGGTCTCCTAGTTCGTCTTCTCTGATGAGTCCAATTTTCAGCTTTGCCCAACACATGGTCGTCTGATGGTTAGACGGAGACCTGGAGAGGCCTACAAGCCAGAGTCTTGCACCTACTGTGAAATTGGTAGTTTGAAGTGGTCTCTTAATTTTTTCCGCGGCTGTACATGCATGCATGCATGAATGGGTCCCCCAAAATAAGCTATTGAAAGCTTTTGGGTGGGGGCCCAAGGTTAATGAAAGCAATATCAATCAATTTAGCGATGCACAATGTGGTACCATGCAAGAAAACATAAATAGTGCAGACAATCAAGCATACAAATACATACAATCAATCATACAGTACATTTAACTTAACAGTGCCGACAATCAAACATACAAATACATACAATCAATCATACAGTAATCCCAATACATCCATCATATTGCTATTATGGAATGCCACAGCTCTGTGTAAACTGTCTGTACAAGCTCTGTGTAAAATGTCCTGATTGAATGATTTTTATTCAACTGTTTTAAGGTAAAATGCACATCCTTTATCAAAAAAAAATCTATGCCCTTTCCATCTGTATCATTTTTGTTTTGTTTCTGCCACTACATGTGTCTGAGTATGAGGACCATTACGTATATATGTACTGTAGGTCACTCATGAAGATCAATAGGCCCTAATACATGTGCCAATGTGATCAGAACAGTTTATCGTATCGTATTCGCGTGTAGGTGTGAACATTTTCAAGGGAAACGGCTCTTGTCGTTACGTGTTTACATGTGCAAAATGTAAAGCGTTTACATTGCCTCGGGCATGCGCAAAGACCACGGAGATGTGCTCCCACCTGGTTTGTTTACTAACATCATCAACGTGGATCCGCATCGTGCACAGGCAGTGTAGTGGCTTAAAGTTCCCTTCTTTCTATCAGCATATAGTTCTTAATATTTTCTTTGAATAACCACTCTCAGATGGAAATAAAACGAGTCTACGCGTGGATGTGTTTCAACAACGGTAGAAAACTGTGTTTGCTCCGTCTTTTACTGAACTCATAATTATATGACAGTGGTAGGCTATTAGTTACAGTTGAGACACCCGAAATAACTTGCATGCGCAGCAATCCTGAGACGTGATTTTTAGTTTGCACATGAATACTAACGTCTTCTTTGATCCCAGGAAATTTGAGCACACAACCAATCTCCCTTACGGAGATATTGGCGTAAGTTGTTTTACCTACTTCATTGCAAACGTCTAGTTTTGCAAACATGTCTAGTTTTTGTGCAGTAGTGAATAGAGTCTCAGTCTACTACACCATACATAGCATATCATGTTTGTAGAAAATGATTAAAGGCACAATATGCAACAATTATGCTTCAGGATTAGGGTTAGGATAAGCAGTTTAACCTTAAAATAACAGCTTACAAAAAATTGGGGCGCTACAATGACTTTTAATATGGAGAATTGCGTCCGTGCCAATGGCATAGCAGGGTCGATAGGCATATAACTGCGTTCTGTAGTTTTGCCTGCCGATGCCCGCCGACCTGACTTTGATTACCTTCTGCCGATCTAGTAAGTAGCTTATTTGCCGTCTTGCTTAGTCTTGTGTTGCACATGATTGATGTTTGACTGTGTAAGGACAGTCGTTGAGTAATTAGTTTGTCATAATGTCAAAGTCAGCACATTTCAAGAGATTTCGTTAGTTTTAGCTGCTAGCATACATTTAGCGAATAGCTATTAATCCTTAATGCACCTTTAAGGTGCAACAAATGGCAATAAGCATATTTAAATTAAATGATTCACATTGCAAGTAAAATGGTGCGGCTGGAGCAGATACAGGGAGAGACAACGGTGACGCAGTTTGGATGTAGCGACAAACGTTTATGTGCTGTAACAAACACTAGTGTTAACCAGTAGGCCTATGTGAGTAAAGTGGGTTTTATTAAAACATAGCGTGTGTAATGTGTAGCTATTTCATTCCGTTTATTAACCTTTCCGGCTGTCTTTATGTATTTACTAGACAGCAGTAGACGTAAAGGAAAGGGAATTAACCACGGCAGCGGAGCATTTTGCGGAGCATTTTACTCCCCCGCATTCTCTCTACAAACTTCCATATAGACGCAGGATCAGCAGAGGAAAATCTTTGTTTCGTTAGGCTATTAGTTATATTTGAAAACAGCCAGTCATTGTAGCCTACCACTCGTGGAATAAGGAATTTCAAAGAGATGATGGAGTAATTTGACTCAGAAGTGACATTTGGCATTGGCAGCGCGATATGTTCAGAACAACTTAAACTTCTAGCTCAGTAACATCAACAGCTAAGAAAGAAGGTAAGAAAAATAGTCGGAAAACTTTGATTTGCAAGGGAAGCAGGCAAGTGTTGGGGTTGTTACAGTATATAGCCTACAATGTGGTGAAATTTCGGAATTAATAGGCTCGAGTGGCGTTTCCTAAATATGCTTTCTTTCATTTTGCAAAAAACAGTAGGCTATATTACCATATTAAAATGGTGTACCAAATTGCGTTTTATTACTGATAAAAAATTGTAGGCCTACTAGCCTATTGGATCAGTCTCCTTTCAAGAACAGGCAAGAACTTTCTAGCCTCGAACTTTCTAGCCTCCTGTCACCGTCTCCCCCCAGTCACGCACCGACTCCCCATGACACATCGGCCTGATTTGACACGCCCTTTTCTGAGCCGAACGATCGTGGTAAACCACCTCTCTCGAAAGGCTCAGACGATCGGCGGAAAAACGAACAGTTCACATCTAGACCCCTTATACATGAGGCAATTGTAACACGTTCGCGAGTTTCTATCGGTGCAGGCGCGATGTAACAGCTTTACATTGACGCATGTATAAGGGGCTATTGGCGGGTTTGACGCACCAGGGACCAGGAGAGTCAATGTTTCATTGTTAGGTTCCATTCTTTTGACGAGAGTTTCATTCTTCTAACACTAGTGCCTAAATCCAGGTTTGGGTGCACATAAAAAACTGTTATATCTAGCAACTAGATATCTAGCAACTTATCTAGACTTTAAAAAATCAGGGTTGGTAACAGGTGAATTTATATGATGTACACATTAACAAATCAGATGGGTTCATTAGAAGACATTTAATACACAGTTTATTAGTTACTATATGAGAATGAGAAGAGCACTTTAGGTAGTCACTGATCATAAAAGGTGATTTTCTTTCAAGGTGAAATGTGATCCCCCCCCCCCATAGTATATGATAATGAAAAAAGATGGCCAAACATGTTCGTTTCAGAAATGGCAGTATATACCTATATTCCTCTTATGTCTTTAATTAATCTAAATATCATGAATTTACAAACTAGGTTTACAATGTATTCATCTTGATGATGAATGATTGTGTGTGTCTTATTTTATAATTATACATTACGAAATAAAAAAACATAACTGCCACATCATTGCCAGCTAATTCTGATACAATGCTCTATGCCATGAGTAGGCCTATTAAACAGCTCACAAATTTAATATTTTCATGACATTTGACACCAGTGTGTTGCCAAAATGGTTTGTAGGTCTATTTATTTTCACAAATGAAGCTTTGCCGAGACTATGAGACTAGAGAATTTGATCAGATATTGGTTGTGTCCTGTTGGGATCTTTACCAAGAGGAGATGGTGTCATTTGTGATTTTTTTTTGTTTCGAGATGTGGGGAAGTAAACCCAAGTCATTTTTTATTAAATACATTTTGACATTGAAAGCAAAAGTAAATCAGCAGACGAAAAATATTACCAACAATTTTCACTGAATTCACAAATTAGTGTTGTGCCTGGCACTCTATGGTGGCACAACTTTTTTGAGTGTGTGTACCATGAATGAGAATCCAGTGGGCGACACTATACTAAGGCCCAATTTACACACAGGTTTTCGCGATATCTGTACACCGACAGCTTTATTCAGCGTCTAAACGCAAATTTAACTGTCGGTGTGCCGATGTCGGCCGAATTTCAGCCGACAGCCCCGTACCTTTCGCCCGACAGCCCATCGGGAGTCCCCGACATCTTCAAAGTGCGTGTAAACGCGACCCGACATCTGTAAGGCATATTACAGACAGTGTTGCTAGGCAACATCGCTATCAACAGAGGCAAACTGAGAAACTTCCTGCGGTGTGTGTAAATGCGCCCCGACATCTACGCACAGAAGTCGCGCAGATGTCGCCGACATCGCGAAAACCTGTGTGTAAATTGGGCCTAAGGCATAACATGCCATTGCCCTTAGTTGTTCAGCATTCTAAAAAGAAATATTCCCCTTGCTTAGATAGCTGGCGGAATGCTTTGATGATGATTATTACCAGTTTAAATGATCGAATGTTGTTCTGCATGCATTACTAACACAGAAATAACAAACCAGTAGGCCTATTGGCATTTGAATTTGAGTCTACATGAACTGTCAAAATCATCATACTTTTCATTCTGACATCTATTGTAGGGAAATGTTAATGATAGACCTACGCAGTGCTGGAAATAGATATGGCAGCTCTCTAAGGGATCCAGCTAAGCTGTTAGATGTAGGCACTGTAAATGGAAATTTGGAAGAACTGAAAATTTAGAAGAATTTGTGTTGTGGTTCTTGCATGTGTCATTGTGTGCAGTGTGTCTGCCAGTGGAAATGGCCTTTGCAGAAACAGTGGAAATGCAAACAAATATGAACCTTGTAAGAAGGTTTATGTGTTTGTGTGTTGGTTGGGTGACTGATTCCTGACTGACATAGTAACATAATGCTTTGATAATGTTTGAATGCTTTGTGAAAACTGTCTGTGGAAGGAAAGATGCTATATACTGGACATAAGATGTTTATTTATGTTTATTTCTAGCGTTACATTTCTATTGTATTTGGTCCATATCAGGTGCGCACATCTTTAAAATCATAACTCTAACTAAGTTGTAAATTTAAGTTATGTTTTATTCAAATTACATTTGTTTTCCTTACCTGTGTTCTTCTGGGTTGGAGAGAGCAAACTTGGATATAGGTAGGAGAGAAGTTAACAGCGCTCACTGCACGCTCCAGTGGGAAGCACTTATTTGATGTTTGAGGGCAAAATGCTTAACAACTCTTATATGAGGACATTATTTTTTGTGAGTAATGCACTAATGATATGGATAAAATGTTGAGTAACTACATTCATTTATTTGTGACAGCGAGATGTCTGAGGCCAGTGCTACATGTTGAAAGCTCACAGTTCAGTCGGGTAGCTGCCTCTGAAGAGAGAGGACGTCATTAAGCTGGGCGTTGCTTGAAGCAGGACCGACCTCATAATGGGCATTGTCCCATAATTAGTTTGTTTGTTTGTGCAAAGAGTTTTTTTTGTTTTGTTTGTTTGTTTTGTCCAGTGTTTGTTTGTGTCAAACTGCTGGCAGCCTCAAGGGGAAAAATAAGACGACCATCTCACTGGTAACGTTTAAGCTCTGTCTGGCTCAGTCCTCCCTGCTCTCCGACTTCCTTTCCATCACAGCCATGTTCTTCCATGGTGGTTGTGCCTCCTAAAACAGAGTTCCTCCTAAAGGCGTCAGTCTCAGCCTTCGATGTGACATAATAGCACAATGAAAAGCAGAGCAGGCTTCCACTCTATAGCAGCATGTTGGTGTGATGAATGATGGAGGGTAGGGAGTGCTGGAACAACATTTCTTGTGAGAAACCTGATAAGTCAGTGTCAAGCCAATTTATTTCTAAAGAGTGGTTCATTCAATTGCTACACTATTATTTATTATAGAGTAACAAATTAATAAGATAATAGCATGGAGTGATTACCGTATAAGTGTACTGTATTTGGACTTTCCAATGCTGTTTCACATATACAGGTAATGACGTGTCTTGTAACATGTGTTAAATAGGGAGTTTTTGGAGTGCCCAGAGGAGACGCTCATTACACATGTGTAATTTGTATGAAGATGTTTTGACTGTATCATGCTAATTCAGTCTGCTTGGTTGAGGAAATTACACACCCACATTGAATGTGTTGCATTTGTCTGCATGTGCCTAAAAACAGGACGAAGGATTGGTGTGTGGGCAGGGTGTGTGGTGGGAAACATGAAATCCTTGTCTGTCAATAGCTTGCCTTGTAATCTGATTGAAGTCTCCTGGTTAAACAACCGCACTCATGTCATGGATGGTTATTTGTTTGGCTTTTAAGTACCCTGAATTAGATAGAACTTTTTCTTTTTTGACTTTTCTCTTTCCACCATTTCGTCATACAGTATGTGTCATTTTCTTATGTCACTCCATTTCGTTGGTCATTAATGGCCATTGAGGTCATTTGTTGGTGTCATTGTGGTCATACAGTAGGCTTTTGTGTGGAGTGTGTTAACAGATTAGAAGAAATGTAAAGACATTTTGATGAAAACCCTGAGACAGGTCCCTTATCCTGTCGTCCTCCTGCTGCAGGGGAAAAATGCTAATCACAGCATCTATGCATGGAGGAGAAATACACTTGGCGCTACTGATTCAAGATTCTCTTTTTTGCCATGTTAGCGGGAGAAGCTAATCTGTTTGAGCATAACTAACAGCATCATGTTATATGAAAATAAAAGGACTGAGATTCTCAGGAAAAATATACACAGCTCTACTGATACAAAATGCTCTTTTTTTGTGGTGTTAGCGGGAGAGGCTTATCTTATTTGAGCATACAGTAAGTAACAGCGTCATGTTAGATGGAAATGAAGAGAGTGAGTTTCTTGGAGGAGGGTTGATGCAGATGAATTCTCAATTGCATTTTTTGCATTCAGAAAAAACTCTCCTTTGAAATACCAGCAAAGACTGTCAGTGTAAATCTTTTACTTTGCTGGTTCCTTTACTGTGAGTTTGTGTTTCTTCTCATTTTTATTCTTTCTTGTTTTATTCACATGTTGGTATGGCATGGTATGAATACATTCATATTATTGTTTACATCACACAGTCCTTGTTACATTGTACGATTATTTACAATATAATACGGTTACCACTATAATACAGTTACACGACTGTAGACCCAGATTCTAACCATAATCCAGGTTTTGTATGTTCACAAGGCACCAGTCTGTTTCAAAAGATCAGTTCCACAGGTGTTTCACTGTTTAAAAAAGTGTGAGTGTGATTCATTGGAAGGAGGGTTTTAAATGTTCCCTGAAGCTATTCAGTTGACTTTCTTTTCCTTATTATTGTTCCTAGGCAAACAAAATATAGCTTTATTTGTTCAACATTATAAACTATAATTTGCAACCTTTTTAGTATGGAATAGACTGTCTGTCTGTCTGTCTGTCTGTCTTTGTCTGGTATGGAATAATAGACTGTCTGTCTGTCTGTCTGTCTGTCTGTCTGTCTGTCTGTCTGTCTTTGTCTAGTATGGAATAGACTGTCTGTCTGTCTGTCTGTCTGTCTGTCTGTCTGTCTGTCTGTCTGTCTGTCTGTCTGTCTGTCTGTCTGTCTGTCTGTCTGTCTTTGTTTGTTTGTTTGTTTGTTGTTGGTTTGCAGACTGCATTATGGTGTTTAGATAAAAGCACAGCAAACAGAGCTTAGCTTTTACTGAAGAAGTTGGAAATGTTGTGTACATGCCCAACACTGAGGCAAAGGCAAGAACGTTTTCAAAGTTGAATGTTACACATGTTAAGAAACTCCCAAAAAGATGCTGTGAAAGTCATGGTATTTGATCCTACTTTTAAGATGGTACGTGTTTTATATCGGAGAGCCGGACAAATCAGAGACCTTGAGAAAAAGGACAGTAAAATTATACTATTGATTGAACTGCCTTTAATTTCATTGTGGATGGGGTGCTCAAAAGGGTGATCAATGTGATTTCATCCAAAGCAGTCAAAGTATTGTGCAGATATTGGTATACATTTTTAACAGGCTCCCTGGGTATGGCATCCATGACCACCTTGTAATAGCAAAAACTATTCCTTAATACTTATCTCAACTGATTTGACACAAGCAAGCTCTTGGGTTTTCAGCTTGTTTTCAGCTTATATGTGGTAAGTTGATGCACTGCTGGAAACCCATACATGATGTTCTCCTTATATTAAGTGTAATGTACTAAGAAGGCTACCAAACAAAGTTGCCAAATGTCCCATTTACTCCCTAGAAGCAGAGATTCGATTCCATCCATTTTGGGAATGATAACAGGGCATGAGAATAGGCAGACTTCTCAGAAGAAGACTTCTTTAGTGGGTCTGTTATGTTACTGGACAGGAGGGAAGCCTCATCCCTCAGAGTTAGTCAAGGGCCATTGGAAGAATGAGTGATCTGGCTGCCACTTATTACTGTAAGTGTGTGTGTGTGTGTGTGTGTCCTTATAGGTTCTGTGGTTTAGTCCGTTTATATGGCCATTGTATCACCCACTAGAATTCATGTTTTTTTTTGTTTTAATGATTTACTAAATGTTTTGCATTTTGTTTAAAAACATTCCTGGATTAGAAAATAATTGATGCAATATCAATCAATAATCTTGTCTACATATTTCCAATATTCAGGTAATTTTAACAGTAAAGACGTCTGTAGGCTATCCTATACACATACAATCCATATTATTAGACCCATGGGCCATGATGCTTATGACATAGCATGATTGGGGGGGGGGGGGGGGGGGTCGTAGGTAAATTTGAACCTGACAAATTAATGAGGCTGACAAGTTTACCTCAGGCGTCTGTGTGTTATCCTGAAGTTTAGGATTCGGAAAGAGGCAACGGAAAAAAGATAAAACTAGGGCATCAAAAGTCCCGAAGGCTTTGAGCACACATTTTGCATTCATTAATCGGAGAGAGAGTCTGAAGAGAGTGGGGGGAGGGAGAGACAAATTCACATTCACAATTAGTTAAATAATGATACGGTGGGGATAGCCATCGTTATGAACCTGTTATTTAAAAGACAAAGGCTAAAAGTTTTAACCTTCACTGGAATCTTTGCACGCTCGCTGTGTGGCAGCATACTGTTGACAGCTCGTCGGCTTGTTAAATGCACTGACTGCCGTATTTTTGAAAGGAGCTTGTGGGAAAACTCATGTGATCATTACTGGTGATAGCGAGTTTACTCTGGGTCCGGCTTCTTGCACGTGTTCGAAACCACGCAAGTTGCACGCATTCTTTTACCAGGACTCGTAGATCTTTGTTATCTGGGGATATCGTCGAAGCAGGACAACACGGGAGTGAAGATGCTCTTCCTACAAGCTATTTTAAGGAGGAGGATTCTCAAAGGTATTACCATAATTTCTGTTTAAATATCCGACATAAATATCCAATTGAGAGCCTATTTAACAACCGTGCTTTCTTTTTGACCAATTGGTTCGTAGAAATGTGATATCGGGTCGAGTCGGGGTTTAGTCATCCATTAAGTCGTTAACAGTTTGTTAATTGATTACGGGTTCACGGTGTAATTTCAGAATGAATGTGGTGGTTCGTTATAGGCGCCAATGTCGTCTCCGGATCTTCGTTGAGAAGGGATTAAGCGTTTGGCAGCGTTGAGCGTCTACCCTCCGGGTAATTCAAAGTGCGCCGCGGTGATGACTGTTCTGTTGAGTTGGCAGAAGCGTGGCGGTGGGCTCTAAATTGACTTGCCTGACCGAAGCTATTTTGCATACTCAATGTGTGCCTGGTTATTTTTAGATATGAAATATATTAGTCCTTTGAGCCTACATGTGTAAAATATGTCTATTTATTTCGTGTCATCCAGGCATGGAAAAAAGCGTAAGGATATCTTGCACTGATGCCAAAAGGGACATATAGCAAAGCCTAATTAAAGTCCCACAAAAGATCCTCAAAGCTGATTCAGCCTATGTGTGTTGCTTTTTTCATTTTGTATTCATTGTGTGTTTGCATGTGTGAATGTATGTTCTTTGTTCATACATAATACTTAGTTTTGATTTCACGTTTTGCTGTCTCTGCCAATTCATTATTTATGTGTGACTGAGTAGGCTTTGATGTGCCTCTTTGAGACTTCTTTAAGTGGAAGGAACTCGCCACCTGTTGGTGAGAAGGAAATAATCTCATTGCTCATGAAATATTCGGTTTAAGGTTTATATCAATGTTATAATAAAAAAAATCGAAATAAAACTATAACTTTACTATTATTGTTTACCAATACTGTATCATTTACATCAGCAATAAAAAAAGTCACAATTCAATTAATCCAAAAAGAGATAAAAAAAAAAATAAGGTCACACAGTTGCGAACTCTCATACTACAGCTGTGAAAGTCATGGCAATTGAAAATAAATGAGCAGGCCACTTAGGCTCAATCCCATTTCACCCCCTACCCCTTCGTCTTTCCCCTTCCCCTCCGTTTTGCGCGCTCACGTGGAGGGGTAGTGTTATCCCAATTCACGTTAGGACAGAGGGGTAGGGGCGAGGGGAAGGGCTTTCCACCCCTCCAAACGGAGATTTTCCGAGGGCACACTTCAAACGAAGGGGTGAGACCGATTTCCCCCAATGCATTGCGAACCCGTGATCATTAAAGAAGAAACATCGCGCGAGTCCCTTTAAAAATGTCAGCAGGAAAACAGCAGGAAAAGCATCACACAAATGAAAGTATTTTCTTTGTAATTCATGGTTTTAAAACTTGTTTGATGAACTGTTGCATTGTGTTAATAACAGCTGCAGGCGCCATGTTTGTTTATGTCTGGTGAGTGACAGCTGTCGCTCTCCGGTAACGTAACAGCTGACGCAGCGTACTGATGACGTACGTAAGTGTTGAAGGGCTATCCCAATTCGTAGGGCTAGAGTTTAAACCCCTTCGACTACCCCTACGTTATGGCTCCGTTTGAAAAAGCGAGGGCAAAGGGGTAGGGGTGAGGGTAGGTGTGGAGATTAGAAATGGGATTGGGCCTTAATCCATCACTTTTTGCCCTTTCCCGCCGACAGAAACGACACCATTTGTTGTAGTGATGCACACACATTCTAATGCTCACTTTTTTACACTGGCTCTGTCAGCAGCTGATGCTGGAATGGGTTTTGCCCAAATGTGGCATGGGTCTTGCCAATCCACGCCAGACCTGGGCCAGACTTGGCCCGAAGTCAGCTTTTCTGCTGATTGTAGAGATGGTTTCAACTCTGTGCTGCAATGGCAGCATTTAAGAGGACGACCACAAGACAGCAGTATAGCTCCTGTTTTTGGGTGAATAGCTCTGATCGGAGTGCAGTATTTTGGGATCTGTCATCCAAGAATTTATAAAATAAAAGCCTTCTGTGTGAGCCTGAAATGATACATAATATACAGCTTACTGTATCAGGGCCATTCCTTTACATATGTTCTTTATCGATGTTTCTTGTGGTGATCTTTATTCCAAAGAAGTGTCTTTTAAGGTTTATTATGCCAAGGTGCATTTAGTATATACTAACAGTGTTATAGATGCAATTCTCAATAAACTGATTGTTTGCCTATTTCTATAAGGGGTTTTCCCCAGGATTCAATGTAGTTGCTGCCTTTAAAGACACTTTCTTTGCCGGTTTCTTTCTTCTAAAAGCGTCCGTCATTTCTGTATACACTATTTAGTGCAAGTGCTGTTGTACGTATCTGTCTGTGCGGGTCATTTTATAGGATATAGCTACACAACTCTCTGCCATTGATGGTTTGAAGTTATTGCTGGTGTTATTACTGTTGAGTGAATTTAACCTATTTTCTTATCAGCACAAAGGCTAAAAGATTTTGTCTCTCAAGCAGCCTATAAAAACATCTGACTGGGTTAGCACAACATCTATTATCTGTTCCCACACTAGTAATTAGATTTGCCAGAAGTCATTGTACCTCATTTTACCTGTACTGAGTTTGAAAAAGTATTGTTTTGTGCATGTTTAAATCCCAACCGTTTTACACTGACAGTCAGCTCTGAGATTGTTAGTGCTGTGTGTGTGAGGGACAGTGGCGGCGCCAGAGATTTTTTTCTGGTGGTGCTATGGGGGTGCTCGGCGTTTTACTGAGGGTGCTATGAATTTAGGGTGATAGCATATGAGTCTCATTTTTCTCTACTACAACACCTCCCCACCATATCGTCACATATGTTTAGACGTTTGATCTCTAACGCGTCTTTGGGGTACATAAAAAGCGTCATTCAAATCGATCATATTATTATTATCATTAGGCTACTTCTGACGGACGCGCACAAAGCTGCGTTCATCTCCGACGGTCAAAATGGATGCAGCATGTTATAGATAACGTAATCCCAAATACTTCACTTACTTCAGTGTGTGGATTAAAGTTTGCGCAAGATGACTACCAGGTCACCACTACCATACGACAAATTAAACTAAACATACCAAGTTCAATACACTTCTAACTAAAGACGGCAGATTAGAATATCAGATAGAATTAACTTAAAAAGGCAAAGAGTCAGAAATGCTTTCAAAAAGTGTAGGCTATATTATTTTAGGTCACAATCAATAAAAACATGAATGAGACCAAACAGTAGAAACCACAATAATAAGAGATCAAAAAGTTTATCAAAAAGTGCGCACAAAACTATGCTTAAAACATCCCTTAATTGTTTCCTAATCATTTCTGCCATTACATTGATGATCTCATTCTGCACGTCATGGTGCACATACTTTGCATTTGACGGGTTGTTATCTTACTTTTTCTGAACGGTTTTATCAAATTTTTCAATTACAGATAGCAACTCGCGGACATTACCCCTGTTTGCTGAATCCTCATGCTTAAGTCACCCAGGGTGCTAGCAGCATGGCTAGCAGCGCCCTCAGTAGAGGTAAAGGGTTGACTTGGACCAGGATGTTCCTCTTCTTCTACATCAGAATCAGAATCCAACACCTCTTGCATTTTTCTTCCTCTTGAACATCTTATTCAACTCGAGGAAATTTGCGGATCAAATACCGATCCATTTTCGTGATTTTGTGAACGCTTGACTTAGAATTGACCGATCGCGAGGATTACTGTTACTTAGCCTACTACTCATTGAACAATCACGTTCACGCAACGTGTCTGTGTCGTGCTACGTGAACAATCTGTTTATTTCAATCTGTTATTTTCTTTTGTGATTAAAATATTATTATTACACAATACATTTTATTAAGAACTCAGAATGAAATTAAATAACAATAATAGGCCTAAATAAACCATTCTTTTCTTGGGGGTGCTATGGGGGTGCTATGGCCAATCTAGGGGGTGCTCTAGCACCCCCTAGCCCCCCCCTGGCGCCGCCACTGGTGAGGGATGTTAGTTTTAGAACTTTTAGTTCAGAACAACTGGAGCAAAGCAGAGGTCTGGGTCGACTGGTCCCTTTCTCCATCTGCTGGTCTTCTCTTTAACTCTATTTGTCGATGGGTCAGAGAGGCAGCCATGACTGCACTACTGAAGCTTCCTCTGTTGATTCAACACTTGGGAGACTTGAGCACATGCTTCCCCTGTGGCCATTCTTCTTATTTTTACATTTCCTCTTCCCCATCCTGTAGCCCTTAAATAACCCAGCAACATGCCTAATTTGCATAGTCTCCTCATGGTACAGTGCTGATACTCGTGGCTGCAGTTCACAGTCGAGCTCAATCAGTGTGTTCTGTAACAGTGTTTCCCCCGCATCCTTAGAATAATGATCAATCCTCTCATCTAGAGTATTCCTTTGGCTAAATATTTGATATGACAGCGACCCCCATTCAATCCTGCCTACATTTTCCTGTGGTCTGTCATTTTGTGTGTTTGTTTTGCAGTAATAAAGTCGGGATTCTTTCAGCGATGGAGTGGGCCCCCAGTGGAGGTGGCATGCAGTTTTTATGATGCCATGTCAGATTTGCTAGCATCACTTATCTCCTTTGAAGCAAGCGCTAGCTTCAATCCGGAAGCCCCACTAAAGACTATGCTTTAGAGTAGTGCAGATACAGGCCACAGGTGGGGTGGCCCCTGGGTATTTTGGAGCTGGAGGAGGTATTGATTTTAATTGTTGCCTCTTGAGAACTTTGACAAGACAACAATAAGTAGTTATCGTGGTGTGTAAAAATATAGACGTATGAGGACGAGTAAATACTCAAACTGTTTAAACTGATTATTGTATCCACCACATCAGCACTGACTCTGGGGTATGCCAGAATAAGATCTCAATATCCAGTTTAATTATGCATCTTTGTTAGTTTCCAATAAGACTGACTGAATTCTGTGTCAATAGAGGATAAACAATTTTCTATATAAGAACCATCTTGCTGGGGAGAAAAAGCCTAAGGTGCATTTGGGATAGAGTGTGATTACTGTAAATGACAGGCTCCAGTCAGTTTGAATTCAGGGTGCAGAAGATTTATATCACAGAAATATGGACCCAGTAGTCCTAGTTACTTGAATTTATGAAGAAGGCTGGCCCTCTCAACAACATAAAGCCAGCCAGTAATGCAGTCCCTGGAGTGTGCAGCAAGACCCGAGCCTGAATAATATTGGCATAGGACAAGGAGGCGGAAAAATATGAGCGTACATAGTTCTGTCTTAAAGAGTTTTGTACAATTTCTCCTGACAGCTGTGGACTTTTGTTGTTTGATGCCATCGACAGTGACATCTAAATTTATATAGTCAGTACCCGAGTGCCTTAAATGCAGAAAACAAATTGGAATGTGATTTGACTTGAGTGATACTACGTATTTTTTAAAACCATTGTGGAAGCATTTGCTTAACTTCTTTGTATATTTTCAAGGTATTTCAGCCAGTAAGGGAGGAATACTGAAAAGCCACAATTTCAGGGACACGTCTATGAGGATTGAAGTGACTTGAAAAAAATTAATAGTAAAGATATTTGGGACACCTTTGGATATATTCTCTCTAAGTGTCTCTCATTCAATCCGGCTGGTTGAAAATCCTACGGTTTATTTTTTTCTCCTGAGCAACTACACATACTATATCCTTAACTACTACTACTTCATCATAACTTTTGCTTTAGACATTGTACAATTGTAGTTTTTGTCCAGTTGCTTTACCCACAGACTCTGGATCTGGATACAGCCTTGCATGGATGCACATTTATTGCAATGTATGACAGCAATTTGAATAAAGCGGGAATGAGTAGAGGGTTGCCATGGAGAAGACCTGGGTTGATGTTGTTGCTGATCTTCACATGGACAAACAGTTATTGCTCTAAAAAAGGCACCATGACTTAAAGCATTTGATGGTCAATATAGACACAGTAGTCGAGTAAGACTACAAACCTACCATTACTTCGACATCTGAGGAAGTAACTATTAGTCAACCCTCACCAAAGAGTAATTATTCGCTGTCTGAAAGGGTCTTTTATCCTCAGTTTGTCTCTATTTAATTGATACATGCGCATTAAAGAGAAGTGTTTCATTATTTAGAAGTCAGTGTTTAAGTTGGCAAGACAAGGTGTTTTGTGCCATGACTCTTTGGCGAGACAAAGTTTTTTTTTCTCCTGTTTTCTCGTAATCTGCCCCTTTACTTTTAAATCCCTGACTAAATCTAGACTGATGGATAGATCCCTACAAGGCATATTTGGCAGTCATTGGAAAGCAATGGATCCTCGACTGGCCCCTACGATCTTCCGATGTCACTACAGTTGAGTGCACATTGATAAATAGAGCAATAAAACGGGAGTAAGCCCCTCATTTTATTGTTGGAGGGCACTACTACAGGGTTTCATGACATATTAACAGGTTGCAGCAGACCCCAGATGTCCTCTGAGAGAGAGATAGAGAGAGACAGAGACATCACTTTTGTGCTCTCATAAATAATGTATGCCTCTTACTTCTTCCTATGTCAGTCTCAGTCTGAAAAACAAGCCATATCTGACTCCATCTGAATTGGCACAGCAGTATACTCAAGAACTAATCTTCCATCTCAAGGACAAAGCTTTATTATGAGGGTGAGATTTGGTCAGAAAGCAAAACAAGTGTCATGCAATATCAAATGTATAAAGTTTGCATATAGTGGTTTACATGCTGTGTAAATGCTAGTGGTTTACATGCGGTGTACATCCTATGCACTTTATTAAAGTATCCTTGAGTATCCTGAAAAGCGGCATGTCTGCATTGTGTTGGCTTTAGTTTCTGCCAGGTTATCGCTGTAATCACCCTCAGACAATGCTTCCTCGGAGAGACTGGCTTTTTTGTGTATAATACCACACTGATCACCTCATTTGTGGACAGGATGCGTGTGTGTGTGTGTGTGTGTATGTGAAAGTGAGTGTGCACTCTTCTCGGGGAAACACAGCAGCAGCGGTGCCATCAGTACCCATTCTGTGTGGGCCTTTCCCTGCAGCCTGGGCATTGTGGAAGGTAATTATGATGGTCTTAGCATTGCCAGCCTCATAAATCCCTTGCTGATTAGAACAGCAGCTAATCTACCTCCTAATTGCCCAGCATGGGCTGTCCTGGTAGCGCTGGGGTCATGGACAGCCAGATGATTGCCTACTTGCTTTTCTTGTGCTTGTGTGTGGTGGGGGTGTGGGGTGGGTGTACATGGACATGGTTGTGAATTACAACATCAAACCGTGGAGCAGAGTTGCTTCAGTTTGTGGTTAGGTGTACTGTGTTTGTGGAGCAGAGTTGCTTTGGTATGTGGTTAGATGTACTGTGTTTGTATATGGTGTCGGTAATTGCTGTATGAAAGATAGGAGCCAAACGAACACCTGAATGCAGAGCGTCTTCTCTTGTGTATGTGGGTGTGCTAGTGTGGAGGGGGGGACCAGACCCAGTAGGTACAGACCTATGCAGTAATAAACCTCACTCACCCTTTAAAAAACACACTAGCAAAAGACTCTAGCACCCATGAGATTTGGCCTCCTTGATAGCATGCCTGTCTCCCATGTCTGAGGTTGTGAGTTCAAATCCGTTGCAGGACCCTGCTGTCACACAACGCAGGCTATGTGAATTTACGTGAAGGACAGTGAATTTAAAGATCATTTACCAGAATCTGTATAGAAGAGCCACCTCAGTATGTGATAAAGCATACTGTGTGTGCATGCAGCGTCTGCCTGTATTGCACAGAAGACTCGAGGCCTAGTGAAGAATGAAATTGGTCACATGTTTCTTTGGCAGTACTGGTTAGGACTTTACCCGTGGGAACTATGATCACAACACTGAAATAAATTCCTGCTTTTATTCAGCAACACTGCAAGTGTTATGTAAATATTATAATATATGTAAATATTACTCTAAATATCCTCACTGTGCTGCTAATACCCATTACAAGAGGCTGTGGGACCCCCGTAGTGCTCCATTTTGCAGACAGTCTGAGGAGACAAAGAAGCAACGGCACGGTATGGCACTGTCTCGACCGAGGGTGAGACAGCACATTTCATGGTGATGAAATCTTGAAGTATTGGGTCCATAACAGTGAGATGTTTTTTTGTTACAACAGATATGAAGAACTGCTATTTTCAATTAAACGTTATCTTTTTTCAAAAATGGGTCATACATAAAGCTGCTTTGATCATTGACAGATCGTTGAAGAACTTTTTAATGGCTACATAAAGAGCTGATCATCGGAGGACAATTCAATTGTCTTGGGTTGCTCCCCTAGAGATTTCACATACAACAAAATTTAAACTCTACTTGTGTTGTTTTAACAGTCTTATAAGCATCAGCTATAAGTATCTGTTAAATAAATGAAAGTAATTAGTCAATATTTAAGGGTCCTTGGTAAACAATAAAGAACGTTGAAGGATGTTTGATTGTACCCCATTCATAGGAGTGCACAGTCCAAAACTACAGTGTGTGGTAATTAACTGTAGGATGACCAGTAAGTTCACACCTCACCTCTGCTCTTCCCCTGCTTTACAGTACTAACTCACTTCCTGTTAAGGGGTTTTGTCATCTCACTGGAGATTAATTACAAGCCTGTGGTGATCATCGTTGCATGTCATTTAAGGAGCTACGGAGCCATGAATCCTTTGATAGAGTGTTTTCTCTCTCAGAGCTGTACCTTTGTGTTGCCTCCCAAGAGGAATCCTTTGAGCGGGCCAGAGTCTAGCTGAGCGTGTCTGAAAGTGTGCCTCACTGAAGTAGTTCCTGTCCTCTGTTTTAAGGCAGTGTAGGGAACTGATGTCCTTGATAGTTTAATGCTAAACATAAATCAATTTGGTGTACTGTTTTAAATCCAAACCATTCATCCATTTTAATGAATGTTTAATGTTTATCAAAGCAAGCAATACTTTTTACTGTAAGTGAAAGGACGTGAGCAGTTGAAATAAGGGCCTGTAGCCTACAGTTGATGTTAGAAAGGACTGAAACTGAGCTATGTTCATGCTATTCTGTGGCTAAAGTGCAATGCACTTCATGTAAAGGATGAATCATGTCACTTAAACTGGTATGATGATGAGTATGGATTACCTCATGTGGTAGAAATGTCACCACTGACACTTCAGCAGCTGTTGAATTCATAAGACATTTAATCAGTGTTAGTCGGTGGGGCAGTGAAGACTCCAGGGCTAGGGCTCTAGCTACAGGGTTAGCATATACATACACACAGATGGATAGATAGATACGTATCTATCTATTTGTCTGATCTCCCATGCATAACATCCTTACATGTTGCACTTTTGACTGTTGAGCCTTGGATTGGTGTTGAGGAGAGGTGCTGGAGAATAATGACCTCCGGCAGTGTGCTGTGTATTCTGTTATATCATTTTACTACTAGCAAGTGTACAGTAGAGCATGCTCTGAGGCACATGTTTGAAAAATATTTTCCTTAAAGTAAGCTTATTTACTAAGATGGCAGACGCTTTGGTGTTACTTGGTGTTCATCCAACCACCTAAGGCTGGAAGTGTTTGAGCGAGCTGTTGCCTCTGCCAGAGGACCCACAGCTATACCGAACACTGCATTTGGAGATCTGTGAACCCAGCTTGGGAACACACGAGGAGGCTTTCTTTACATATCTCTGCAACGATCTGACGATGCTATAGACAGATCCTCGGTTGTAGATGCAAGAATGAGCGTTTACAGGGAAATAACAAATGTGATGCCTCCCCAAAGACCAACTACAAGGGTTCTTTTATCCTAAACAGTGATGTGTCATTGTGAATGACTCTTGAACTTATCTGGCCCCGATCTGGCCCTGATCTGGCCCAGTTTCTACAGAAGTTGTGCTGCACGAAAAAATGCCATTCATAATCCAGGCCATGAAGACTTGTCTGACAGCGTTGCGCAACCTAGTTATATTAAGCTTGTGTTCCTGCTGACAATTGAAATGTGTTAAGCTTATTTGCATGAAATACTACCGTGTCTTCTTTGCTTCCTTTCAGAAGTGACAATTTCTTTTCTCCTGCCAGGTCTGTGCACACACAACAGAGAAAACCAAAACAGCATGCACCAGCCTGTTTTTCCCCTCCAAAGTATTTACCTTGTCGGCAAAACGATAAAACAAGCACAAAGAAAGGCAAACAAAAGGCAGGGAGACGTGGACGTTGCTACATGCCCCCATTGTGTCAAGTATTTGTGTGGGGTGGAGGAGAGAGAGAGAGAGAGAAAGAGGGAGACTTGTACCACAGCACCCTTAATTTAGCAAAAAGGAGAATAGCATTTCAAGTGCAGCAGTTTGTGAGTAGATTTATAGATATACATATAGATACAGTAGATTACCTTTTTGATCCCCAAAGGGAAATTGCTTTGTTGCAGTAACCATTCATATCACAAAACACACAAATAAGTTGCGCAAACACACTACTATCTGAGGCCGTGGGAACCTGTTGCTTGTCTGATGGATCCTCTCCTGGTTCCGTCTTTCAAGTCATCATTAAATAAAGAGAGCAGAAAGGAAGCATGCTGAAGGACGAAAGGCAGGCAAATTATGAACCATCGCAACGAGGTGCGGACAGGGTTGCAACTTCAGTTAATGCAGGATGTGAAAATAATATGACCGCTGAGGTAGACACAGTAAGAGGGATGTAAATCATAAATAAATGATATGAAACTCGATCACTACTGACCCCCGTGAGGGGGGTGGGTGGAGCCATACGAGTGTCCTGGGGTGGGGGGACCACTTTGACTTTACCATGTGGTCATGCCTCAGGCTTGATGAGATCATGTGGGAGAGCAGAGATCCAATGACAGGGTCACATCTGCACCAGACAGGGGAAGCTTTAACTCCCTCATCACTACACTACTCTAGTTTGGGCTGGCTGGGGACTATGAGGGGAGAGGCTTTATTTGGCACGCAGCACAATCTGACACTAGCAAAGCCTCATGCCAGTCAGAAGAAGATTTGCACACATTTGTGTCCCGGTATTTTTTTATTTGTGTTGTGGTTTTTATTTAAAATGTAGGATGCCGTAAATGTATTCCAGTTCTTTAGATGTCCTTGTTGTCTCCCTCATGTTTGTTTGCATATCTACCTTTTTTTCCCCTGACCCGTCTGTGTCTCCCAGAAAGTATTTTGGGTAAAACATACCCAGACACCTCTTATTGTCTGTCTTTAGTGTGACTTTAGTTCTGTTTTGGCAGTTTTTTCTTGTATTCATCTCCACATTTCTCCTTCTCCTTCTCTCCTTCTCCCCCCTCGCTCTTTCTTATAGTTTCATATCCTTATGATTCACGCTCTCTTGCTTTCTCTCTGTCACCATTTCTCTCTCAAGTATTCCCCATTTCCTCACTTTCTTATATTTTATTGCCTAGTCTCTTTCTCTCTCTCTGGCCTTAAATATCCTTGCTTTTGTGATGCACAAGTGCGAATCAAGCCATATAATAAACAAGTCTGTGCCCCTTTCGACAGCTCACAGGCAGTTTTGGGGTCAATGCCCCTGTAACACCCTGTTGCCCTCCTCCAAACAAAGTGTCTACAATAATGATAAAAGTTATCAATTTATTGCGATGATATGGCAATGGCTACCCAAAAGGTGGAACAAATATTTGTTATGTAAGAAATAGTCAATGGCTTCAATCAAAATCCATGGTCCTTTCAGTTGCCAGGTAACACGTTTTTTTTCTGTGATATTCATCTAAAATGACAAAAAGAAATTTGTCTCATCTCTGGTTCCTAAGCAGTTTGACAGATTTTGATTGCATCAAATGAGAAGATCAAGTTTCAAGCGTGCTCGTGTTTCAAAGTTGCAATTGTGGCCTACACTATCTCAGACAAGCAGGGTCATCATACAACAGGTTTATTACTGCGAGAACTCTTGTGAGTTTACAGACAAGGTCTACAATAGGCACACTCAGCTGTTTCAAGCTCAACTCCTTCCTGATAGATCTGAGACCAACACAAATTATGTGTCTTGAGTTGTTCCTCACATATTACACCCACAGACTTGAGATGAAGGACTTTTGCATTTTGATTGTGTGCTCTCTGAATTATGAATGCTTATGTGCTTTATAAAACATGTTTTGGGGAAATATTTATGGTGGCTTTTTACTGTAGACATGGTTGGGGGCCTCCTTCCACAGGATCTGTGTTGTACTACAGACACCACGTGTGGCTGTGGAGTGCTGTAATTCTGCTGTAATTATGAATTCTTATCCCTCTTGGGTTTACCTTAGCTGCACATCTTCCCTACCCCCACGCGTTTCATCTCTGTGTTTCTCTGAAATTAATTAGCCTTGCCCTCACATCACTTTTTATGAAGTGTTATCAGTTACCGCACAGTGTTTCATGAAAGGCATGCCCCGTGCCTACAGGGCCTAATTGATCATATTTTATACTCAGGTCCTTTGTGGTAATTCTTGTGACTTTATGTAAGGCTCTGAGTGTATCAGCACGTATTAATAATGGAGTTAAGATTCCTCAGGGAGAGGCTGGTTTATGTGCCAACTGTTCGCCATATAGTTCGGGTTTTAACAGCGCAGATGTGTCTTTTTTCTCTTTTCTGGCATTCTGATGTTGCAATGGCGAGTATTCCCAGTGTTGTATGTGTATCAGTCATGAGAGGGTCAGTGCTTTGTAGTATAGGTTTACATTTACATTGATTAATTTATCAGGTGCTTTTCTGCTTTCATCATACTGCTTTCCTCAGCGTACTTCAGCACTGTGTATTTTAAGCTTAATTAGTAAATTGGTGTTTTAGTACATGTTGTTAGAATATGATGTACTTGTTGTTAAGATTAGGGTTGGGGTTAGTACATCAAATTAAATGGGTATTTACATGAAAGTGTACAGAATTATTTATTTCTTAAACATATTTAATTCATGGATTAATTCAGTACAAATTCAATGCATGTACAAAAAAAGACCCACTCCTGCCTGCTGAAGAACTCAGAGGGAACTACAACTGAAGCAGAAGTGGGTCCCTATAGAGGGATCGTCTGCTGGGTCTGAGTCAGTTAAATACCCAGGTGGCTAATACTGGAGATAGAGTTTCACTGGGTGAAAGAGGAGAGATTTAAACCTTTTGGATTTATGCAGACACTCTGTCATGCCAGCAAGGGGAAAGTGAGTCAGATTTGGAGAAAAGAGGATGAGGAAATAATTCTCCTTCCAGAGAATGGACCCAGATTCTTAAAGCAATATCCCCTCCAGCTGGGAGACATTTCAGCACTCGATGTACGGCTCCTGTTTAGTAGCATATGTGAGATAGCACTAAACAGGAATAAAGGATTATCATTATTATGTTGCTAGTTTTTTTTCTCTCTTTAGAGACAGTAGGTGTGCTGGAAGTGAAGGGTAAAAATCTCACGGTAGACCTATATGAGCGTTGCACTGCTGACCCTGGGCTAAGAACATGGTGACTCTCCTTAGTCAAGATTGTATTACTTTTGTTCAGAATTCCTTCACAGCATGGATGTGGTTTAAAGTATAGCTGAGCTGCAGTTTTAATCCCCAGGGTGAGAAAGGTTAATAGCCTTCATCTGACTCTTTCCCCTACAGCAGCCGACTTGGGACCTGACGTGGGCCAGATCGGTAGCAAGAGCTGTCTGCCGTCAGGGTTTAAAGAAGCGTGTGTGATGTAGACTTCACCCTCTAATCTAATATGATAAAAATAAAACGTTTACTCTTATCACAGATTATGGTCTTCATCACTTCTGCTGACGCTTCAACAATGATTCAGGTCCTGCAAAGAAATACTCCTGGCTTAATATGTCATCACAGGTCTGGATAGTCATGTGGTTCAGAGACTATATATGTGATGAATCTAAATACTCATGTGCTTATAGACTGTATTTCAATAGTCATTGGGTTTCCTTTCACACTGTGCATTTGGTGGATCAGATAAGATATGTGGTTCTCTAATAGACTGTGCATTTGGTCGACCAGATTAGTCATGTGGTCTCTTAGACTGTGCATTTGGTTGATCAGATTAGTCATGTGGTCCTCTAATAGACTGTGCATTTTATGGCAGAGGATTGCTATATGGTTCTCTTCTGCTGTACCTGATGTAAGAACAGCCATCATACTCTCCCATATAGTGTTTTGGATAGAGCTCCTTCATAGTTCAATCCTATATACATACTGGCGAGATGTAGTCATTTGAAAGTAGTGTTGCTGTGCTGCGTTCACGTGCTGTCGTTGCTAGTCATTATAGAGTGGGGCTGCTTTTGTCTGTGGATTGTAAATAATGCATCTTATTCTGGCAGAAGACTGGGAGGACTCGGAGGTGCTGTGTGAGTCAGAGGAGCAGTGGCATATGCCTCACTGTGGAAAAGCGTGTTTGTCATGAGACGCTGTAGGGCAGTGTGGCAGAGATGGCGTGGGGTGGTGTGTTTGTGTGTTTGTGTGTGTGTCACAGGGAGAAAGGGGTGTGTGTGTGTGTGCGTGTGTGTGTTTGTGGGGGGGGAGGGGGGGGATATTGGTGTGTTGGCAGGGGGTGAAGGGGTTGGAAGGGAGGAATAGGAATGACATCATTGTTTTTTGTCCAGTCACAAGAGACTGATAGCCAGTAGGACTCAAAGCAGTGTGTTTGTGTGTACAGACCACTGGGGAGGGGTTCGTACCCTGCATGTGCGTGTGTGTGTGTGTGTGCACGCGCGCATGATCTAGAGGCATCCAAGAGGATCGGAGACACACTGCTCCCTTAACAAGGGGCCAGGGGGAGACATGAAGGGTTAATGATTTTGTTTCTACTCCTCTTTCTATCTACCTTTCTTTTCCTCTTCCTTTCCCTCTCTCCCCACCTCCTCCTTTCATCTGATGTGTGCCTCACAGTGTATAGAGTGGGTTTTGCTTAAGCAGAATATTTATTTTTTATTGTGGTGCAAACCTCCTCTGAAATATACACTGTCTGGGGTGAATCCTGTGTGTTTCTGCTGGTTGATCTGACGCTGCAGAGTTGCTGAGGAGCCGTGATGACTTCATCAGAGGGTTGGCTCCCCAGCAGGTGGATATGAGTGGCAGAGGCTTCCTCCCAACTGGCACAGCACTCTCACAGGAGCCCCAGACTGCCAGAGAATGAGGACTGGTGCTGGAGTGGATACTCCTGTTAGGCACTTCTAGACGTCTGTGTGTGTGTGTGTGTGCGTGTGTGAGAGTGACCGAGAGATAGAGAGAAAGAGAGAGAGAAAGAGAGAGAGAGAGAGAGGCAAGAGAGAGGGTGTAATCTAGAACGGGGTCCGTGAGAGGCTCACAACAAAGAACTACGGCAACAACTTAACTCCTTTCATTCACTCCTAGAGAGAAAGGCGCAAAGACGAGAGAGGGAGAGAGAGAGGGAAGGAGGGAGTTGAGAGAGCGGAGAAAGGATATGGGGGAACTTGTCAGTGGGAGTGGACATACTGTATTGTGAAGAGTTACCACAACTCTGGTTGATCAGCAGTGACACTGTTGTGCTGTGTTGAAGTTTGTGTTTCTGGTGATCGTCACTGACCGCATTAAGACTTTCAACATGCTGTGTGGTCTGAGAAGAGAGATGAAGACAAGCTTTGGTAAGCGTGTGTGTGTGGGTGTGTACAGAAATTCTTACCAACATTTTAAATCTTTGTAGCAAGATGGCATGTAAAATGTACTCTTGACTTACTCATTTGTGTTTCATTTGTAAATCACAAATCAGAATTTTTCCATTTGTTTTTTTAAGGATGGGAAATTCTGTGTGGTTAAGTACAGTTTCTGTTACTTGTGATCTGGGGACTTCTTCTATTTCTGGTTCTGTTATTTCCTCAATCTCTTCATATTTGAGGGGAACATTTACTTTGAGCATGCTGAGACGTCTATGGAGAGGTCGGACTTTTGCTGAATGCATCTCCTTTTGTGTGGTAATTATTCTGTTCCATTAGTTTGCACTTATCACAGTGGACAAAAGCAGTCTCAAACCTCAAGAGGCTGCCATTTTGGAGTGTAATTTTGCACAGCCCACTTAATTTTGAAACAATTACCACCATATGAAAGAATGCTAATTGCCGGTGTTAATAATGGTTGTGGTCTACTGAAGAAGCCACTGATTTAGGAGTGGATGGGGCTCTGATGAGGTGTGGATTGGACAGATCCTTGCCAGAGAAGGACCAGGTTCGTCCCACACTCAGCTGTCATCCTGGGTTACTAAATCATTCAATAAATTACTGTGCATTAATATACGGATATTAATAGTGTAGGAAAAACCACTACATTTAGTTTGAAAACACCTGTATATTTGTGCGGTGCTTAGTAAGAGGTTAGACAACCAGCACACCAGATTCTCAGAACTCGTCTTAACCAATCACCAGAACTCAGCTAAACCAGTTCATTACTTCCCCTTGTCACATGTAGTGCCAAAGTGACGAAAATGACAGTTTTTAGTGAATGTATCCAGGGATGCTGTTTTGTGTTTCTCATCAGCAGGCTTTGAACTTATAAATCATGTTTGTCCATCCATGCTGAGGCAGACGTGAAGTGGTAGTTGCCCCTGGAGAAGTGAGCATCGGTGGGAAGAGGAGGAGAGAGGAGAGGGGTAGGGGAGAAGAGGGGAGAGGATAGCAGGGGGAAGTAAAGGAGAGGAGGGGGCAGGAAGGAGAGGCTCTGCTGTGGGCTGGAACAGAAGCTGGAGTCATGCTACAGCACCCTCGCTAATGCTCTCCCAGTGGGGAGAGAAGGAGGGAGAGAGAAACAGAGGGAGAGATTGAGAAAGCGAGAGAGGCAGACAGAGTGAGCAACGGTAAAAGATGGAAAGAGGTAGAGACAGAAAGCATTGAATGAGAGATGGAATGAGAGACAGAGAAGTAGAGAGAGATAGAGAATAAGATACAGAAAGAGTAGGAGAGAGGGATAGAGAGACAGAGAGAGTGGAATGAGAGATGTAGAGAGAGACAGTGCAAGAGGGAGGGAGGGTGAGACAGAGTCCACAGGAGAGTGGAGCAGAGGGGGAGGAGGGGGGCAATGATGCTTCTCTATCTCAGAAACCATAAGATAGTCTGGGGTCTGGGGAAAGAGAGTGGGAAAGATAGCTAGACAGAGCGATGGAAGAAGAGGCAGAGATACGAGCAGAGCACAAGGCTGATAAGGCTGTTTATGTGCAGCAGGTCTCCAAACAGTCTGTCAGACATGGCTGCTCTCAAACCCAACTGCCCCTGCTGCTCCTGCTGCTCCTGCTGCTCCTGCTGCTGCGACCCAAAGCCCCTCTGGTTGATGGTTTCTCGTTCTCATTCTCTTTTACTCCCCCTCACTTTTCACACTTTCCCCGCTCTATCTTATTTACTCCTTTTCTGACTCTCTCTTCTCTTTTTTCTTGCAACTCCTTCTTCTCCCTACCACCCTTCCAGGGTCTCTCCTCTCAATCCTGCACCTCCTCTTCCTTCTTCTTTTGCTTCTCCTCCTCCTACTCTCTGTCTTCTTTTGGCAGTCTTCATCCCTCCATCTCATGCTTGCTCCTTTTCCACCTTACCTTACCTAAACTCTCCGGTCCTTCCTCTTCTCCCTCCTCCCTTTCCTCTTCCTCTCCTTTTCATCATCCTTTGTCTCTTGTCCATTCTCCTGCCCTCTTATTCATCGGCTCCTTGTCTCCTACTCCTGGCAGGATGATCCTCTGAGCCTCACACACAGTGGCTGCTCTGTTGTGTCAAGAAGGCATGGTAGTTTTCTCCCCACGGGGGAATTGCACAATTTCTCTTTTGTTTCACACAATCACACATTTAGTGATGATTTTCTGTTTCATCTAACAACTCAACACTGCCCTCAACACTGCGCTCACTTGCCTCACGTTTCAGTGCGAATCCTCCTCCATAAGGGCAGCTTGCCGGCTCTCCCAAGTGTCAGGAAATGTGCAGGGGTTTACAAAATGTCCTCCTCCTCCTCTAGTCCTGTCCATGCCTAATTGCAGGCATTGAAAAAAGCCAGCGATTTGTACCTAGTCATTATGCTAATTGTAGCTTGTTTGCAAGATGCTTGCTTGTTTAACCATGTAACTCGGGGCGTGTGGCGAGGAGAGGCCAGGCATAATTACACACGCTTTTGAAGTGTCTTGTCTTATCACAATATAGAAAATGACAACATGTGCATTTTTTGGTTCTGGAAATTGCGTGTGTGTTGTTGCCAAGGCGGTCGATGCAGTGCTTCAATAGACATCCTAAGAATGACACTGATTTGTTGCCGACAATGGAACACCTGTAAATTGGCTGGTTATTACATGAATTTTCCTTGATCCGACCATAACTATACAACCCTTGCTGAGTAATTAAATACATGAGAAAGTCGGTGTGGGTGTGCTAAAGCTCTCCTTCGCATCATCTCCTAGCTGTACTTTTAGTCTATTCGATGTTTCTCTACAATTGTGTGACCATAGACATTTTCTTCTTCTTCTCTTTCTCTTTCTCTCTCTCTCTCTCTCTCTCTCTCTCTCTCTCTCTCTCTTTCTCTTAATTAAATTCAAGTGGCTTTTATAGCATGACTGCATACAATACAGCATTACCAAGCATATGGACAAAAAACTAAGCAATCCTAATAAACATAAATAAATAAATAAAATAAAATAAACAATAAGCAGTAACTAGAGGGGATCTGGAGGGTAGGTAAGAGTAACATAAGCGATAAACATATAACAAGTGAATTATTCATTAGTACACAATTATAAGCTGTGTGGGACAGGGGGTTCACAGAGCTGTGGAGCTCATAGCAGAACTCAGAACTCAGAATTAGATATGAATTAGAGGAAAAGTAACTGCTGCAGGCGGACCAAATAATGCCCAAAGAGTTTATGATGATATGTATTTTTATGACCCATTGACCAGATAACTACGAATAAACATCTCCATCCATCCTGGATACCAAGTTATTCCATTAGAAGCTTCAAAACACAACGCAGGTTACAGT